>NC_140183.1:57391807-57881807 GCF_963971535.1 Notolepis coatsorum
TTCTCAATTGCTTTGGTGCATTTCTCTGATCAGAATTCAAGTTCTCATAACTGTTAGTGCATTTCTCAAAACAATTAGTACAAACTGCAAAACCTAGGTGATAACCTGCAGAAGCGTGTCACTTGCTCAAAATGGATAATTCATTCCTCAAAAGCAAGTATTCATGTCAATGAAAGTGTCACTGTCATCAAAATAAAAAGTCCTGACACCATTGTTTATAAACAAGATAGTCAAATGGCTTTGCCATGTTTTCGTTATGACAGTTCACTCTGTAAGTGTTTTCCAATGCAAAAAAAGTCAGATCTTGGTGACACTTTCTGAAAATGCTCAAGACAGCACTATACACTATTTGCACAGCCATTTGAAATCTACAGTTACACATTGCTGTATTTAGTGAGGTAAATGAGTACAAGACACGTATGTTTCACATTTTTTACTGCATATGCTCTTTGCAATTTTAATTTGTTCACAGCATTGGGCAAAAGAAAAATACAAACTAATTTACAACAAACATAAGAAACACCCTTTGGCCTTTGGGTAGAGCTGTGCACAACTGTAAACAATATTGCAGTACATATTGGAACTGAATTGGAACATACAACATACACAGTACTGTAAATCATTCATTCACATCCAGACGTTCCTATCTGTCTGGCTATTGGATTTAGGAATAGGGAGTAGGGAGGGAGATATTCCACCAGCATCCTTTCATGTGCTGCAAACCACTGTGTGACCAGAATTGCGTGGTGAAAACGCACATTATCCCATACAACAACGTACTTGGTCAGATGGTCGCCATTTAGACCCCTCTCATTCTCAGGGATTATGTCCCTGTAAAGAGTGTCTAAAAAGGTCAGCCGATGTTGTGTGTTGTATGGACCAATGCAGGGCATATGGGTGAGGACGCCGTTTTCTGAGATGGCTGCACACATTGTAATATTCCCTCCTCGTTGTCCTGGGACATCAGTGGTTGCTCTCTGTCCAATGCGATTCCTTCCACGCCTTATACCTTTTGCCAGATTGAAACCCGCCTCATCAACATATGAATGTGTGCAGCGATTCCCTGGCATCCAGCTCCATTCAGGGGAAAAAATATAAAGAAATGTATAAAATTTGCTTGACAGATTTTGACAACTAGTTCAACATATTTGTATGTAATGACTCAAGCAATGAAATGAGGACTATTAGTTTTATAGGGAATGACTATTCAGCAGTCATAAGTATAGTTCATTTTGACTGACATGACCTAAGCAAATGATAATGTTATAAAACAGCAGAGAATTGTATGAAAGCAATTGATGCATGTCCAAAAGCATTTGCAATTTGGTCGGAGGAATGAGAAACTGCTACTATGATGTGCACAAATTACACAATGTTGTGGAGGTTGAACTAACAGTTATGAGAACTTTAATTCTGATCAGAGAAATGCACCAAAGCAATTGAGAAAGTAAGAGGTTAACACACATCCCAGTTACCTGGCTATACCTATGACTCAAACTGCATCTTGGGTGAGTTTCATTGACCAGTGCAGAGATAATACATTATAAAGTTTCACAGATAGCCTCTCCCTAACCAATCAGAGAAATTCAGAAACAACAGACTTGTTAATTTAGTCAAATATTGCATGACCTCCTCATGCTTGCAGTGTTGAAATATTTGACAAAATTGACGAGTCTGTTGTTTGAGACTGGGGTGTCTACATGTCTGAGTATGAGTCAGTAAGTGTTGTTTGTACACAGTGCCTATTGTGAATTTCTTAAATCCTGTCCCTTTACAAAATACCCCCTATACTACGAAAATAAATAATACAACTAAAACTGAAACAAAATAAAAAGGAAACTAAAACTAAACATAAAGAAAGAACGAAAAACTGAAACTAACTAAAACTAAACTGAATTAAAAACTAAAACTAGGAGAAGAAACTTTTTAGTAAACTGAAAAAAATAAATTGTCTTTAGGACTCAAACTAAACTGAAGGTATACTGTGCACTTACAAAACAAACTAAATTAAATTGGCTACACAAAAACATAAAATTTGTCAACACGAGGAGGCATTGGTGCATATGTTTATTGAGACTGCGATGTCTACATGACTGCACGAGTCAGTTACCTTCGAAAAGCGTTGTTTGTATCACACGGTACACATTGTGAATGTCTTGCCCCTGACAAATACCCCCATACTACAAAAAGAACCCTCAAGCACTCATCACAAACAGTACTGTAATTGCAAATCTGGTATGTCATAAATGTATAGATGTAGCAGTACTGTCTATCGGTATGTCATGTATGTCACATATGTTACGATGAATTGAAAATGGGGGACCCTGATGTAAACAAGACGAAAGTCTTTCTCTGGTCTGCATCCCCTTAACAATTGTATGTATTGAGCTGTACTGTACTGTACCCATTCTGCAATCTGTTAATAAAGTTTTCAATCAATCAATCAATCAATCAATCACAGGGGGCTGAACAAAGGAATGTTGTTTGTCGCATAGTGTGGCAGTGTGGGAGAGACCTGGCAGCAGGGATAGAGGAGCCGAGGAGGGAGGGGAGGAGGATAGGATGGAGGAGTGAACATGCCATCTGAGGTGTGACAAATTGTGGGATTTTTCCAGATACTGAACAAACAGATTTTTTTTTTTGTATCTATCGATCAAATTCACCAAACGATTCTCCAACAGAACACATGGCTCGAGTCTAGGGAGACAATACATATGACAATGTATGCAGGCAAATAACAAGTCTGAAAAATCCCCCAAAATTAATAAATAAAATTGATTATATGAAGTGACTATAAATGGTCACTAGATGGCGATACATTCTTTTGAAATGGTACACTGTGATGCCTTAACATGGGCAATGTGTGAAAAATCCTCAGTACCTACACAATCAGACAGAAGCTACTAACCCTACTACCCACACTACCCACACACCATGCTTTTAACCCAGTAGGTCAAAAGTCAGCTGTTACTGTGGTGGGAAGTTCCGTTTCTGTCCCGCCCCATGTCGTGGAGGGGGAAAAAACACATTGCATGTAGTCTCGACACAATATGCATTTTTACATCATTTGTGACGAACAGACAAAAGAGAACAGTTACGTATTCTACTTACACTTGGAAGGTGCATCGTTGGCATGGAGGCTTGAATTGACCACTTCCATGATAGTTTTGGTTGTAGAGAACATCAGTAAAGTCACAACTTTACATTTATTCTGGGAGTAACGTATAAATTCACTGTAGTAGAATTTAAGCAGTTTGAGGCAAATTACTTTCAGGGGAATACAGTTTTATATAAGATAACAAACCCGGAGTTAATCTGCAGACAACTGAATAACATGAATCACACATCACTTTATATACACTTATTGTCTGGATACACCTGCTATGAGACACAACTCTATTGAGTCCGTGTTTGCTATCTCTCTCTCTGTCATTGGCTGTGTCCGAGATGTGTAGTGGTGGACTATGACCTCATCATGGTTTTATTTGATTTCCAACAGGACATTTGACATCTCAGTGCTGAGAGGAGGTCATGTTGTTGTGTTCTCTACTAAGCTGAATCACACAGATAGTTTTGACATAAACCAGGACATTGAACATCTGTGTGCATTCTCCTGACAAGCATTTACATTTACATTTAGTCATTTAGCTGACGCTTTTATCCAAAGCGACTTACAAGTTCTGTACGACAATTAAGCCATCAGGAAGGGCACAACTCTATCAGCTGAGCAACAATGTTCATCAAAGTGTTGAGTGCTACAGTGTAGGTTAGTTTATTAGGACAAGTGCATGACAGTACGGTTAGTTAGGGTTAGATCATTTTTTTTTTTTTTTTTTTTGTAATTCAGATAATGGTTGAAGAAGTGCGTCTTTAGTAAACGGCGAAAGATTGGACGTGATTCGGCTGTCCTAACTGGGGTGGGTAGTTCATTCCACCATTGTGGGGGCAAGGACTGAGAATAGGCGACTTCTCTTTGATGACCCTCCCGGAGCTTGGATAGGAGTAGGTCTGAGGCGGCCAGAAGATGCAGAGCGTAGGGGTCTTGAGGGTGTGTAGTTAGAGACCATTGACCGGAGGTAGGCGGGAGCGGTTCCCTTTGCCGCACGGTATGCTAGGTCGAGGGCCTTGAAGCGGATTCGTGCAGCAATGGGGAGCCAGTGCAGGTCCCTAAGAAGTGGGGTGACATGGGCCGACTTCGGTAGGTTTGAGATCAGGCGGGCCGCTGCGTTCTGAATGAGTTGAAGAGGCTTAGTGGCAGTGGCCGGGAGGCCAGCGAGCAGTGCGTTGCAGTAGTCGAGGCGGGAGATGACTGTTGATTGGACGAGGAGTTGGGTGGCTTCTTTTGTCAGGAAGGGGCGGATCCTTCTGACGTTGCTCAGGAGAAATCGGCAGGTTCTGGTCGTCGCTGCGATGTGAGCAGAGAAGTTCAACTGGTCGTCGAGGACAACACCAAGGTTCTTGGCGGTCGGGGACGCAGTCACAGCTGCATTCTCGACTGTGATTGAAAGGTCGGTTAGGGGGGAGGATTTGGCCGGCAGGTGGAGCAATTCTGTTTTGCTTAGGTTCAGTCACAATTTTGATGAATGAAATAAGTGTAATTTGAATATATGCAATACTTATCGTTCATGACTAGTAAGACTATCATTTATGAATTCATGTACGACCATTATATATTTTCCTTCTTACTTAGTCACAATACTACTGGATAATCAAAACAAAACATCACAAAATATAAAAACAATAATCAAAACAAAAACCATAAAATACCCTAAATAATTTAAACAAAAAACAGATGTGTGTAATGGGAAATATTAAAGGACTAAACGATGAGCCGTTTACAAATCACTGTACATTGGAGGTGGTTGGGTAGGAGGGGTGGGTGGAGGACACTGTACAACTGTACAAACAAAACTGTACATTGGAATATTGACAAGACCATACTTGGTAATTTACTGTACATTGGAGGGGGTTGTGTTCGGACATTTACAGGGGCCAGTTTCGAGTTGCAGTCTCCCTTAGGTGTTTTTGAAAGTGGGTAGTGATTCACATTCCTTTACAGCTTTGGGTAGGGCGTTCCACATTGATGTGGCATAATTGCGAAACGTGTTTAGTCCCTTGTTTGAGCCGAATCTGGGTTTAACATGATTTGTGGAGCTCCCTCTGGTGTTGTGATCGTGGTATTCACTGACCTTTGGGAAGTATTTTGACATGTACATGGGTACCTTGGTCGTGTAGTGTATCTTGTAGACCAGGCCCATTGCAAGTTGCTGTACTCTGTCGTCTACTCTAAGCCATCCTAGGTTGTCAAAGTGGGCAGGGATGAGGTCTACGAATAATAAGAAAGTTTATTTCACCGTGGCCACAAATGAACGGACAGTTTATAGTCAGAGACAATATGTTAACACATTAGCGTCTGGCCATAGACTGACCAAGAGTTCTGTTCAGACATATGTTAAATACACAGTTGTCAGACATAACATAATATCAGATATGATGATGAAGGTAAACAAAAATGGTTCTCAGTCACTGGAAGCAACAACAAAGAAGTTATGGCTGGGGAGATGTCGGAGTCTTCTTAAAGAGACATACACACATTAACCAGTCAAGCTGGTCACACTGAAAGTCACGCTGTATAACATGATATCTCAACACAGATCTATAAGGACATGATAATATATTCCACGACATGTGTTTATACATAATTTCTGTGTAATTCACAGTAAATATAATAGAATATACTTTATTGTCATTAGACGTTCATATAACGAGATTAGGGACTCGAACTTAAGGTGCTTAATAAATAAAAATAAAGAAACATAATATCATAATATCCTGTGGACCCCAGGAAGACTAGCTGGTTGCCATGGCACCAGCTGATGGGGATCCGTAATAAAATCAAAATCAAACAATACTATATAAAACACTGCAAGTGGTGTTCTTTTGTTAAAATAAGTGGTCTACGTGTTAAAATAATAGCTCTGCACTCTGACAGCCATCACTGATATAGTGTTTGGTCAGTCTCTCCTCTCTGCAATAAACACAATACATTTTCTGTTCCCACTTCATCCAATCAGGAGAGAGAATTACACACTGCAAAAATGGTCTGACAAAAAGAACATATAAAACTAGTTTTAAGCATGTCCTTGTAACAAGTAAAATAACCTGCCAGTGCAGTAAGCTAATTTGGCTTGGTAAGATTTCTTGAAAAAAGTTTAAAAAATTCTCTCTCCTGTGGAGTTATCTCTCCTGGTTGGATAAAGTGGAAAGGGATACCAGAAAATGTAACTAGATGCATCTAGTCTTTTCTTCCCAGGGAGCAAGATGCTAACCAATGGAGGTTTAGTGATCTTCAAGGTGATGACTGTCAATCAGAGGGTGGTTTAGTGATCTTCAAGGTGATGACTGTAACTCAGAGGGAGGTTTAGGCCCAGTCCACACGATCACGGGTATTAATGACACAGTTTTTTTTTTATTATTCAAAAAAATATAACTCTGTCCACGCGACTGGTTTAAACTCTGCACCGAGTGACGTCATATACATGTAGTACAATGCCAAAGCAGTAGGTGGCTGGAACATAAACATCCCTCCTTGCTCACAGCCAAACAATTCTACAGTTTGCAGCTAGAACAACGTGCAATAAACAAAAAAGGGTACATTCACTGTGTGTTCTGCCTCATTTGTTGATGAAACAACCAACATCGACACAATTTACCACCAAGAGCGGAGTTTAGTCTCACAAAAAGGTAGCTGATTTTGTTAGCTTACATGGCTAACGTAATAATGTAGTAACGTTAGGGCTAGTAGTAGAATTAATGGATGTAAACGTTGTTTAACACGTGCAGATGGGTACAATACAATACGGCTCAATACAAACAATTGTTAAGGGGATGCAGACTGTTGTAGTTGGGACTGGGTTCCTTATAACAATAACTTGACAACACACATGAGTTAGTTGGTAGCCGCAGCTACAGGTTTACTCTGAGCGTCAGGTCAGGAATGCGACAACAGACATCATCAGTCGATCACAACACTCTTCAACACAGACGATACGTTTCGAACAAAAGTTTGTTACAATAATTTTCATATAACGCTACTTGGGACAGCTTTGCTGTAAACACTGGTGTAGCTGGCTCTGCTCTAATCTCTCTACCCCGCGCTCGGTTGCTAACTTGCTATTGTTTGCGACAGTCTGCCGTAAACATGGGAAATAATTGCGACAGCTCTGACGTAAACACTGGAAATAACCTCGGTTACTATGCCCACACGCACCCACTGAAACCGGGATGTGCGCAAAACTTCACCCTGGACTCCGGTTTTCAAAGACCGCGGTTGCAGTGTAGCAAAACCCCGGCTGTGTGTGGGCGAACAGTGCAACTGCGCACATACAATCACGGTTACATTAAACCCAGCGTTCGTGTGGACAGGGCCTTAGTGATCTTCAAGGTGATGACTGTCAATCAGAGGGAGGTCTAGTGATCGTCAAGGTGATGACTGTAACTTAGAGGGAGGTTTAGTGATCGCCAAGGTGATGACTGTCACTCAGAGGGAGGTTTAGTGATCGTCAAGGTGATGACTGTCACTCAGAGGGAGGTCTAGTGATCGTCAAGGTGATGACTGTCACTCAGAGGGAGGTCTAGTGATCGCCAAGGTGATGACTGTCACTCAGAGGGTGGTTTAGTGATCTTCAAGGTGATGACTGTCAATCAGAGGGAGGTCTATAGTGATCGTCAAGGTGATGACTGTCACTCAGAGGGTGGTTTAGTGATCGCCAAGGTGATGACTGTCAATCAGAGGGAGGTCTAGTGATTGCCAAGGTGATGACTGTCACTCAGAGGGTGGTTTAGTGATATTCAAGGTGATGACTCACTCAGAGGGAGGTTTAGTGATCGTCAAGGTGATGACTGTCACTCAGAGGTAGGTTTAGCAACAGACACAAACACTGCTTGGGAAACATCCTCTCCCTATTTGGTGTGGGAGTGAGTAAAACCCAGGCCGTGTTCCTGACCATTATAATATCTACTAGACTAGAAAAACACACCCCAAGCCTTATAAATATATATATAATAAAGCTAAGGGAGGGGAAAAGGGAACAACGTAACAACAAAATAATAATCAAAAGGAAAGAAAGGAAATCAGGCAGAGTCATTTATAAATTTGGTGAAGAGGTGGGTTTTAAGTTGGGATTTGAAGGACTGCAGGGATGTAGCACTATGGATGTTAGGAGGGAGTGAGTTCCAGAGGGTGGGTGCGGCAACAGAGAAGGCTCTGGGACCAACAGTCCCCATGTTGGTGGTGGGGATGGAGAGGAGACCGGAGTGAGAGGACCGCAGCCTCCGGGGCAGGATGTAGGAGGTCAGCTAGGTACCGGGGGGCAAGGGAGTGAAGGGCTTTGTAGGTGATGAGGAGGATCTTGAAATTGATGCGGGACTTGACTGGAAGCCAGTGGAGGTGGATGAGGGTGGGGTGATGTGGTGCCAGGACTTGGTGCGGGTGAGAACCCTGGCAGCAGAATTTTGCACATATTGTAAGTTTGTAACCTGTTCAGGGCATTGCTGGATAACCCTATGAGGACAGAGTTTGCATAGTCAAGACGGGAGGTGACGAAAGTGTGAATGAGAGTCTCTGCTACAGAGTCGGGGAGAGATGACCGGAGTCTGGAAATGTTCCTGAGATGGAAAAAAGCTGATTTAGTTATTGTTTTTATGTGGGAATACAAGGAGAGGGTGGAGTCCAGAATGACGCCCAGGTTGGGAACTTCTGGGGAAGGGTGGATTAGGCAGCCATCCACTTCAAGGAGGAGATCTCCAACCTTCCGGAGCAGTGACTGCTTAGCCACAACCATGAGCTCAGTCTTCTTGCTATTTAGCTTCAGGAAATTGGATGACATCCCGGCCTTGATGTCAAGGAGGCAGTTGACGAGGTGCTGTGGGGGGAGAGGAGTGGATGGTGAGGTGCTGATGTAGAGCTGAGTGTCATCAGCGTAGGAGTGGAAATTGAGACCATGTTTCCAGATGATGTGACCAACGGGGAGCATGTAGAATAGATTGTGAAGAGGAGTGGACCAAAAACGGAGCCCTGCGGCACACCTTGGTTGACTGGGGCAGGGGTGGAGGTGGAGTTGCAGATGGAGATGAACTGTTTTCGGTCAGTGAGGTAGGGCTCGAACCAGGTGAGAGCAGTCCCAGTAACACCCAGGTGGTCAGAGAGGCGGTTGAGGAGAATGGAATGGGAGACCGTGTCAAAGGCCGCAGATAGATCCAGGCGGATGAGGAGGCTGATGTGACCGTAATCGGTGGCAATGAGAAGGTCGTGACCTTGGTGAGGGCAGTCTCGGTGCTGTGGTGTTTCCTGAAGCCAGATTGAAAGTGTTCATAGAGCTCATGGTTGGACAGGTATTGGTGCAGTTGGGCGGCCACTGCTCTTTCCAGGATCTTGCTCAGGAAAGGAAGGTTGGAGATCGGCCGGTAATTCCCAAGGTCATCTGGGTCCAGACCAGGCTTCTTCAGGATGGGCGTGACTGATGCTGTCTTGAAGCTAGAGGGTACCCTGCCCGATTCCAGGGAGGAATGAATTATTCCCACGATGGTAGGGCACATGGCAGGTAGGCCAGCTTTGACCAGGACTGTGGGTAAGGGGTCAAGGGAGCAGGTGGAGGCCTTGGCCTTGGTGACCAGCCTAGCCACCTGGAGAGTATCGACAGGTGCAAAGGAGGAGAGGGAGCACTGAGGCGGATTAGGAGCAGGCGGGGGGGGGTGAAGTGCCAAGCACCCCCACCCCATCACACATTGGATTGCGAGTGGAATGGGGGGGGGGGGGGGGGGGGGGCAGGGATTGAGAGATGGTGGTAGATGGAATCCACATTACCCTGAAAGAAGTCCTGGAATTTTGAGGGGAGGTCGGTGGCATCTGAAGGGTGAGGGGTGACAATGGGGGAGAGCAGGCGGTTGATGGTCGTAAAAAGTCGTCTGCGGTGGTTTTGCTGGTTGGTGATGAGGGTGGAGTAGTATAAAGACTTGGCCTTGGCCAAGGCATCCTTATACCGTCCCACATGGACTTTGTAGGCCTTGCAATGGACAGTGAGGCCGGATTTATTGCGGCGCCTCTCCAGCTGATTATTTTGGTGTAATAGTGAAACACAGTTAAAAGGTTTCCATATTTACTATGAATGTAATTTGATCTTTTGGGGAGAACAAGAGAAAAGAGTAACAATATTCCTTATCTTTGAGATAAGATGAAACATTTACAAAAGCTTATATTTAATCTGAAACTACTATGTCTACATACATCCACTCCTGTCCTGTGAGGAGATTGTTGTTTAATAGTGACATACAGTTAGTTGACATAGGTCAAGTTTGGATTGGATGGTCAATGGCATTATATGGCTTTCCCTCTTCATGTGGTGTGTATTTAGGCTACTCTTGGTTTTACATTGACAATGAAATTGTAAGAAATGCAGCAGTTTTTTTGTTTTGCTTTTGTTTAATTCAATAAATTACATTAGGAATTCAAAGAATACAGAAATGGAACAAACAAAACACAAGAGTCTGCATACATTGTATATAAATACATCTATACATTCATCTAAACATCCACTCATTCTGCCATGTGCTTGGGCTGGAATTTATATTTGCATTGGTAAATGCCCTCAAAAGATAGCCGCTGCTAGAGGTCTTAGCATAGAGGGCCATGGTGTCATTAGGGGTTTTCCACTACTGTGCTCCCACTTTGTTTTGCTTCCTCCATTACCAACTGAGCTGTGCCGAACTGTGGTACCCATGCTGATGTTAGGTCCTGCTCTGGGGTACTATCCGTGCTGCTATCCGATACTGCAGACAGTTGATTGGTCAATGGAAATCTATTGTAGTTGAAATACCTATGGATTAAAAACAATTCCCCCAGCGAATCTCTTAGTTACATCAATATTGTGCTTTCAGAACAGTTTCATGTCTTAAATTTGTAGGTTAATTATTTAAAGGGGAACACCACCTAAATAAAGAATTCCAATTCCATGGCCTAGGAAAGTTCAATAGATATTTGTGAACAATTTGCTACTCTCCCAAAGCCAGAAACTCACTGCCAGTGGGCTTGTAGAATAGTGTAGTGAGACTAACTTCCAGTGGGCTTGTAGAATAGTGTAGTGAGACTCACTTCCAGTGGGCTTGTAGAATAGTGTAGTGAGACTCACTTCCAGTGGGCTTGTAGAATAGTGTAGTGAGACTAACTTCCAGTGGGCTTGTAGAATAGTGTAGTGAGACTCACTTCCAGTGGGCTTGTAGAATAGTGTAGTGAGACTCACTTCCAGTGGGCTTGTAGAATAGTGTAGTGAGACTAACTTCCAGTGGGCTTGTAGAATAGTGTAGTGAGACTCACTTCCAGTGGGCTTGTAGAATAGTGTAGTGAGACTCACTTCCAGTGGGCTTGTAGAATAGTGTAGTGAGACTCACTTCCAGTGGGCTTGTAGAATAGTGTAGTGAGACTCACTTCCAGTGGGCTTGTAGAATAGTGTAGTGAGACTCACTTCCAGTGGGCTTGTAGAATAGTGTAGTGAGACTCACTTCCAGTGGGCTTGTAGAATAGTGTAGTGAGACTCACTTCCAGTGGGCTTGTAGAATAGTGTAGGGAGAAGGTGCGTTCAAGCCCTCTTGTTTCTAGACTGACCAACTTATAATACAATAATTTCCTGGATGACAGTGACTGGCCAACTGGGCAATAGCGTTAGTGAACTTAATTAAATACTTAACCTGCAAACATAAGACTGTTCTGACCAATTCTTCAATATGAGGTTCACTCATGCTTACTCCCCCTACCTTCGTTTGACAAGTCTGTTGTTGTATAATGGAGAAGCATACAGGCAACACAGCATGGTACAGTATAGGATGAGTAGGTTTGCCATCCTATACTGTGAGGGTCAATGGAAAAGCTCCATTAGTGAGTGATGGAGCGGGTGGAGGTTGACTTAGTTTGCACCATTAACATAAGACTCGTAGAGGGAGGTAAGCTGGCCCTGGAGGTCCTGGGCATAGGGGTCCAGCTTTTCCCTCAGGTCCTCAGCGTATGGGGCCACCAGCTGCCTCACCTGCTGGGTTTTGAGGGCCAACTCCACCTGGACTTGGTCTGCCATGGGGGCCACTCTATCCTGGAACTCCTGCAGACGCTGGTCCACTATCTGCTTCATGTCCTCTGTGTAGGGGCGAATCTGAGCCTGCAGTTCCTTCACACTCTTCTCCAGGCTGCTCTTCAGCTCCTCACTCTTCTGCATCAGGGTGGTCTTCAGGGCCTCGGAGTCCAGGGACTCTGCATAGGGGGCCAGCTCCTGCCTGAGCTGCTCCACCCTCTGCTGGACCTGGGTCTTCATCTCTTCAGCGTAGGGCTCCAGCTTGCCCCGGACAGTACTCAGGTCCTGGCTTAGACGCTCTCTCAGCACCTCAGCCTCCTGGCTGATCTTGGTCATCAGGTCCTGGGCTATAGGGGGAAGCTGGTTCTGCAGGGTGACAGCATACTGGCTGGCCATGTCAGCACTTTCTGTGAGACGAACACTGGATTAGACAGAAAGGGTAGGGGACCAAGAGAGACACACACAGAGAGAGAGAAAGAGAGAGAGAGACGGAAAGGTCACATCAGGTCAGCATCCTAGAGTAATAATTCAGATTAATCAAAAAAAATGTATGTCCAACATCTCACACTCTATTTGACCTATTACCACACGTTACAGGACCTACTTGACTTCCTGTCCAAACTGAGACTTCCTGACCATCTGGAGGGTATCATCCGCTGTCTGGGTTGCCTTGGAGACATAGTCCCAGAATGCATCAGTCAGCTGTTCCTGCGGTGTCTTGGGCTCATCAACGTAGAAGAGGTTGGCATTACAACCTGTTTACGAGCATAAGTTCATTGCAAGATATGCAGGTTTATAAGTGTAATAGACACTTATCTAGCAGCCAGGGTTTAAGTAGTGTTGGACAGAATATCCATAATATATCAATAATATATACTCATTCTTGGTAAATCAATTGATGTTTTTCCTGTTACAACTTTTTCACCCTTTCTGTTTTATAATTGGGTACAAGACTTTTTGCTATCGTACGTACCAGTGAAAACGGCCAGTGCGAGTACAACAAGGACCCTCATATCTTAGTGAGATTCTAGGAGATGAATGAGGTTATTATAGCAAGAGATGAACAATGTTAATATAGCAAGCACTCCAAGGAACATTTCTGATTATTTGGAACGAGGGACGTGTAGATTTAATTAACATGCAACATTACAAGTGCAATATCAAGTGGTTAACCATCTGTAGTGTGATAGTGAAAGGGTTAACCTGCTGTCGTGCGGCAGTGAAAGGGTTAACCTTCTGTATTGTCGCAGTGAAAGGGTTAACCGTTTGGTAGTGTGGCAGTGAAAGGGTTAACATCTACAATCAAGTGGCGCATCTACAATAATTTCCCCTATCCACCATCTCTGAGTGGGCAGATGGAATAAGGACTATGAAGAGTCAATTTCTAAATTATAATGTTCTCGTTCCATGTAACTGTATGTGATACACGGTCCTCATTCAAAATAATCAAAAATCTTACTTAACGCACCTTTGAGATCAACATTGTTACATTGTTAATAGTTCTACATCTGTTTCTTACCTGCGACTTTGTTAGTATATCTGTGAGTCCAGTCAGTGAGTTGTGAGTCAGGCTCGTAGGGTTGTGTCTGCTTTATATAGATGGCCATTGGCCAGACTATAATGATCCAAAGTCTGGGCCCTCATGCATCAACGTGTTCTACGCACAGATCTGTGCGTAACCCGTGCGTACGATCATTTCTAAGCAAAGAGTGGGATTCATCAATTTCGATTTGAACTTGACTTTGTGCGTACATCTACGCACATTTCAGACCTGGCGTACCTAGCTCCCAGTGGTAGAATATATTATTACAACAAGGAAATGAGCTTCTGTGCATAATAACACTGGATGTTCGGTATGAACCGTAGTTCATTATAGTTCATTGTAAGATAGCAACAGTAGTGTAATTATGGTCAAAACCCTATAAATAGCATTTGGAATAATAGATCTTTCTCTCAGAATGAATGCAGCATGTCATATATGTTACGATTAATTGAAAATGGGGGACCCTGATGTAAACAAGACGAAAGTCTTTCTCTGGTCTGCATCCCCTTAACAATTGTATGTATTGAGCTGTACTGTACTGTACCCATTCTGCAATCTGTTAATAAAGTTTTCATTCATTCATTCATTCATGGTTTATATAGCGTTATCGGAATATACGGGGGGTAGGCTACTGACTGACTGCGCTCCGCGTAGCTTGATTGATTGATTGATTGAAAAGTTTATTAACAGATTGCAGAATGGGTACAGTACAGTACAGCTCAGTACATACAATTGTTAATTGGGGATGCAGACCAACTTTCGTCTTGTTTACATCAGGGTCCCCCATTTTCAATTCATCATAAATCATAAAGCTCAACTCGTTATTATTTTGCGCACAGACCGCCGAAACACGGGAACGTTTTGATTATATTTAAAAGGCTTTACGTTAAACGAAACAAGTGGAATTTCGAAGCTGTAAGCAGAATAAGTCATATGAATATAGTGTTCTTCCCCCTTTTTACTGTACAAGAAAGAATAGAAAACGCATTGCAATGACACCATGCAGATAGTGGACAGACTATATGATGGGATTCAAGTTCATGTATTGAAAGGCAGGATACATCATACATGCAGTGAGATTCATTGTTCTATGCTCTCGTATTATATTGTTTATATAGGCTACCCAATACTGACATCAAAATAGATTGTAGTATGCCTCTAGAAATCATATGCAGCAGGTAGAAAATTGACGGGAGATCCATCGCGATTTGGAATAGAATTGAGGAGAACTTTAATCCGTGGGTATTAATCAAACAACACGGGAAAAGGCAGTCATATTCCAGCGCGGTCTTTATTAGCCGACAACAAAATAGATGCCTCTAAAAATCATATAGCCAATCGAACACAACTAATAAAGGCATTCATACAGCACGGTTATAATGACACACAACCAGCGCCAAACAGTGGTCAACGAACGGTCTTTATTAGTATTTTGAGCTGTCCAGGCAGAATTGCAGCAATGGTTTTAGGGAGCCGTTGATATCTGACATCACCGTTTACAAGTCCGCCTTTTATTTATCCCATAAATCATAATACGCGATAGTGTCTTCTTGGTTCGACAGCAGTGAATTCTCCGTGGAGTTTCTCGGAGTCCCGCTCGGGTCGGTCCATTATTTCACATCCCATGGGGGGTGTTTCCTCATTTTCATGACCATATATGGATAATCATGCACGAGCATTGACGGTAGAACAAAGTGGTATTCATCAACACGGAGGACCATAGAGCCTGCGTACGCACGTGTGATGAATGCCGACTTCCCTGTGCGTACGCTAGTTCTACATTCCGTGCTTACGTGTGGAAGTAGGTCAAGTTCAAAGTCCACGTTGATGCATGAGGGCCCAGGGCCTGATGTCTTGCTGTCATCCAAGTCTTGATCCACGTTTGAGCATCACACACCTCTACACACACACTTATACCCATACACACAAACATCCACACACACCCATACTCATACACACAAACATCCACACACACACCCATACCCATACCCATACACACAAACATCCACACCCAGGGTTGGTAGAAGTACACAGTTCCTTTACTTAAGTAAAAGTAGAAATACCCAATAAAATAGTACTCTGGTGCCATTTAATTCACGTTGATTGACCCTATTACAAAGTCCTCTGGTCCAAGCATGCCAGAGGTTATGTTTAGTGATCTGTTGGCCATTAGCACTGAACTACATGGACAGTACCATCACCGCATTCCAAGGGCGTAACTCTGTTGTCAGTGGTGGAGGGTACACATTTGGGGGCGTGGTCAGTGGCGGAGGGGTGCTACGTATAGTTGTATGGTAGGGGGGTGATTTTTTTTTTAAATCTGTTGTGCAAGTAAATTTTTGTGAGTTGTTTCTATATACAATTCACTTATGACAAGTCATAATGCAGCGCGAGTCTCGGAATGTGCGTACTGCGTAGTGTGAGAGAGAGAGAGAGAGAGAGAGAGAGAGAGAGAGAGAGAGAGAGAGAGAGAGAGAGAGAGAGAGAGAGAGAGAGAGAGGGAGAGAGAGAGAGATCGCGCATTTATCACAGTTTCACACCAAACTGGGGAGGGGTGTTATGTAGCCTATTTTGAGCACACCTGAAGACTGGGCTGTTGTTGATATGCAAAGACAGCTGTGGTACTTAGCGCCGGGTGCTCACCTGGCTACTTGACTTTGCATGACAATCAGAGATGGCCAAGCAGCCGTTTTCCGTGTGGTCCTATCACGTCGCGTCACCATTTATTATCGTGCAGGGGACACTAAGGGGGCTTTCACACTCAGCCTTTTGTATCGAATCACCATCCCGGAGCACGGGGGGCAGTGTTCTCACTCACCCCTTTGGGGTGCGAAACGGTGCTGAATCGTTTCACCCCCCGCTGAACGGGATCAGCTGGCAGAGGTGGTCTCGGGGTCGGTCCCGGGAGAACGGGGGGTGTGGCTTTGCGAGCTTGTACCTTTTCACGGGCGTGGCGCCTGGTGCTGACATAACGTCATACATTTTGTTTGCCATTGCTATGTCTATACATTGTTCGAATGCATTTATTTCTATTAGACCAGTGGTGCTCAACCAGTCGGCCGTGGTCGACCAATAGATCGCTCAAAACGCTCAAAAGCGGACTCTACAACACCATCCATTCGTGATAAAATGGGGTGGGATATATTGACAAGGCTTGACAACAGAGGTTCAAATATAACTTCATATTTATTGGCAATTTGTTCATTTTATATCAACATCCAGAGTCCGCAGTCGTGTTAAGACATTCCCGTTTACATTTTCGGTCGACCAGTAGATCAATGACATTCAATATAATCGATGCGAGCAATGTTACTAGTATGTTGCATGTAGTAACGTTAGCGTTAGCCGTTAGCTTAGCGTTATTGTTAACCCTGCAAAACGATCAAAAGCGGACTCTACAACAGAGTTCCATTCGTGAGAAAAGGGGGGTGGGTTATATTGACAAGGCTTGACAACAGAGGTTCAAATATAACTTCATATTTATTAGTTATTTGTTTCTTTATATCAACATTCATTCTCCAGTCTCTGTGTTAAGACTTCCTGTGTTTACATTTCGAGTGTGACATCATCGACTACGGCAAGCTTACAAGCTCAAAACGCAAACCGTAAACAAAACCCAGAGCGCACCCAGACTGAAGTGTGTACACAAACTAGAGGGGGGAGAGGGGGGGGGGGGGTTCGAATCAGATCTCGGAACGGGCAGAACGGAACGAAATAGAAACGAATAGGGTGAGTGAGAAAAGGCCCTAAGGCCCTGTCCACAAGATCACGGGTATTAATGACACCAAAGTTTTGAAAAAAATAAACCCTTGTCCACACAGGTGAATAACCGTGTATAACCGCATACTCACGGCGGCTGGAAAACCAGCAACCGATACATGTAGTACAATGCCAAAGCAGTAGGCGGCGATGTTGTTCAGACATGAAGGCCATTTCAACCAATCAGAAAAGGTTGAACGCTCACTACACTTCCTGCTTAAAAACAAAACAAATTTAAACATCTTTAAATACCCTTGCGTTAGCCATTTAGCCAACGGAGCATATATTTTTCAGCAAAGAAAGAAAGTGCAATAAACAAACGGATACATTCACTGTGTTCTGCCTCTCATTTGTTGATGAAACAAAACCAACAGCAACACAATTTACCACCAAGAGCGGATAGTTTAGTCTCACAAAAAGATCTCCGGTGTTGTTAGCTACATGCTAATGTGAATGGCATTCTCTATGTATAATATATAGCTTACATGCTAACGTAATAATAATGTAACGTTAACGCTAGTATAATGAATGGATGCAAACGTTATTTAACACATTGCAGAATGGGTACAATACAATACGGCTCAATACAAACAATTGTTAAGGGGATGCAGTCTGGACTTATAACAATAACTTGACAACACATGAGTTTAGTTTAGCCGCAGCTACAGGTTTTACTCTGGTCGGGTCAGGAATGCGACAACAGACATCAGTCGATCACAACACTCTTCAACAATACGTTTCGAACAAAAGTTTGTTACAATCAACTGTTAGATCCTGATAAATCTGGCCAGTCTCACGTCTTCGTCTGTTTGGCTCTCCATCCAATTCCTCTGTGTTGTGTCATTTTAATGGTCCTGACGTCTCCTATACTGGCTGATAAGATCCTTATCTCTCCCTGTTAGTACAATCCGCAAACCATAATAATTCTCTACCTCCGTAAGAATCCGACACTTCGACAACGTGAAATACCTCACAAGGAAAAGCGTGGTTTATTTGATAAACAGAAACCTCAGCTCAGATGTTAACAGATTGTATTGTCCTTGAAGAGTCTATTCTAATGATCTTTCGGTGTGTTCTATTGTCCCTCTGCTATTCAGTCCAAAAGTGGTCAGGCCTGTTCGTTAGCCACGACCATCCTCGTGGTAGCCGAAGCTAATGATGATGTGGCATTCTCCTCCCCCCCCCCTCCGTGGTGAGAGGAGAGAGAGTCTCTTCTGGTTTCTCCCCTCTTAGTCTCAGTCAGATTCTAGTCTGCCTTACACCCGGAAACACCGTTCGACTTATAGATCTTCGTGTTCTTGCTGTTAATCTGTTTTCGCTCTACTGAAAGGGTTTTGTGAGAATGTTTTTGTTTTGAATAAGGGAAATTATTCTTCTGCAAGATGCTCTCCTGTTTTCTTTTGTGATTTCTATTTTCCAGCTTGGTGGTTAGAGGAATATGGTGCAGCTGCTCCGGCCTTGACAAAACCAGAGACTGGACACTGTACCCTTGAGTCCTTCGACCACCATCTGGACATTTGCAAAGAGACGCTAATGATGGTTGGCTGTTAGGGCAACTTCTCTTTTGCACGTGACACGGGGTCTATGCAGAGGACCTTTTGTTTTTTAGATAATAAAAATAGTTTTTGCTGAGTTATTATAATTTGTGTTATTTTTGGTTTAATGATGATAATATTTTTGTTGTCTTTATGAAGTGATAATGATTGATTATTATCAGAGGAGGGAACTGTCGTGGAAATATATTATCATGTTCATATCTGTGTGGAGATATCATGTTATACAGCTTGAGTTTCAATATGACCAGATTGACTGGTTAATGTGTGTATGTCTCTTTAAGAACACGCTGACATTCTACCAGTCATAACAAAGTTGTTGTTGCTCCAGGTTACTGAGAACCATTTTGCTTACCTTCATCATCATATCTGATATATTATGTTATGGCTGACAACTGTGTATTTGACATACGTGTGAACAGCGTTCTGGGTCACTTTATGACCAGAGGCCACTGTGTGAACATGTGTCTCTGACTGTAAATTGAACTTTCATTGTGGCCACGGTGAAATAAACGTTCTTCTTATTTGTTAATAAACTTTTCTATTATTAATAATGACTCAGAATGATTTGTAAACGGCTCATCGTTTAGTCCTTTAATATTTCCCATTACACGCTACTTGGGACAGCTCTGCTGTAAACACTGGTGTAGCTGGCTCTGCTCTAATCACTCTAACCCTGTGCTCGGTTGCTAACTTGCTATTGTTTGCGACAGTCTGCCGTGAACATGGGAAATAATTGCGACAGCTCTGCTGTAAACACTGGGAATAACCTCGGTTGCTATGCCCACACGCACTCACTGCAACCGGGATGTGCGCAAAACTTCACCCTGGACTCCGGTTTTCAAAGACCGCGGTTGCAGTGTAGCAAAACCTCGGTTGTGTGTGCCCGAACAGTGCAACTGCGCACATACACAATCATGGTTACATTAAATCCAGTGCTCGTGTAGACAAGATATGAATGTAGTGGAGTAAAAAATATTATATTTAATTTGAAATGTAGTGGAGTAAAAGTTCCCTAAAATGAAAATACTCAAGTAAAGTAGAAGTACCTTAAAATGTTATTTAAGTACAGTACTTGTGTGAAAATACTTAATTACATTTCACCACTGCACACACCAATACTCTTACACACAGACATAAACACACTATCACTGATTGTGGGTGACAAATGTTAGATCATTAAATCACATCTTCTAGTTACATGCTTAATTTCTATATTTTATTTTTAATCATCCAAATTCCCCTTACAAACCAGCATCATTGTAGTTTGGTGGTCATTTCAGTTTTACCATGACAAGTCATGCATCACCATGGTACCAATGTTGTACTTAAATAATACCATAGTATAATCCAATTTAACAAACAAAGGTGATGGCGTGAGAGTGGCGGTGCACTCACAAATAATAATGTCATCTTTTTAAAATTGTATTTAGCGCACAGCAGCAGTATTTATGGACACTGAGGAAAGCCTATAGGGCTGATTTGTGAGTGCGGACATCTCCCTTTGATAGTTGTATAATCCAATTTAAACCATGATACCAATGATATGATATTTTTTGGAAATACTGTGATGCTTTTTTCTAAGGGTCCATTTTAGAAAAAAGGTATTTGTTTTGTGTATCACTATTTTATAGTGATGAGCTAGCCAGATAATTTGGGGTTACTGTTACAACAAGCTTTCTCAACCTTAGGGCCAGGACCTTGATATCTCATCTGATAGATGGGGACCCATGAAAGATTATATAATATAAAATAATTGCAATACTATTGTCATATTTTTCACTTGAAAAATGGCTGACAAGAGCCTTTTTGCCAATAAGTCGCTGCAAAAATCACACAGCTTGCCTAAAAACAGCATGCAGAAAGCAACAGAAAGACACAGAATGTCAATGTTTGGGTCACAGGACTTTTCCAACCTTGGTATGGACTCACCAGTGCTAAAAGATTTGGAACCCCTGTGTTATTTCTGAAAACGATAGACTGACTGACCCCACGACTTGCAGCTGTGGTAATTAATTTAGGGTTGTGTTTATAGACTTGTCCAAAACTTGTAAGTCGCTTTGGATAAAAGCGTCAGCTAAATGACAAAATGTAAAATGTTCAGTTCAGTTCAGTTCAGTTATTTTTTATTTTGGGCTTTGGACGCATAACAACGTCCATTCCATAAATCACCAAAGTTTTACCAGCTGCTATTGCAGCATTGTCCAATTGTCCGAAAAGGGCTAGGGAGAAGCACTAGGCTAGTATTGTCGGGCCCTACCCCTGAAGACTTACGTTTTATAATTTTTTTTTCCATTTACATACATACATAGTAGATACATATAGTACACATTTCAGTACACACATATAGTACACATTACAGTACACATTACAGTATAGTATACCTGCAGTATATAATAGCATAATATAATAGTATATAGTACATAATAGTGTATACAGCACATATATAATGTGATGTGAGATATAGTACATGATATATACAATACAATATAGTACCATAATATAATAGTATATACTGCAAATATAGTTCAATATAATATACAAATTAATTATAATATGATTATATAATGTGATATGATATAGCGCACAATACAGTATCATACGTATTTATTATTATTTTTTTTATATGCAATTAAAGCTGTTCTTCACTTCTGTACCTATCAAAAATAGATTTTTTTTAGTCTAGATTTGAATTGATTTATGTTTTCACAATATTTTAGTTCAACCTGTAGCCCATTCCACAGGGTGGCTCCGTAAGAGGATGTAAAATGTAAAATGTTAAATGTCCAGGGAAACTCAAATACCCTGCAATCACAAAGTAATTTCTTACTTGTACCTTACCGGTTGATATATGTTTTCCTAGGTAGACTTACATTTCCACCTCACATGATGACATATCTTTGATCAGATATGCTGTTTTATAGTCTCTATTAGTTTGATGTCCTGCCAGTTACTGCCACAGTGACTCATATAATAAAAGTCTTAAACTTTCTATATGTTAATCAATGTTCAACTAGCGACATGTGTCAACAGTCTGACCAAAGGGTAGACTTGAGGTCACCACAGTTCATGGGTCAGCTGCCATGGAAGTGTTGTAATAGATTCTCCATGTCTTTGTTGTTTTTTACTTCAACCTGCAATTAATCGTAGACCCAATGAAGCCTTGCACTTGTACACCATTCTGGGGATATAAGTCAAACTCGGTTTCAGTTTCACCAACATGAATTAGGGCATTCAATTAGAATTCAACAAGGTCCAGATAGAGAAAACTTCCTCAAGCAAAAGTCCGAACATCATAATGTCTAGATTGTGTTATGATTCAGTGCCATATAGATATTGAAGTAGCCTAGTATTTGTATCAACAAATTTGTAGCTGCAAGGTAGCTCATATATTGACGCTATCATATAGCCCCAGTCGAGCGCGGTGGCTCGCATTACATTCACCATACGAAAAATATCTGTTTGCGCATTTAGTATACATTCACAGTGTTCGACTTACGCAGACGAATAATACTCACAAAGCGAATGTTATCCAATATCCAGGTGAACTTTCTTCATTCAAACGAGGCATTCAAAACAGCTGTTTGGCACCATCCGTCCCCCATTCCTTTGCTCGCTCTATAGTCACATAACGTTAAACGTCCGCCTTGCAAACATTGCAACTGGCTATTTTGGACTGGCTTTGGTTTACATTTTTAAATGCTTCCAAACTTCTGACATTTTGTCTAGTCATCAGGTGGACTTGATTGATTGATTGAAAAGTTTATTAACAGATTGCAGAATGGGTACAGTACAGTACAGCTCAATACATACAATTGTTAAGGGGATGCAGACCAGAGAAAGACTTTCGTCTTGTTTACATCAGGGTCCCCCATTTTCAATTCATCATAACATATATGACATACATGACATACAGATAGACAGTACTGCTACATCTATACATTTATGACATATCAGATTTGCAAATACAGCACTGTTTGTGATACAAAAGTGTCCAGAAAAGGAGTGTATATACATTTGGCATAGAAACTGTACATTGGAGGAGGTTGGTTGGGTGGGGTGGGGTTGGGTGAGGGCTGTACATTGGAGGTGGGGGGGGGGGGGGGGGGGGTTGGGAAGGGGACACACACACATTTTACACTGTACATTGGAATACTGACAAAGCCTTACTTGGTCATTTACTGTACAACTAGGTTAGGACATTTGTAGGGGCCAGTTTCGAATTGCAGTCTCACGTAGGTGTTTTTTGAGAGTGTTTTTGAAGGTGGGTAGTGATTCACATTCCTTTACAGCTTTAGGTAGGGCGTTCCACATTGATGTGGCATAATTGCGAAACGTGTTTAGTCCCTTGTTTGAGCCAAATCTGGGTTTTACATGATTTGTGGAGCTCCCTCTGGTGTTGTGATCGTGGTATTCACTGACCTTTGGGAAGTATTTTGACATGTACATGGGTACCTTGGTCGCGTAGTGTATCTTGTAGACCAGGCCCATTGCAAGTTGCTGTACTCTGTCGTCTACTCTAAGCCATCCTAGGTTGTCAAAGTGGGCAGGGGTGAGGTGGGTTCTAGGAGTCAGGTCAAGTAGTAGTCTGACTAGCTTGTTTTGAGATGTTTGTAATTTGTTTTTTAGTGCCTTTGAGGTGCTTTGGTACCATGAGGTGCAAGCATAGTCGTAGTACCCTTGAATGAGTGCTCCTGCTAGAGTCTTCAGGGTATTCTTGTTTACCAGAGAGGAGATCCGGTACAAGAATCGCGTTCGTTGGTTGACTTTTTTTATTACATTGGATGCCATTTTGTCACAGGAAAGATTAGCCTCTAGGATGGAACCCAGGTAGGTAATTTCATCTTTCCTTGTGATAATATTGTCACCCACTGTAACCGAGAAGCCGTCGGTCTTGCTGAGTTTGTTATTTGAACCGAAGAGAATGGACTCTGTTTTGCCCATGTGTAATGATAGTTTGTTGTCGGCGAGCCATATGCAGATTTTGCCTAGTTCCGAGCTGAGGGCTTTTTCAACCTGTAACTTGTTCTTGTCAGAGACCAGCAGGGCTGAGTCGTCCGCAAACAGGAACAAGTTGCAGTCACAAGCTGACGACATGTCATTTGCATAAATTAGGAATAGTAGCGGTCCTAGTATGCTTCCTTGTGGAACACCACAGCTCACTGTGAGGGGGGGGGATAGGGTACAGTTTACTTCCACCATCTGTTCCCTCCCCTCCAGGTAGGATTGTATCCAGCTCACTGATAAACTATCAAAACCAATTGCTTTTAGCTTGTCAATCAGAATGGTGTGATTGACAGTGTCGAAGGCCTTTTGTAGGTCCAGCATGACCATGCCGCAGTATTTGCCCGCGTCCACCTCTTGTTTGATGTGGTCGTTCAAGTAGAGAAGGCATGTGTCAGTGGAGTGGGATGTTCTGAAGCCAGATTGGAATTCGTAGATTAGATTTTTTTCCGCGAGGTACTTTTCGATCTGTTCGTATACTATTTTTTCCATGACTTTCGAGATGGATGTAAGGATAGAAACAGGGCGGTAGTTACCCGGGTCTAATTTGCTGCCCTTTTTGTGCAGGGGTGTTACTCTCGCAATTTTGAAGTCCTTGGGGACGTGTCCCTGTTTTATGGAGAGGTTTATTATGTGTGTGATGACTGGGGTGATACCCTGCCGTGTTTACTTGCGGGAGCAACACCTTGTGAGATCTGCTATTTTCGGCATACGTCACTGTCGTGCGACGGTGTAAATAAAAGGCCTCAGTATGAGTTTAAGACGTGAACATGGTCATGTTTGTTGAATAAAATAAAACTAAAAATTATTTACTCACGATTTTTTATTGTTATTTTTTGATCCCGATCCTCTGAAAATCACGTGATCGGCCCCGATCCCGATCACGTGATCGGATCGGGACATCCCTAGTACAATTCAATAATATATAATAATATATAATATACAATATTTATTGTAAATGTTCACATTGAACTGGAGGGATTATAAATAATAAGGACTCACTCTAATAATAAATAATATAATTTCAAGTAAAATAAGGGCTGCATTTATATATAAAAATACATAAGTGAGAGCTTTTGAATTTTTTTTAAAGGTCCCATGCATTATACATAGCTTTTCCTGTGTTTAGCATTGTATCCTAGCAATTGGGGATTATATCAATGTGGTCTGTGTCGTTAATTCTCATATTGACTCATCAGTCTAGTCTCGAGTTCACAAAATCTTCCCTCACTCAACTAAGCTGTTCTGATTTGACAGTATTGCTGACGTGAATATGGCACTGATTTGCATAACTAACGCCCCTCTATGGTTGACAGTGACAGCAGAGCGAGTGGAAATATCTTCACTTCCTCAAACAGAGCGAAGCAGAGAACGAGCGAGAGAGAGGGAGAGAGAGAGATAGAGAGGGAGAGAGAGAGGTAGAGAGAGAGAGAGAGAGAGAGAGAGAGAGAGAGAGAGAGAGAGAGAGAGAGAGAGAGAGAGAGAGGAGAGAGAGAGATAGAGAGGGAGAGAGAGACAGGAGCTTCAACCTGGACCGTGCGGGGAAGCAGTGGCACACACGCATTTACACACACAACCTGGACCGTGCAGGGGAGGCAGTGGCACACACGCATTTACACACACAACTTGGACCGCGGGGGGAAGCAGTGGCACACACGCATTTACACACACAACCTGGACCGCGCAGGGGAAGCAGTGGCACACACGCATTTACACACACAACCTGGACCGTGCGGGGAAGCAGTGGCACACACGCATTTACACACACAACCTGGACCGCGCAGGGGAAGCAGTGGCACACACGCATTTACACACACAACCTGGACCGTGCGGGGAAGCAGTGGCACACACGCATTTACACACACAACCTGGACCGCGCAGGGGAAGCAGTGGCACACACGCATTTACACACACAACCTGGACCGCGGGGGGAAGCAGTGGAGAGATAACTTTATGCTCCGTGTCCCTCTCTCTCTCTCTCTCTCTCTCTCTCTCTCTCTCTCTCTCTCTCTCTCTCTCTCTCTCTCTCTCTCTCTCTCTCTCTCTCTCTCTCTCTCTCTCTCTCTCCCCTCCCTCCCTCTCCCTCTCTCTCTCTCTCTCTCTCTCTCTCTCTCTCTCTCTCTCTTTTTGAATTGATTGTACAGCTCAATACATACAATTGTTAAGGGGATGCAGACCAGAGAAAGACTTTCGTCTTGTTTACATCAGGGTCCCCCATTTTCAATTCATCATAACATATATGACATACATGACATACAGATAGACAGTACTGCTACATCTATACATTTATGACATACCAGATTTGCAAATCCAGTACTGTTTGTGATACGAAAAGAGTCCAGAAAAGAGAGTATATACATTTGACGTAGAAACTGTTGGAAAAATTGGAGGAGGTTGGGTAGGTGGGGGGGGGGACGGGGACGGGGGGGACTGTACAATGGAGGTGGTTGGGTGGGTGGGTGGGCGGGGGGAGGTTGGGTAGGAGGGGTGGGTGGGGGACACTGTACAACTGTACAAGCAAAACTGTACATTGGAATATTGACAAGACCATACTTGGTCATTTACTGTACATTGGAGGGGGTTGTGTTCATTTACAGGGGCCAGTTTCGAATTGCAGTCTCCCGTAGGTGTTTTTTTAGAGTGTTTTTGAAAGTGGGTAGTGATTCACATTCCTTTACAGCTTTGGGTAGGGCGTTCCACATTGATGTGGCATAATTGCGAAACGTGTTTAGTCCCTTGTTTGAGCCGAATCTGGGTTTAACATGATTTGTGGAGCTCCCTCTGGTGTTGTGATCGTGGTATTCACTGACCTTTGGGAAGTATTTTGACATGTACATGGGTACCTTGGTCGTGTAGTGTATCTTGTAGACCAGGCCCATTGCAAGTTGCTGTACTCTGTCGTCTACTCTAAGCCATCCTAGGTTGTCAAAGTGGGCAGGGGTGAGGTGGGTTCTAGGAGTAAGGTCAAGCAGTAGTCTGACCAGTTTGTTTTGAGATGTTTGTAATTTTGTTTTTAGCGCCTTTGAGGTGCTTTGGTACCATGAGGTGCAAGCATAGTCGTAGTACCCTTGAATGAGTGCTCCTGCCAGAGTCTTCAGGGTATTCTTGTTTACCAGAGAGGAGATCCGGTACAAGAATCGAGTTCGTTGGTTGACTTTTTTTATTACATTGCATGCCATTTTGTCACAGGAAAGATTTGCCTCTAGGATGGAACCCAGGTAGGTAATATCTTCTTTCCTTGTGACAATATTGTCACCCACTGTAACTGAGAAGCCGTCGGTCTTGCTGAGTTTGTTATTTGAACCGAAGAGAATGGACTCTGTTTTGCCCATGTGTAATGATAGTTATCAACCATATGCAGATTTTGCCTAGTTCTGAGCTGAGTTATTTTCTTTTTTTTACTTTATTTTTTTAGCGTTTATCGCTTTTCTGGTCAAGCATGACCAACAGATACAGGGTGAAACGGGATATAGAGCAGGGGAAGACATTCGGCAAATGACAGCGGGTCCGGGAATCGAACTCGGAGTCAACCAGATCCGTGCCGCAGCACGGTTTTCCCCGACGCAGAAATAGCGCCGAGATATGCGGTGAGCTACTGGAGCCCCCCACTGAGGGTTTTTTCAACCTGTAACTTGTTCTTGTCAGAGACCAGCAGGGCTGAGTCGTCCGCAAACAGGAACAAGTTGCAGTCACAAGCTGACGACATGTCATTTGCATAAATTAGGAACAGTAGCGGACCTAGTATGCTTCCTTGTGGAACACCACAGCTCACTGTGAGGGGGGGGGTAGGGTAGCGTTTACCTCCACCATCTGCTCTCTCCCCTCCAGGTAGGATTGCATCCAGCTCACTGATAGACTATCAAAGCCAATTGCTTTTAGCTTGTCAATCAGAATCTCTCTCTCTCTCTCTCTCTCTCTCTCTCTCTCTCTCTCTCTCTCTCTCTCTCTCTCTCTCTCTTCTCTCTCTCTCTCTCTCTCTCTCTCTCTCTCTCTCCTCTCTCTCTCTCTCTACTCTCTCTCTCTCTCTCTCTCTCTCTCTCTCTCTGTCTCTGTCTGCCAGTCTCACTCAAAGCGCTATGGGCGGAGCCCATCCAAAAATAGCCTGAAATCCTGAGGCTGAAAAATTATGCTTTTGAGTACTTGATCAAAAATATAAAACAACGAAAAAGAAAAAGAAAAAACGTACAGGTGTGTTCCATAGACTCGCAGGAATTGTGTAAAGTTGCCAAAATAGTGCAAGGAATAGCAATGCATGTGCATAAATTAGGGATGCTCGATATTGGCTTTTTTACCGATACCGATATTCCGATATTGTCCAACTCTTAATTTCCGATACCGATACCGATATCAACCGATACCGATATATGCAGGGTTTCCCCCCAAAAAAACGGAATAATTTCAGGTAACTAATAATTTCACTGGATGCATTCAAAAGGCTTTCTAAATGTAAGCATTATCTGTGCAAAATATGATCATTAAAAAAGTTAAAATTAACATTACATATCTCTTGTTGTTGAATTAAACCAACATGCATACTTTTGACAATAAATAAAATAAGAATTGGTTCTTACTTGCTTGCCTGGGTAAATAAAGGTTAAATAAATGTAAAAAAAAAAAAATATATATATATATATATATATATATATATATATATATATATATATATATATATTGTTATTGTTATTGTTATTTTTTTGTTTTTTACCGATACCGATATTTTCCGATATCACATTTTACTGCCGATATTGGCCGATAATATCGGTCGGCCGATAATATCGGACATCCCTAGCATAAATGCTTCATTTTAGAAAAATGAAAATAAAAAGTGCAGCTTGAGTTTCCCTCTCTTCTTTTTTGTTAACTCCATTTCTTAAGTCTTTTATAATAAACCAATTTTATAAAAAAAAACAATCTCAACACATCTTAACAATTGAACAGGTTTAATACCTCCTTTTCTTTCTTTCCCTTATATCCCACTTTTCTTGAGCTTTCAAAACCACTCTCAAAGAGCACCTAAGGTGTTACAAATGACAGGTAAGTGAGAGTTCCAGTTCTCGCGGAAATGAGACGGAGAATTGTTTACTCTTCAAAACAGGTTTAACTCTTTATTTCAAGAGCACAAGAGTAATTAATATACACAGAGAGAGTTGGGTCAGCACTTGTCCAAGCGGTTCTGCCCGTAGTGTCAAGTGAAGCTCTAGCAAATGACAAGAGACAGAGCAGACATTATATGGGCACATACCAAACATTCCAACGTGTCAATTAGTGACAGCTAGTCTGACAGCCAGTGACAGCACCCAGGTGTGACAGACAATTAATGCGAGACAGCAAATCAGCAGTGACATACAAAGTGAACACAAACTATAAAAACGATATCTTGGAAATGTGTTCTAATTTATATACATATTCTTTTATTTGCAAAGTGGGGAAAAAGACAGAACAAACTAATGAGGTTCTCCTAACAACAGGAAGTAAACCAGACAGACAGTATGATACTATCTTAAGGAGGATAGGACCCAGAACGTTACAGTATCTCCCCCCGACGAACGGCACCTGATGTTCACCTAGGGGCCTCGGGATGCAGCCGCCGGAAATCATCGATCAGGCTGGGATCTAAAATGTCCCATTGAGGCACCCAAGAACGCTCTTCTACCCCGTACCCCTCCAAATCCACCAAGAACTGAAACCCCCTACCCCTCCGCCTACAACTCAGGATTCTCCGCACCGTATAGACAGGCTGACCATCAATAATGCGGGCGGAGGAACCGCAGGAAGTGGCGGGGACAAGGGCGATGAGAGGAATGGCTTCAACAGGGACACATGAAACGTCGGATGGACCCTCATAGAGGCCGGAAGCCATAGGATTCACCCGACGCACCACTTTAAAGGGGCCTATAAAGTGAGGAGCCAGCTTCCTGGACTCCACCCGGAGAGGGAGATCACGGGTGGAAAGCCAAACCCGCTGTCCCGGACGGAAAACCGGAGCCGGACGACGCTTGCGGTTAGCTTGCCGCTGAGCCTTAACCGAGGCCTTCTGCAGCGCCGTCCGCACCCTGTTCCACGTCCTGCGACAACGAGCCACATGTGCCTGGGCCGACGGCATCTCCACCTCCTGCTCCTGTTCGGGAAACAGAGGAGGTTGAAAACCATATTGACACTGAAAGGGAGACATACCAGTAGAGGAGGAGAGGAGGGTATTATGCACATACTCAGCCCAGGCCAACCTCCTACTCCACGTCGCCGGACACCCAGCAACGTAGCACCTCAGAACGCCCTCCAGATCCTGGTTGACGTGCTCCGTCTGCCCGTTCGTCTGTGGATGGAACCCAGACGACAGGCTGACGGAGGCGCAGAGGCCGGCGGCGAACGCCTTCCAGAACCTGGAGGCGAACTGAGGACCCCGGTCAGACACAATATCCACTGGAAGCCCATGGACCCGAAAGACATGCTGCACCACCAGGTCAGCCGTCTCCCGAGCCGAGTGGAGCTTGGGAAGGGGAATGAAGTGGGCCGCCTTGGAGAACCGGTCCACCACCACCAGGATGGCAGTGAACCCATCCGATAGGGGAAGGCCGGAAATAAAATCCAGGGATATGTGCAACCAGGGACGCTTGGGAATAGGAAGCGGTCGGAGGAGACCCGCCGGTGCACGGCAAGAGGTCTTACTGCGCACGCACACCGGACAGGCCGCCACAAAGAAGCGTGTATCCACCCCTCTGTCGGCCACCAAAACCTACGGATAAACTCCAGGGTTCTGGTGGCCCCAGGGTGGCCGGTGAGAGAGGATGTATGTGCCCACTGCAGCAGGCGCGAGCGTGCCGCCTTGGGCACATACATCCGGCCCGGAGGACCCCCACCGGGATCGCGCTGCCGTGCCTGAGCCGATCTTACCACCCTATCTATGCCCCATGACACGGGTGCCAAAATCAAGGCCTGTGGAATAATAGGATGGGGCTTCTCCTCTCGACCCGGAAGATCAAACTGACGTGACAGGGCGTCAGGTTTGACGTTCTTGGAACCGGGTCGATAGGAGATGGAAAATCGAAATTGAGTGAAGAATAACGCCCACCTGGCCTGGCGAGCGTTAGGGCGTTTAGCTCCTTGGATGTAAGCCAAGTTCTTATGGTCAGTCCAAACAATGAAAGGATGTGCCGCCCCCTCTAACCAATGTCTCCATTCCTCCAGTGCCAATTTGATTGCCAACAACTCCCGATTACCCACGTCGTAATTACGCTTGGCCGGAGACAGCCGGCGTGAAAAGAAGGCACAAGGATGCACCTTACCGTCCTTTAAACACCTCTGAGAGATCACCCCTCCCACCGCGGTGTCAGAGGCATCCACCTCCACAATGAACGGAGCCTCTGCATCGTGACGGATTAGTACAGGGGCGGAGGTAAATCGACGTTTGAGGTCGCAGAAGGCCGACTCTGCCCTAGGCGACCATTCAAAGCCAGGGAGAGAGGACTTAGTGAGAGCTGTTAATGGATTGACTAAGGCGCAAAAATTGCGAATAAAACGCCTGTAAAAATTTGCAAAGCCCAAAAAACGTTGTAACTCCTTGAGCGACGAAGGCCGTGGCCAATCCAAGACTGCACTCACCTTGGCTGGATCCATGCGAAGATCACCCTTCGTCAACACAAAGCCCAGGAAGGAAACAGTGTCAGTGTGAAACACACACTTCTCTGCCTTAACAAATAATTGATGCTTAAGGAGACGTTGAAGCACCTCACAAACGTGCAGTTGGTGTTGCACCATATCGCGAGAAAAAATGTGGATGTCATCTAAGTACACAAACACTGACACCCCAATTAAATCCTGCAGCACGTCGTTGACCAGGGCTTGGAAAACTGCCGGAGCATTAGCTAAACCAAAAGGCATGACCAAATACTCATAATGCCCATTAGGAGTATTAAATGCAGTCTTCCACTCGTCTCCTTCTCTAATCCTGACCAAGTTGTATGCATTACATAAGTCAAGTTTAGAAAATACCTGTGCCCCCTGTAAGCACTCAAAGGCGGTATCCATGAGGGGCAACGGTTTTTGATGGAAACGTCGTTCAACCCCCTATAATCAATGCACGGCCACTGACCCCCATCCTTTTTTGCCACGAAAAAGAAGCCAGCGCCTGCAGGGGATGTGGACGGTCGGATATGCCCCGCGGACAGTGCCTCTTGAATGTAAGTGTTCATGGACACTGTCTCAGGGCGAGAGAGAAAGAACATCCGCCCACGGGGCGGAGAAGCACCAGGTAGAAGATCAATGGGGCAGTCGTAAGGTCTATGAGACGTTTTTACTAAAAACGTCCGCCAGGTCAAAATAGACCGCAGGCACACCTGCTAAATCAGGGTTGGGAGATAATACAGAATCTGCAATGTTCACCGTCATCCTGGAGAGAGACAAAAGAGGGGGGGGGGGGGGGCGGATGAATTCTCACCAGCGTCAGCCCTGACGCCGCTTCCCATGGAGAGTTCACCCGTAGCCCAATTAATCAGAGGGTTATGCATAACAAGCCAGGGGTGACCTAAAACAATATCAGAGTGAGGAAACATGACAACAAAAAATTGCAAATACTCCCCATTGTTACCCGCCACCTGAACCCACAGTTGCCCGGTGCGCTGAGTAATAAGTCCACTGCCAAGCGGTTGACCGTCTAACGATCGGACAAGGATGGGTACCTCTAGAGTCTATAAGGGAACCCCCCACTCTAGAGCCACCCCCACATGGATTAAGTTGCCCGCAGCCCCCGAATCCACCAAAGCCCTGGTCGTTTTAAAAGAATCCCCCCACCCAACAGTGACGTAAAAAAATTTGCGTGTGTCATCTATGACCGGAGAGAAGTGCCCACCTGCTAATACCTTCCCCAGGTCTAGCAGGCCCCTCCCTTTCCCGAGCCCTGACAGGTGGCGAAACGATGCCCCGTGCGGCCACAGCGAAAGCAGCGCTTCTCGTTGACCCGCCTCTGCCTCTCCGCGTCAGAGAGGCTCAGAGCTCCCAGCTGCATGGGCTCGTCGTCACCCCGGTGCTCTCTCATGGGCTGGTATGCCGGTCGTTCGACACCAGAAGAGGGGCGGAAGAGTACCTGTGACGAAGCCTCCCTCTCGCGCTCCCTCTCCCAATGCCGATTGTCCATTCTTATGGCCAGGTTGATCAGGTGGTCCAGGTGCTCGGGTAGCTCTCGTGTTGCCAGCTCGTCCTGCATGCGAACAGAGAGACCATGCAAGAAGTGGACACAGCAGGGGATCTCTGGCCAGGCCGCCTCTCGAGCCACCAGCGGCTGCAGAGCGGGCCTCGTTCACCGCCGCTAACGCTGTATCAGCCCTCTCTTGGGATGTCATAGATATGTCTCCCAGTCGACCCAGCTCAACTCCAACCGCCATCTGTCTATCCATCAGAATCCTTAGCTGGTCCCGGAGAGCTACGATCTCGTCCCGCATCTCCTCGGTGGAACTCATGGTATGGCTAGAGCTTCTGTTACGAATGACAGGTAAGTGAGAGTTCCAGTTGTCGAGGAAATGAGACGGAGAATTGTTTACTCTTCAAAACAGGTTTAACTCTTTATTTCAAGAGCACAAGAGTAATTAATATACACAGAGAGAGGTGGGTCAGTACTTGTCCAAGCGGTCCTGCTCGTAGTGTCAAGTGAAGCTCTAGCAAATGACAAGAGACAGAGCAGACATTATATGGGCACATACCAAACATTCCAACGTGTCAATTAGTGACAGCTAGTCTGACAGCCAGTAACAGCACCCAGGTGTGACAGACAATTAGTGCGAGACAGCAAATCAGCAGTGACATACAAAGTGAACCCAAAACAACAGGAAGTAAACCAGACAGACAGTAGGATACTATCCTAAGGAGGATAGGACCCAGAACGTTACACTAAGGGAGACTGCTATTCGAAACGGGCCCCTGTAAATGTCCTAAGCCAACCCCCTCCAATGTACAGTAAATGTCCTAACCCAATAATACACAAGACCCTCTTCTTGGGACCAAGTAAGGTTTCGTCGATATTCCAATGTACAGTTTCAGTTCAGTACAGTTCAACAATCAATCAGTGAGAGAAATTAGCTCTAGCTTGTCCTGCCAGCATTTTGAATCTGGGCTGGAATGGTGTCAAGGCCATTCTCATGCACATGTCTAGGTGCTCATTAGTGAGCCTGGAACAAAATTTTGTTTTAATAATGTTCATCATGGAGAAAGCTGTATGTGGAGCTGTATGTGGAGCCAAACATGGTCAAGATGTACAGGGCAACTTTCCTGAGAAGTGGGAAAGCTGTCTCCGAGACCATTTGGATCCAGAAAGTGGCTGGGTCAGTTCCTCCAAAATGCTGTTTCAGGGCCACATCTTCTTGGAGATCGACGAGTTGCATCTGGAGAGGCCCAGCATTTGCCCACTTGAAGTGCTTTGTGACTTCCTTTGAGAACCCCCTGACATCTGTGATGAGGAATGGGTTCTGAATTAACAGGGTGACCTGCTGTCCAAGGCTGAAGCTGTCAAAACATTTGCTGAAATTTAGAATCAGCTTTTCAACAAAGTCAACAAAAGAAGACAGATCTCTCTGTCCCTGAACCTGTTCCTGCAGTGTTGAGAAGTGTACACAGTCTCCCTGCAGGTCTTCCTGGAACACCTTAAGTTTCCTCTGGAAGGAGGGGACAGCTGTCATCAGGTCACAAACTGAATTGCCCTGTAGCTTTAAATTCAGTTAATTCAGGTGTGAAGTGATATCAACCAAAAAAGCCACAATATCCATCTTCTTCTCATCTTCTACAAATGTTGAAAATGGTGTTGCCTTCTCGCTCTTCAGCTGTGCCAGGAAAGCTGTGATTTCCCTTTGGATAGACCAGAAGCGCTCCAACACCCTGCCTTTTCTGAGCCATCGGACGTTGTTGTGCAGCAGAAGGTCATCAGCATTTGCATCAACTTCCCAGAGGAATTCCCTGAGCTTGCAATGCTGATGGGAAGAGGATGCCCTGAGAAAGTTCATCATTCTCATCATTGTGTTCATGACCTCAGCATACTCGTCTGACAGGGTGGAGCACAGGAGCTATTGGTGAATTATGCAATGGTAAGAGATGACAGCTCCTTTCTCTCTCCCTACCATGGCAGGGGATCCATCTGTGCCTGGTGATTAGGGTTGGGTACCGTTCAGATTTGTGAATTTGACAGATTTGGTCGAGCGCAAGACATGTGACAGAACTTGCACCAAGTACATCAAATTTAACTATGCGATGACCAAGTATTCATTTGCGAGGAATGATCTAGTCCCAACGTTAAAATTAGAATTGCGCAAAACCGGGTAGATTCTAAATTTGTTATTCCTAAATCTACACCCAGAGTGAAAATTGAGTACGTAGTCCCCCGAGGTGGGAACGAAAATCGTTTTCTAGCCACTTCACCTTATGGCCTAAGACGTCAGTAAGACTTCTCACATCTGTCGAGTAGGGATGTGCATGACTGACCAAAATAATTTACCAATAGTCCTGTTCTTAAGGCCGAATATTCGAAAGTTAGAACCCCCCCCCCCCCCCCCTCATTAAAATCAAAGGGTATTGCACATAAATAGGCCCTTCAGATAATCCTTCAGAACATTGTTCGGCTCAGCTGACCGACAATAAATCAAAATGACACATACATTTACATTTAGTCATTTAGCTGATGCTTTTATCCAAAGCGACTTACAAGTTGAATGAATGAATGAATGAAAACTTTATTTAACAGATTGCAGAATGGGTACAATACAGTACGGCTCAATACATACAATTGTTAAGGGGATGCAGACCTGAGAAAGACGTTTGTCTTGTTTCCATCAGGGTCCCCCATTTTCAATTCATATAGACATATATGACATACATGACATACAGATAGTCAGTACTGCTACATCTATACATTTATGACATACCAGATTTGCAAATACAGTACTGTTTGTGAATTGTGATACAGAAGGAGTCAAGAAAAGGGAGTATATACATTTGACGTAGAAACTGTACATTGGAGGAGGTTGGGTGGGGGGGGTTGGGTACATTGGGATATTGACAACCATACTGGGTAATTTACATTGGAGGTGGTTGGGGGGGGGGGGGCCGGGGGGCACACTGTATAAACAAGTAACACTGTACATTGAGGGGGGGGGGGGGAGGAGACACTCTACAAACAAACACAATTGTACATTGAACTATTGACAAAACCATACTAGGTAAATGATTGTACATTGGAGGGGGTTGGGTTAGGATATTTACAGGGGCCAGTGTTGAATTGCAGTCTCCCGTAGGTGTCCCTTGAGAGAGGTTTTGAAAGTGGGTAGTGATCCACATTCCTTTACAGCTTTGGGTAGGGCGTTCCACATTGATGTGGCATAATTGCGAAACGTGTTTAGTCCCTTATTTGAGCCGAATCTGGGTTTAACATGATTTGTGGAGCTCCCTCTGGTGTTGTGATCGTGGTATTCACTGACCTTTGGGAAGTATTTTGACATGTACATGGGTACCTTGGTCGTGTAGTGTATCTTGTAGACCAGGCCCATTGCAAGTTGTTGTACTCTGTCGTCTACTCTAAGCCATCCTAGGTTGTTAAAGTGGGCAGGGGTGAGGTGGGTTCTAGGAGTAAGGTCAAGCAGTAGTCTGACCAGTTTGTTTTGAGATGTTTGTAATTTTGTTTTTAGCGCCTTTGAGGTGCTTTGGTACCATGAGGTGCAAGCATAGTCGTAGTACCCCTGAATGAGTGCTCCTGCCAGAGTCTTCAGGGTGTTCTTGTTTACCAGAGAGGAGATCCGGTACAAGAATCGAGTTCGTTGGTTGACTTTTTTTATTACATTGGATGCCATTTTGTCACAGGAGAGATTAGCCTCTAGGATGGAACCCAGGTAGGTAATTTCATCTTTCCTTGTGACAATATTGTCACCCACTGTAACTGAGAAGCCGTCGGTCTTGCTGAGTTTGTTATTTGAACCGAAGAGAATGGACTCTGTTTTGCCCATGTGTAATGATAGTTTGTTATCAGCGAGCCATATGCAGATTCTGCCTAGTTCCGAGCTGAGGGATTTTTCAACCTGTAACTTGTTCTTGTCAGAGACCAGCAGGGCTGAGTCGTCCGCAAACAGGAACAAGTTGCAGTCACAAGCTGACGACATGTCATTTGCATAAATTAGGAACAGTAGCGGTCCTAGTATGCTTCCTTGAGGAACACCACAGCTCACTGTGAGGGGGGGGGATAGGGTACCGTTTACCTCCACCATCTGTTCCCTCCCCTCAAGGTAGGATTGCATCCAGCTCACTGATAGACTATCAAAACCAATTGCTTTTAGCTTGTCAATCAGAATGGAGTGATTGACCGTGTCAAAGGCCTTTTGTAGGTCCAGCATGACCATGCCGCAGTATTTGCCTGCGTCCACCTCTTGTTTGATGTGGTCATTCAAATAGAGAAGGCATGTGTCAGTGGAGTGGGATGTTCTGAAGCCAGATTGGAATTCGTAGATTAGATTTTTTTCCGCTAGGTACTTTTCGACCTGTTCGTAGACTATTTTTTCCATGACTTTCGAGATGGAGGTGAGAATAGAAACAGGGCGGTAGTTGCCTGGGTCTAATTTGCTGCCCTTTTTGTGCAGAGGGGTCACCCTCGCAATTTTGAAGTCCTTGGGGACGTGTCCCTGTTTTATGGAGAGGTTTATTATGTGTGTGATGATTGGTGTGATGGCGGCTGCTGAGTCTCTGAGGAATTTGGAGGGGATGTTGTCATGGCCAGTGGCCTTGTTAGGTTGGAGGGCGCTCAGTTTATTGAGTACCTCATCTGTTGTTACCATTTCCAGCTTGAAGTCGTCCTTGCGGACCCCTAGGTTTTTGTAGTAAGCTACTATGTGTTCTACCCCATAAAGCCCTGAGTGGGAGGGTAGTTTGTTTACCAGTGTTGTGGCTATGTTTGTGAAAAAAATGTTTAAGTAATTGGCTACATCCAGCTTGTCTGTGATGAGCGTGTTGTCCGTTTTTATGTTTATGTTTGAGAATCTGGTTTTAAGTTTTTTACTGCATCCTAGTTGATTATTGAGTAATTTCCAAAGTTTTTTTTTTTACGAAACTCAGAGCATTTTTTGTCTCTGGTTTTCATAGCGCCCAGTATTTCGGAGTGCATCCACGGCTCAGCGCGATTTTTTACCCTGGTGGTTCTTAGGGGGGCCATGTCGTTTAGTATTGCTGAGAATTTGGTTTTGAAACCAAGCCATGTTTCGTCAACCAGTGTACCATTGAGTTCATCTGACCAGTCCAGACTCTCCAGTTCAAGGTTGAAGGCCTCGCTAGAGTAGGTTTTGAGGTCTCTAGATGTGACTGTTTTGTGGCAGCCAGCCTTTTGTTTTAGTTTTTTTCGGGTACAGAATATCATATAATGATCACTTAACCCACATGCTATAACCCCTTTATTTGAGATCTTGGACTTGTCGGAGGTCAGAATGAGGTCAATGGTAGTCTGAGTTGATTCACATACACGTGTGGGTTGGGTGATTAGCTGGCTGAGGCCATGCAGATCACAAAACCTACTGAAGGCCTTGAAGACGGGTGCATCTTTTCGTTGCATATCCGTGTTCCAGTCTCCAATAAGAATTTTGTCTACATCCTCAACTCCAGCTAAACACCCATCCAGTGTATCATAAAAGCCACTATGATCTGGTGGCCTGTAGACTGTGCCAACCAGTAGGGATTTCGCCCTTTCGAATAGGATTTCCACCCATACAGTTTCAATTGATTTATGATTCAGGTCATTTCTGTTGATGAATTTGGTGTCCTTGTGTATGTACATACAGACACCACCTCCATGTTTGTTCCTATCATTCCTGATTATTGAGTAGTTCTCAATCTCTATCTCTGGATCTTTTACAGAATCGTCGAGCTTAGTTTCTGAGAAGCACAGTATGTTTGCCTTACCATTTATGAATATTTGTTTGATTTCATCCAATTTGTTTTTTAAGCTGTTAATGTTAATGTGAAAAATGTTCAGTCCATTGGCGTTGGTTATTTCATTGATGTTGGCAGGTTCGAAGTATTGTTCGTTTGTGATCTGTTCCTCTGTGTTGTTGTGGGTGGGAAGGGGGGAGGGGGGGGGAGGGTCCCGCGCCGTGCTGGAACAACAAAGAAGGGGGGAGGGGGGGGGAGGGTCCCGCGCCGTGCTGGAACAACAAAGGAGGGGGGAGGGGGGGGGGTCGGGTCCCGCGCCGTGCTGGAACAACAAAGGACTCGTTCCTGGTTGTTTTCGTTGTTAGCTCTGCTAGCTAGCCGGCTATCGGGCGTCGAGATGTTTACATCCCGCGTCGAGATGGTCGTCATGGTTTCGACCCTCGGTTCACCTCCTCTCGTCACTGCCTCACGTGTGCTCGTCTGCTGTGGCGTCATTGGGGGAGCTTCGCCGCCCGCGCTGTGGATGTAGCCACAGGTTGCGTTGTTGATGCTGTTGGTCGCGATGGGAACCTCCATCGCTTCTTGCTGTAGTCTCTGGTTCCGTATCATTACGGGACCAGGGTTCTGATGTATGTCACCCGACATGAGCAGATATAATAAAAACATTGATCTCTTATTACACTTGCCTGCCGGGGGTAATTTCTTTCGTTCCGGATTTGCAGTAAGTACTGCGTGGATCGCCGTGGCTCCGAAGGCTGGATGTTTCCTCTCCGTGCCCGTTAACAAGTAGAAGTCGCAATGGGACTGCTGATTTACGTTTTCGCTACCCTCCACTTCTGTCTGGAGTTGCTGCTTGAGTTGTGAATTCAGGTACAAATCCATAATCCACAGGAGGGAAAGTAGAAAATGCGCAAAGTACTTTTTTGTTGTTGCTCTGTTGCGTTGGTTACGGGAGCTACGTAAAATGCGACCGTCCATGTTGAAGCCGGATGCGCAAGTCTGTACTGTACGACAAGTCGTCAGGAAGGGCACAATTCTATTAGCTGAGTAACAATGTTCATCAGAGTGTTGCGTATTACAGTGTAGGTTAGTTTATTAGGACAAGTGCATGACAGTAAGGTTAGTTAGGGTTAGAATTTATTTATTTTTTATTTAATTTTTTCATTTCAGATAATGGTTGAAGAAGTGTCTAGGAAGATTAGTCAGATCGTCAACCGATACATTATTCAGAGTTATTACATGGCATTTTCACATTCGCCGAAATGCTTGCTTGTGATTGGTCAATAGCCACAGCAGTGAATTATTTTTCGATAACCACCGGTGATTATTGTTTTTCGCAGCTGGAGTAATCAAGCCCCACTGACTCACACTGTTTCAGTGCAGCCAATCAGACACACCTGCCAGGCTGCCCGCGATAATAATAATCACTTTATTTGGGCTGACAGAGCCACAGAACAACTGCGATTTGTCAAATGAATTAGGTATATTGTTAAGTTAGCCATGTAATAAGCGGGATAATGTATAGCTATACTCGGTCATCATCGCAAAATAATTTACCTTCACTGATGTTTAAAAGACCTCGCTGAGGCGGCTCGGTATTTTAAACTCTGTGTCAGTCAATTATTTTGCGACAATGACCTCGTAGCTATACATTATCCCTTACTTAATACATTTTGACAGAGCGTTTCTATTTTAGCACTGAACCATAACGCGAGTTAGAATACCCCTGGTCTATAACTTTAAAGTTAATAGATCTTTGCTGTAATGTGTTAAATCATTGTTCAATATGGTCCGATAAGCCATGATGTAATTGCTTGCCAGCATCACACATCTTGCTTGATTGGGGCGACAGGGCCTTCGCTGCAGCTGCCCCCACCCTCTGGAACGCCCTTCATAAACATATCCGTCATGCAGACACTCTCTCATCATTTAAAAAAGCCCTCAAAACCCACCTTTTTACAGCTTTCAACCCATGAACTCCTTCCTCTCTCACCTTTTATATATATATATATTTTTTCTCTCTACTAAAACTATTGTATTGTTTGTTTTGTAAAGTGTCTTTGAGCATTCAGAAAAGAGTTAAAGTTCAAGTTTCTTTATTAGTTGTCATACAAAAATACAGAATACTTTTATATGAAATTCTGTTCCTGAGTGCTAGATAAAAATTAAAATAGATAAGTATAAAATAGATAGTCAAAAGTACATAAACAAGTGTAAACAAAAGTGTTCAATATACATATATACAATATACAATACAGAGTAGGACATTTTTTTTAACTGAGTTACAATACAATATACAGTACAATGCAGAAATGGGATGAGGTACAACTTAGGGTAAGGTGCAATGAGGTATGAGTTGTAGTGCAAATCTCTCCAATAAATATAAAGTGTGTTAAAGTGTCTAAAGTGGGTAAAGTGGGTGCTACAGTGAGTTGTTTATTTAAAGTGAGTGTGTACGTGTGGATGTGTGTGCTGTGAGTGTATTTGATGGTTTGTTACAGTGTTATTGTCGTTGAGCATCCTGATGGCCTATATAAAGAGCTATATAAATCTGATGTATTATTATTATTATTATTATTATTATTATTGATGTTTTGTTGCAGTGGGACCTGATGAATAATGTCTCACTTGAAGAAGAAAACAGAAAGAAAACCTCTAATTGTGCCATGTCAGAACCCATGTCCTGCGGTGCCACCCACTCAGTAGCAGAGAGACAACCCTGTGTCCCTGTGAAATAGTCTTTACAACTTCCTTTACCTCTGGTGTTACATTTGTCATCTGATTTCCAGCACGAAGAGATGTGACTAATGCGTGTGAAGGTTGACACCTCAACGAGCAAATGTGTGAAATGTTGTGTTGGCAGTTAAAGGGTGCCGTATAGCTGAGACTTTTGAACGTTTTAAAGTGAGTCTTTCGCTTGGATATTCGGAGAACAAAGGCATGAGAGCGCAGGGGGTGGGGGGGCACTTTAGTGCCTCTTGCCATTTCATTCACGTTGATTGACCCTATTACAAAGTCCTCTGGTCTGAGCATGCCAGAGGTTATGTTTAGTGGTCTGTTGGCCGTTAGCACTGAACTACGTGGACAGTATCACCGCATTCCCTGTGGCAATGATGATGGACAAAGTTGAATGAGGCCAATTAGACAGATTCTATGGTATGAGGAAGAACTATTTGAATTATCAGACTATTAACCCCACACTGACTCTACCGCAGTGTATCTTGCAACAAAATATTAATATTTTGTATTCATGTTTGTATTGCCTATATTTATTGTCTTCCTTTTACCCTGCCCACACCTGTAAACCCCTCACAAATGAATTCCATATACTTAATAAAAGATTTGTGTGTGTGTATTTGTTTGCAGTGTGTGTGTGTGTGTGTGTGTGTGTGTGTGTGTGTGTGTGTGTGTGTGTGTGTGTGTGTGTGTGTGTGTGTGTGTGTGTGTGTGTGTGTGTGTGTGTGTGTGTGTGTGTGTCTGTGTGTGTGTCTGTGTGTGTGTCTGCAGTCTGTGATTGTGTGTGAACGGTAAGCCCAAGCTGTGATGTCACTGGTGGCGGCAGGCGCAGGAAGGGAAGAGCACTGACAACATGGCAGTAGCTCCTGGACTTTGTGCCCTGTGCTACAACTTTCACCTGACTACAGTATATATAGCAAAGCCCCGGCCGGACACTCACAAACACACTGTTCACTCACAGATACGCAAAGGAGAACCAGGTGAGATGTACGCCATATGCTTCAAAAACATATAGGAGTAAAGGAATTCAGCCATGTTTTCAGTTTTGGATTTAACCTGATTCATGCTTCTTCTGTCTTTCAGTGAGAACGCAGTCATGAAGGTTTTTGTAGTGCTTACCATTGCTGTCCTGTCTGGTATGTAGGATGAGTTCTTCCTTTGAATCCCTATAATGCCCAGTGAAATTGTCAATTTTATCTATAGGTACATATAAAGCTAAACCAGGCAACATTGTATATAATCTAATCGCATTATCTGGGCCTCAAAAGTCATCTTAAACTGACATCTTCTCTATTGCTATACCTCACCAGGTTGCCATGCCAACCTCTTCTACGCTGATCAGCCCATGCCACAGCTGGAAGAGCTGACTGATGCATTCTGGGACTATGTCTCCAAGGCAACCCAGACAGCGGATGATACCCTGCAGATGGTCAGGAAGTCTCAGTTTGGACAGGAAGTCAAGTAAGTCCTGTAACATGTGGTAATAGGTAAACATGGAGTGTGAGATGTTGGACATAAAATAATTTTTTGATTAATATGAATTATTACTCTAGGATGCTGACCTGATGTAACCTTTCCGTCTCTCTCTCTCTCTCTCTCTCTCTCTCTCTCTCTCTCTCTCTCTCTCTCTCTCTCTCTCTCTCTCTTTCTCTCTCTGTGTGTGTCTCTCTTGGTCCCCTACCCTTTCTGTCTAATCCAGTGTTCGTCTCACAGAAAGTGCTGACATGGCCAGCCAGTATGCTGTCACCCTGCAGAACCAGCTTCCCCCTATAGCCCAGGACCTGATGACCAAGATCAGCCAGGAGGCTGAGGTGCTGAGAGAGCGTCTAAGCCAGGACCTGAGCACTGTCCGGGGCAAGCTGGAGCCCTACGCTGAAGAGATGAAGACCCAGGTCCAGCAGAGGGTGGAGCAGCTCAGGCAGGAGCTGGCCCCCTATGTAGAGTCCCTGGACTCCGAGGCCCTGAAGACCACCCTGATGCAGAAGAGTGAGGAGCTGAAGAGCAGCCTGGAGAAGAGTGTGAAGGAACTGCAGGCTCAGATTGGCCCCTACACAGAGGACATGAAGCAGATAGTGGACCAGCGTCTGCAGGAGTTCCAGGATAGAGTGGCCCCCATGGCAGACCAAGTACAGGTGGAGTTGGCCCTCAAAACCCAGCAGGTGAGGCAGCTGGTGGCCCCCTACGCTGAGGACCTGAGGGAAAAGCTGGACCCCTATGCCCAGGACCTCCAGGGCCAGCTTACCTCCCTCTACGAGTCTTATGTTAATGGTGCAAACTAAGTCAACCTCCACCCGCTCCATCACTCACTAAGATTTGGTCCACCTCTGTTTGGCTCTGTGAAACATTCAAAGTAATCTTGCTATTTCCTGAACTGTACTGTATGCCTGTGATGTAGTATTTATTTTATAGTGCAATGCGAGAAATGCAAAGTAACCTCTGTACTGATTCAACATGTATATACTGTATGAGCTTTCATCTACTGCCGTGAATTTTTTAAATGTCAACTTTTTGTATCTACAAAAATCTACCAAAGAATAAAAGGGTCTCAAAACTTAAACACAAGTATTCTTTCTTTCGTATTCTTCTTTTGAGTTGTAGGCCTCAACATCCACTTCAGAAGTTTCAAGTTTCTCAAGTTTCTTTATTAGTTGTCATACAGAAATACAGAATACTTTTGCATGAAATGCTTCTTTCTGTTTTGCTCCTGAGAGTGTGCTAGATAAAATAACAAGATAGTATAAAATAGTATACTATAAGTATAAAATAGAAAGTCAAGTACATAAACAAGTGTAAACAAAACATAAATGTTCAATATACCTATATACACAGTATATGTACAGTATACAATGCAGATACAGTACAGTGTAGAAATGGTGAAGAAGAAGGCTGTAGAAGCAAAAAATTAAAATAAAAAAGGCATAATAAAATTCCAATGCGAACCGATGACCAAAAAACGTGGTAGTTAGTACAGCCATAGCCCATGGGCCCTACTAGCACGACACATACTACTGTATACCCCGGGAGCCTCATTTAGCCTCTATACAGCACCTGGGCTCACATCCCAAGTCCTGACATGCCCTGTCACCGATTCATCTCACATGTCTCCAGCCGGTTTCTCCAGAGACAGGTTATTGTTCTGGTACTTGTCAATGCTTGCCGTAGAGCTACTCCTCTGTTTAAATGGTGAGAACAGTAAGACCAAAGAGCATTATTTTCCCGATGGCTATAGGTGACGTGAAAGAGAGGCCTACAGCAGTCTCTTCGTCACTAGTAACGCCTGTTTCTTTCAGGCTATGTCAAATAAAGAAGCTGTAGTATTTCTGTAGATGGGTTGCTTTTTTCAAATTAAATGAATGGATTTACTGAGATGACTTCCAAAATGGCTTGCCATTGCCAGTTCTAAAACGAATAACTGTACTAAAATTGCAATTAAGAGCAGTTGCAATCAGTATATGGTATTACTGTATGTGCAACACACACACAAACTATAAGATTATATAAGACAACAGTAGATACTGTTAAGCATGTCAAACCTCCACCCTCCCCCATCCATTCTTCAATGCCAGCATTCAGCGTGGAGGGTCAGAGTCCACTGACAACACCACACACACACAGACCTCCCAGTTTCCGTCATTCTTTTTCAAAACATCCAGACAGAGATACACAGGAGAAAAACAAATCATGTGAGGGAGACTCAGTGCATATTATTGAAAGTACAGGATTGCTCTGTGAGGCTTTTGCCATGTAGAAGGGATTCTATTGTAGTTTTTCACATTCTCATTATATAATGTGAAATTGATTATACATTTCAACTTTCTAGAACTATCTCTGTTTAATGCCATAACAACACTCCCCATAGCCTCTCCTCACTGCCGCACCAGCCCAGATGTAAACCTCAAACCACTATTAACAAGACAGTGCAAACCTCTGATCAGCCATACAAATGCAGATTTGAGTCCACATCGTTTCCTGCCTTCACACGTAATTAGTCTGTACTCAAACGGGTACCCAGCAGGTCAACTCAGGCCATGGTTAAACTAGTGCAGTGCTTCTCAAACTTATTCTGTCAGGCCCCCCTTTGGCGGACCAAAATATTTTGGGCCCCCCCCCCCCCCCCCCCCCTCGCCCCAACAAAATAGTCATGAAATGGGCCATGTTTAAATTTATTGAAATAACACCAATATCGTGACCTTTCAAATTGGCCCTATATTTTGTTTTCAGAGCTGTCATGGATGAAAAGCCAGCTTCACACAGATACTGTATGTGGTGCTGAATGGTATCAACACCTTAACTGCTGCATCATGAGATACTTGGTGGGCCATGAGATGAGATACTTGGTACTCAGCACCACACTCTGAAACTAGCTCTCTAGGTGGTATCAGATGAGATTTCAAAGAGTTCTTCCAAGAGTTTGGATGGAGATGTGTCGGGAAGCTTTGTCTCAATGTTGTCTGTAAAGTTTTTTTTTATCCAGAGTAACTTGGTGATCCTTTTCTGTGTTTTATTAAATAATGATTTTCAGATTTTGAGAAATGGTATTTTCATGGAGAACAGTGCAGCTGCAACAGATTTAGTGATAATTTTCTGGAAAAAAAAAAAAAAAAAAAAAATTAAATAAATCTCAAGGCCCCCCCCTGTCATGCCTCTGCGCCCCCCCTGGGGGGCGCGCCCCCCACTTTGAGAAACACTGGACTAGTGTATTTGTGGGTTTTTTTATACGTTTTTGAAAACGTTTCATGTCCCTATTACACAGAAATGCGTTTTTTGGCGTTTTTTTGTGGATACGGCTGAAACGCTAAATTGTGTTTGCGTTTTGGAGAACCGCTAAAAAACGCGCCGACAACAGCGTGTAGTCTGCACGGAGCCGTTGTTGCGAAAACGCCCATGTGCAGTAGATACCATCTGCGTGCCCTTTCGGTGACAACAGTGTGTGTGTGTGTGGGTGTGTGTTTGGGACATAGCTCCGTGTCCCAAATAGCTTCAGCTACCATGTGTTGTCAAGTTATTGTTATAAGGACCCCAGTCCAAGCTACAACAGTCTGCATTCCCTTAACAATTGTTTGTATTGAGCCGTATTGTATTGTACCCATATGCAATATGTTAAATAAAGTTTACATCCATTCATTCTGCTAGCATTACCGATTGCATGAGCAGCTGGCTAACGTGAGCTATCAGGATTCAGACCCTGTTAGCTCAGAGCTCCTCTTTCAACTTAACAAGCATTAAACAAAATGGCCCAGTCATCTATTCACCTTTGTTTAATACACACAGCGTTGTCTCTAATGTTATCTAACTACTGATAGCTCGCAATATCATCAGTTTGGTGCTGGCTAAGAGCTAACGTTAGCTTCTAGCCACAATGCTATACTGTTATAATGGCATACTCCATTGACGTTAGCATGCAGCTAACAATGCTACCGATCTTTTTTTAGACTAAACTATCCGCTCTTGGTGGTCACTTGTGTTGATGTTAGTTTTGTTTCATCAACAAATGACAGGCAGAACACACAGTGAATGTTTATTGCACTTTTATTAGGCTTTGCTGAAAAAGAATTGCTGCGTTCTAGGCAAAAGATGGTGGCCGCCTTGTTGACATTTGCTTTGCAGGCACATTCAAGTTCTGATTGGTTGAAATTGCCTTCATGTTTGCCACCTACTGCCACCTACTGCTTTGGCAGTGTACTACATCAGTGTGCTCAGGTGACAAAAACGAAAAAAAAACGAAAGTGTGACTCGAGGCGCACGACGTCGCGGCGAAACGCATATGACAATGATACGAAGATGAAACGAAAGGTGTAACCGCAGCCTCACACTCACAGTATTTTAATTGATAGAATGGCCATTTGGCTCCTATACCATGCTGCCTAATGTTCTAATGGTTTGGTTTGGTGCAAGAGACTCAGAAAGATGATGTGATACCATGACAAACACATAATTTGGATGAACATTTCAGAGACAATCTGTTTAACCACACTCCTATGCAGGGGTGTAGCTCCAGATTCTGGGCCCCATGAAAGAATGTATTTGTAGGCCCCCAGTGAATGCGAGCGCGCTAGCGTGTGAGCGGAATTTTTTTTGGCAATTTTTTTGTTGATGAAAACACATAATATGGTTTTTACCTATACATTTGGATCAGCAGTTCAGCACCTGCACTGTTGGTGGGTGAGCCTAGTAAAGGATGTCGCATTGCGTTCATCTTCAATGAATGGACCAATGCAATAGTCTACCAAAGCCCCCCCTCTCTCTCTATATATCTCACACACACACACACACACACACACACACACACACACACACACACACACACACACACACACACACACACACACACACACACACACACACACACACTTCAGAAACAAACATAGTATCAATGAGAGCATCAATAATACACCTGAGTGATGTCTAGTAAAAAAAATAAAAAAATAAAAAATGTGGGGCCCCCCCCCCCGTGCTGGGCCCTTGGAATCATCCTAAGCTACCCCCCCCCCAGCTACGCCCCTGCTCCTATGTATAGAGTTGGACAATGTGTACAGCCTGTGTGGTGTGTAGCTACAGCCTGTGTGTGGTGTGTAGCTACAGCCTGTGTGGTGTGTAGCTACAGCATGTGTGGTGTGTGTAGCTACAGCATGTGTGTGGTATGTAGCTACAGCATGTGTGTGGTGTGTAGCTACAGCATGTGTGGTGTGTAGCTACAGCATGTGTGTGGTGTGTAGCTACAGCCTGTGTGGTGTGTAGCTACAGCATGTGTGGTGTGTAGCTACAGCATGTGTGTGGTGTGTAGCTACAGCATGTGTGGTGTGTAGCTACAGCATGTGTGGTGTGTGTAGCTACAGCATGTGTGGTGTGTAGCTACAGCCTGTGTGGTGTGTAGCTAGAGCCTGTGTGGTGTGTAGCTACAGCCTGTGTGGTGTGTAGCTACAGCCTGTGTGGTGTGTAGCTACAGCCTGTGTGGTGTGTAGCTACAGCATGTGTGTGGTGTGTAGCTACAGCCTGTGTGGTGTGTAGCTACAGCATGTGTGGTGTGTGTAGCTACAGCATGTGTGTGGTGTGTAGCTACAGCCTGTGTGTGGTGTGTAGCTACAGCCTGTGTGTAGTGTGTAGCTACAGCCTGTGTGGTGTGTAGCTACAGCCTGTGTGTGGTGTGTAGCTACAGCATGTGTGTGGTGTGTAGCTACAGCATGTGTGTGGTGTGTAGCTACAGCCTGTGTGTGGTGTGTAGCTACAGCCTGTGTGGTGTGTAGCTACAGCCTGTGTGTGGTGTGTAGCTACAGCCTGTGTGGTGTGTAGCTACAGCATGTGTGTGGTGTGTAGCTACAGCATGTGTGTGGTGTGTAGCTACAGCCTGTGTGGTGTGTAGCTACAGCCTGTGTGGTGTGTAGCTACAGCCTGTGTGTGGTGTGTAGCTACAGCATGTGTGTGGTGTGTAGCTACAGCATGTGTGTGGTGTGTAGCTACAGCATGTGTGTGGTGTGTAGCTACAGCCTGTGTGTGGTGTGTAGCTACAGCCTGTGTGTGGTGTGTAGCTACAGCATGTGTGTGGTGTGTAGCTACAGCCTGTGTGGTGTGTAGCTACAGCCTGTGTGGTGTGTAGCTACAGCCTGTGTGGTGTGTAGCTACAGCATGTGTGTGGTGTGTAGCTACAGCATGTGTGGTGTGTAGCTACAGCCTGTGTGTAGTGTGTAGCTACAGCATGTGTGTAGTGTGTAGCTACAGCATGTGTGTGGTGTGTAGCTACAGCCTGTGTGGTGTGTAGCTACAGCCTGTGTGTAGTGTGTAGCTACAGCCTGTGTGGTGTGTAGCTACAGCCTGTGTGTGGTGTGTAGCTACAGCATGTGTGGTGTGTAGCTACAGCCTGTGTGTGGTGTGTAGCTACAGCATGTGTGTGGTGTGTAGCTACAGCATGTGTGTGGTGTGTAGCTACAGCCTGTGTGGTGTGTAGCTACAGCATGTGTGTGGTGTGTAGCTACAGCCTGTGTGGTGTGTAGCTACAGCATGTGTGTGGTGTGTAGCTACAGCATGTGTGTGGTGTGTAGCTACAGCATGTGTGGTGTGTAGCTACAGCCTGTGTGGTGTGTAGCTACAGCCTGTGTGGTGTGTAGCTACAGCATGTGTGTTGTGTGTAGCTACAGCCTGTGTGGTGTGTAGCTACAGCATGTGTGTGGTGTGTAGCTACAGCATGTGTGTGGTGTGTAGCTACAGCATGTGTGTGGTGTGTAGCTACAGCCTGTGTGGTGTGTAGCTACAGCCTGTGTGGTGTGTAGCTACAGCCTGTGTGTGGTGTGTAGCTACAGCATGTGTGTGGTGTGTAGCTACAGCCTGTGTGGTGTGTAGCTACAGCCTGTGTGGTGTGTAGCTACAGCCTGTGTGGTGTGTAGCTACAGCCTGTGTGTGGTGTGTAGCTACAGCATGTGTGTGGTGTGTAGCTACAGCCTGTGTGGTGTGTAGCTACAGCATGTGTGGTGTGTAGCTACAGCCTGTGTGGTGTGTAGCTACAGCATGTGTGTGGTGTGTAGCTACAGCATGTGTGGTGTGTAGCTACAGCCTGTGTGGTGTGTAGCTACAGCCTGTGTGGTGTGTAGCTACAGCATGTGTGGTGTGTAGCTACAGCCTGTGTGGTGTGTAGCTACAGCATGTGTGGTGTGTAGCTACAGCCTGTGTGGTGTGTAGCTACAGCCTGTGTGGTGTGTAGCTACAGCCTGTGTGGTGTGTAGCTACAGCATGTGTGTGGTGTGTACCGCCTGTGTGGTGTGTAGCTACAGCATGTGTGTGGTGTGTACCGCCTGTGTGGTGTGTAGCTACAGCCTGTGTGGTGTGTACCGCCTGTGTGGTGTGTAGCTACAGCCTGTGTGGTGTGTAGCTACAGCATGTGTGTGGTGTGTACCGCCAGTGATGTACCCGAACGCGTTCAATGAACGATCGTTCGTGAACGCGTTCGTATTTTGGGCGAACGAGAACTGAACGTACTGCATATCCGCTAAATGAACGCAATTGAGAACGCGTTCATTCTCAGTGCTGTATAACGGCGTTCAAACGTGCGTTCATTCTCAGCAATATTTGTATTATAACGGTGTTCAAAGGTGTGCCAGATTTCATATGTTTTTCAGCCGAAAACCATGTTAAAACACACTGTAAACGGGCTACATAATAATGCGGAAACGCACCGAATCTGGCAACACGCCTGGCTGTCGCACAAAAATATACGTCATCACAACAAAGAACGTGGAGAGCATTCCTATCATGGACGGAGCCGAGAGCAGCTGTAGCACCACTCGCTCAGACGCCTGTGTGGTGTACAGGCATAGAGGCAGCCCTACATAGGACTGTGCTGTTGGACATTCCAACTCTATGAATCTTATACACCATCCATGCATGAAACAATGCTGATTTCCACAAGAAAATAAGCAAGACATTAATCAAAATGGAGAGACTGGAGACTATTTACTGACTGTCTGCCCCAATCACACTCTTGAACTGAAAGGGGCTGAAGTGCCACAGGAGGGATGCTTTGCAGACACAGGAGTTTCTTTGAACAAGCCATGTATTGCTTGTCCCAGTGTGATGAAAGATTTAGCACTGTTTTGATCCAGATAAGAGGTTGTTACGAGAACATTATGAGATGAGTAGATCAGTGGCGGGAGGGGGGAGATGAAGGGATAGCTGTCTGTCACGTGTCGATGGGTCATTGTAAATCTCCATCTCCTCTGGTAATGTCTTGTCTTGTTTCCCCCCTGCTGAATGGCCCCTGTTCATATGATTGGCTTGGGACCAGCAGAATGGTTAGGTACAGATATACAGATATAGTTATTGTAGGGGCGCTGAACAACAGGTTAAATGTGGTATATTGTGGTTGTCTGATCTTCTGATAAAACTCCTGGCACATGTCTGTGTTTTCATAAATCTTAGTTTAATCCAACCAGCTATCAAGTGCCGGGGGAAACAGTCACTAGAAAAAAAAACATAACTGTATGTTTTTGTATAGTATAGTTAGTATAGCTAGTATAGTATAGTTATATATAGTATAACTGCATATTGTATAGTAGTGTTAGTGTGGGGGACCCTGATGTAAACAAGACGAAAGTCTTTCTCTGGTCTGCATCCCCTTAACAATTGTGTGTATTGAGCTGTACTGTATTGTACCCATTCTGCAATCTGTTAAATAAAGTTTTCAATCAATTCAATCAATCAAGTGTATATAGGAAGTTCCATTACCTTTAAATTCGTAGCATCTTAATACTTGTTATCATGTCTATTTTTATTATCTATTCTATTTTATCCTATTATTATTTGTATTTTTTGCACAACAATGTATGTATATGACGAATAAACCTCTTGAATCTTGAATCTTGAGATCTATCTCGGAACGAATGGCTCAGTGTTCAGTTCTGTCTCCTGGGAGGGATGTCAGTGTCAGCTGCTGGGGAAGAGTTTATGCTGCCCCTTAGTGGTAGAACTGAGATGGAGCAGTGAGAGAGTTTGGATTTATCCTACAAGATATTATTTGAAAAGCTATTTATGCTAATTTCACTTTAATGGTTAAATATGTTTACAAGCCTATCGTATAGATCAATAACCAAACCCTCTCTTTCAACATTTAAATGGTTTCCCCATTGTTTGTATTCTTGTCTCAACCATATGACTGAGGATTATCTCAAAGAACCGTTCATACAGTCAAGTCAAGTCAAGTCAAGAGTTTTATTTGTCACGGCATACAAGTATACAATGAAATGCGGGTGGTCTTGCCCGCAACGATGTGCAATACAGTGGTACAACATATAATAGAATCCAATAAAAACAACATTGTGCAATAAACAGGTAACAGGTAACATGGTGTGACATCTCGGTATCTGTACATAGTTATTTACAGAGCATATAGGACATGCTAGGTAGCTTTGGTAGTGCAATACACTGTTACTGTTGTTATACTAATTTAAAGTGGCCTTTCCTTTTGGCCATAAGTGGGTGTGTGCGGCATGAGTGTGTGCCCGCTCATGTTAAAGTGTTAAAGTGGCTGCTAGTGTGTGAGCGTGCACAGCGTGCGTGTCGTGTGTGTGCTCATGTGTGCTTGTGTGTGGATAGTTCAGTGTTCTGTGGCACTCAATGTTCATTGTTCAAGGCTCTGATGGCCTAGGGGAAGAAGCTGAGCCTAAGCCTCTCTGTCCTAGTAGCTGGGGTTCGCAGGCGTCTGCCTGACCTCAGCAGCTGGAACAGGCTGTTATTGGGGTGGTGGGAGTCTTTCATTATTCTGCAGGCTCTGGATTTGCACCTCTTGTTGTATAGAACCTGCAGGGGAGGTAGTGCAATACCCGTGGTACGCTCGGCTGAGCGCACCACTCTCTGTAGGGCCTTCTTGTCCTGTGCCGTGCTGTTTCCATACCAGGCAGTGATGTTTCCGGTCAAGATGCTCTCTACAGCTCCTGAGTAGAAGGACTGGAGTATCTTCCCCGATACTTTGAACTTCCTTAACTGTCTCAGGTGGTAGAGGCGCTGCTTCGCCTTCTTTACTACTGTGTCTATGTGTGTTGACCATGTCAGATCCTCTGAGATGTGGACCCCCAGGTACTTAAAGCTGCTCACCCTGTCCACGGTAGCCCCGTTAATCATCAGTGGTGTTGGGAAAGTTCACTTTCTACATGAACTAGTTCAGTTCACAGTTCAAATTTTTTAAAACGAACTAGTTCAGTTCATAGTTCATAATTCAAAATTTTGAACTAAAGTTCATGGTTTCAAAAAAGAACTAATTTATAGTTTATAGTTCTTTTTTCAATACGTTGCTGCGAGCTATTATTTGTCAAAATTATTGCCACAACCCATATAGAACCACAGACAGCAATCAGAATACTGGCATTTCCATAACGCTTTGCTGCCGCCCATTCAGTCCACACTAGTAGCAGCTGCAGCTTTCATCTCTACAGTATATTTTCAAAAACATGAGGAAAAACGTGCTGCTTGAATGGTCTTTATTAAGTATAATAATCTAAATACTTAAAGTACCAAAAGTGAACGTACATTACAGTAGCAAACATATAAACATGTGCCAACATAACTCTGTACTAACACAACACGAGGTAGGAACCAGGCTGAGGTATGAAACTAAGGTTGTACCTCAAAGTTCAATATTCAAAGTGCAAAACATTTAAACATTAATTCTATTTTCATTAAGTCAGTCGCATTCTTTTTTGTCCTGACTTGTTTGCCCAAAGAACAAAAAGTTCTATAACTTGGGTCATAACTTGGGTGCAATATTCAGCCCAATTGAATGAGGTAAAAAATAAAATATAAAAACTTAAAGAGTCAGTCAGAGTCCAAGGCCCATAGACAGCTATTACCTTCTGTCCAGTGTGAGTGAAAATACTGAGTGAAGATCTGTCACCACTGGTTACAGTTCAAATAAATTTAGTTCACCAAAAGTGAAAGTAGTCATATAACATTACATTACAGTAGCAAACATATAACATATAAACATGTGCCAACATAACTCTGTACTAACACAACACGAGGTAGGAACCAGGCTGAGGTATGAAACTAAGGTTGTACCTCAAAGTTCAATATTCAAAGTGCAAAACATTTAAACATTAATTATATTTTCATTAAGTCAGTCGCATTGTTTTTTTTCCTGACTTGTTTGCCCAAAGAACAAAAAGTTCTATAACTTGGGTCATAACTTGGGTGCAATATTCAGCCCAATTGAATGAGGTAAAAAAGGTAAAAAATAAAATATAAAAACTTAAAGAGTCAGTCAGAGTCCAAGGCCCATAGACAGCTATTACCTTCTGTCCAGTGTGAGTGAAAATACTGAGTGAAGATCTGTCACCACTGGTTACAGTTCAAATAAATTTAGTTCACCAAAAGTGAAAGTAGTCATATAACATTACATTACAGTAGCAAACATATAACATATAAACATGTGCCAACATAACTCTGTACTAACACAACACGAGGTAGGAACCAGGCTGAGGTATGAAACTAAGGTTGTACCTCAAAGTTCAATATTCAAAGTGCAAAACATTTAAACATTAATTCTATTTTCATTAAGTCAGTCGCATTCTTTTTTGTCCTGACTTGTTTGCCCAAAGAACAAAAAGTTCTATAACTTGGGTCATAACTTGGGTGCAATATTCAGCCCAATTGAATGACGTAAAAAAGGTAAAAAATAAAATATAAAAACTTAAAGAGTCAGTCAGAGTCCAAGGCCCATAGACAGCTATTACCTTCTGTCCAGTGTGAGTGAAAATACTGAGTGAAGATCTGTCACCACTGGTTACAGTTCAAATAAATTTAGTTCACCAAAAGTGAAAGTAGTCATATAACATTACATTACAGTAGCAAACATATAACATATAAACATGTGCCAACATAACTCTGTACTAACACAACACGAGGTAGGAACCAGGCTGAGGTATGAAACTAAGGTTGTACCTCAAAGTTCAATATTCAAAGTGCAAAACATTTAAACATTAATTCTATTTTCATTAAGTCAGTCGCATTGTTTTTTTTCCTGACTTGTTTGCCCAAAGAACAAAAAGTTCTATAACTTGGGTCATAACTTGGGTGCAATATTCAGCCCAATTGAATGAGGTAAAAAAGGTAAAAAATAAAATATAAAAACTTAAAGAGTCAGTCAGAGTCCAAGGCCCATAGACCGCTATTACCTTCTGTCCAGTGTGAGTGAAAATACTGAGTGAAGATCTGTCACCACTGGTTACAGTTCAAATAAATAACTAAAATAACTAAATCACAAATAATAATTTGTGAAAATAAAGAAAAAAGTGTCCAAAAGTGAACTTTCTGTCCATCCTGAAAATGCCTGTGTGTGTGTGTGTGTGCGTGTGTGTGTGTGTGTGTGTGTGTGTGTGTGTGTGTGTGTGTGTGTGTGTGTGTGTGTGTGTGTGTGTGTGTGATTATCTGAATGAAGATTCTCTGGCACTGGTCAAAGTGGTCTGGTCTCTCAGAGTCTCTCCCTGGTGGATCTGCTGTTTCGGTCACAGTGGTCTAGTCACTCCCTAGTGGATCTGCTGTTTCTTGCTTCCTGTAAAAACAAAAACAAGATATGTTCTGACTGTTATTTTTATGCAGCTCACCTCTGCACACCAATATACTCATCTCCATTGACAATACATTGTACTTCTATAGCCCAAAAAACAGGTCACAACAATAATATATATACCTTCAAATATTTTTGTTGGCATTCAAGATCAGCTGCTTCTCAAAGTTGTCATCTCCCAGCCGGTTTCTCCTGGGCCTGAATTAGATGAAAGAAGAAAAAAGAAGAAAAAAGAAGAAGGCATTTTAACATCATGATTATTGTGGCAAACATTGTAACAGACAGTAATCTGTATTAAAGGAATTGTGTACTGAGGCAAATGGCAATTACTGAAATAATTAGATTAGGAATATAATCACAGCTCATCCCTACCTGAATATTTGACCACCGATGCTGAAGAGCCTCTCTACCGGAGCGCTTGAGGGAAGTGCTGTGTTGTGTTTTATGAACAGCCTTTTGAGTTTTGGAAACTGCATGTACTCATCAAACCCATCTGTGGTTGGGGCGTCCAAATAAGTGTCCACTTCAGATTTTTGAGGAACCTGAGGGTTTCTGTTAAATCTGAAGAATGAAGCTGCAGGATCTTTCTTCTTACTTTCGCCACTAGACTGGGTTTGACCTGAGTCTCTTGCATCCGAGTCATCAGAGTTGGTTTGCAATTCTCTTTTCAGCATCAATCTGTACTGCACATGTTTCTCCTCATCTTGGACCCAGTCAAGCTTGAATCTTGGCACCAGCATAGCGGACAGTATGTGCTCCCTCTTCTCCAGAAGACCTGCCAGCCTTGTGCTCAGTGACTGCAAGATGCTCTTTATGAGGGGACGGCATGTAATGAGACCCCCTGCAGCAGTGGGTTTTGTGCTCTCATCCAACAGGTCATTCATATGACATTGCAGTTGCACAATGGTTGGAGCCAGGTACCCAAGAAAGATGTTCTTCTCTGCTTGGAGGATGTTTAGTGCAAGTGCCAAAGGCCTCATCACATCCACAAACTTGTGTATGAAGTTGACTTCATCTGGCGAGAATCGACGAAAGCCAAACTCATCACTCACATCGTGCAGGAGCAGCTTGTCATGTAGGGGAGTGGCATCATTTGCAGAGGTGACCTCATCCACATTAATGTCTGCCTTGGTAGTTAGTGTTGCAATGCGAGACAGTCGCTCCATGGAAAGAAATACAGAGTTCCATCTTGTGTCATTTGGTGCAACAAAGCTAATCCCAAGCTTTTCCTCCACACTATCAGAAGCCTTTGAACTCCGCTTGACCTTGTTCCACAGAGCCGATGCTTTTGCAAAAACAGCCCTCGACATTGCTTTGTAGGATTTTTCAGTTATCTTTTCTGTATCCTTGGCCACTAGATTCAAGGTGTGAGCCATGCACCTTCTGTGAGGGGGGAGAGAGGGATGATTCAAATCTGAGAGAGGCTCAGGCTCCATCTGGTCATCTTCATCTGAGCTCTCACTGGCGGCAGCAAAGGCTGAATCTGGTTCATTGGCATCTTCACTTTCAGCTTCATCAAAGTTGACCACTGTCTCTGGCTCTTCGTCATCAATAGCCATGTCCATCCCAAAACAGTTGAATGCCTTGACAAAGTTTGAAGCGTTGTCTGTTACTGTACACACAACCTTGTTCTGGATCTTGAATTCCTTGTTCACATCTGACAATACTTTTGCCAATACATCGTGTGTATGTGATCCTTTAATCCGCCGGCATGCCAGTACTGCAGAGTGTCTCTCAGAAACATCAGTTTTGTTTAGCCAGTGTATTGTGATGCCTATAAATGACTTATTGACAGCTGTCCAGCAATCTGCTGTTGTGCACACAGTATCGACGTCAGATAGTACAGATTTAAGTTCACATATGTTTTCTTGAAATTGCTTGTTTAGCAGTGTCTGTACTCTTTTTCTTGATGGCACTTTTTTGGATGGCTGCAACCCTTTAATTAGGTTTATGAAAGCTGGCCTTTCCACTTTACTCAAAGGCTGCAGGTCTCCAGTGATGTACTGCAAAACCAGGTTGTCTATCTGCGGCTGGGAGAGAGTGAAAACAGGGCCGCTCCTGTACGATGTTAATGGGATTTGGGTGGTAGAGGATCTGTTTTGGCTCTCTTTTTTATTCGCCACTCGCACATACCTTGAAAGGCTAGTCGTGTGCTTAGTCTCAATGTGCCGCTTGAGGTTCGCTGTCGACGTCGTCGATGTGCGGACTTGTTTTTTTAAACCGGGCGGACACAGTTTACACGCAAACGTGAGATTTTTCCCGTCTGCGTCAGTACTAACTTTGACATAAAACTCTTTTAAATGCTCATATGCCGTAGAGTCTGACTCTGAGCGAGTGGTGCTACAGCTGCTCTCGGCTCCGTCCATGATAGGAATGCTCTCCACGTTCTTTGTTGTGATGACGTATATTTTTGTGCGACAGCCAGGCGTGTTGCCAGATTCGGTGCGTTTCCGCATTATTATGTAGCCCGTTTACAGTGTGTTTTAACATGGTTTTCGGCTGAAAAACATATGAAATCTGGCACACCTTTGAACACCGTTATAATACAAATATTGCTGAGAATGAACGCACGTTTGAACGCCGTTATACAGCACTGAGAATGAACGCGTTCTCAATTGCGTTCATTTAGCGGATATGCAGTACGTTCAGTTCTCGTTCGCCCAAAATACGAACGCGTTCACGAACGATCGTTCATTGAACGCGTTCGGGTACATCACTGGTGGTGTGTGTGTCTCCTGCTGTCCTCTCCTATAATCCACGATCAGCTCCTTGGTTTTACCAATGTTCAGGAGCAGGCTGTTGTCCTGGCACCAGCGTTCCAGTACCTCAACCTCCTCCCGGTAGGCCTTCTCGTCGTTGTCCGAGATCAGCCCCACCACCACCGTGTCGTCTGCGAACTTCACTATGGAGTTGGAGCTGAACTTGGCCACACAGTCGTGTGTGTATAGTGAGTACAGCAGGGGGCTCAGAACACAGCCCTGGGGGGACCCGATGCTCAGGGTGATGGTGTTGGAGGTCTGACCCCCCCACCCTGACCGCCTGGGGTCTTTCACTCAGAAAGTGCAGTGCCCAGGCGCTCAGAGCGGAGCTCAGACCCAGCTCGATCAGCTTGTCCACCAGTCTGGTGGGGACTATGGTGTTGAACGCTGAGCTGTAGTCAATGAACAACAGTCTCACATAGCCCCCCTTCTGATGGTCCAGGTGAGAGAGGGTGCTGTGCAGTACTTGGGAGACCGCATCGTCAGTGGACCTGTTTGGCCTGTATGCAAATTGCATAGGGTCCATATCGCTGGGGAGGGAGGCACAAATGTGATCCTTGACCAGCCTCTCGAAACATTTCATGGCCACAGAGGTGAGTGCCACCGGTCTGTAGTCATTGAGACCTGCTGGGGAGGGTTTCTTTGGTACCGGGATAATGGTAGACATCTTGAAGCAGGCAGGGACCACTGACTCCTTCAGGGATCGATTAAATATGGTGGTGAACACAGGGGCTAGCTGGTTAGCACAGGACTTGAGTATGCGTCCTGTTATTCCATCTGGGCCAGCCGCCTTCCTGGTGTTCACCTGCATAAATGCTCTTCTCACACTGTGTACCATCAATGTGAGAGCGTCCCCGCCCCCCCGCGGATGCCCCCCCCCCCCTCCACAACAGCCGGCGCACCAGTGACGTCACTAGCCGTTGAGCTAGCAGTGCCACTGTTTGCACCAAACCGTGCGTAGAAGGTGTTGAGCTGGTCTGCAAGGGAGGCGTCGTCGCTCCCCATTAAGGGGGCGCTGACTTTGTAGTCAGTTATAGCCCTCAGTCCCTGCCATAAGCCTCTTGTGTCATTCTGTGCCATTTGTGCCTCCATCTTGTCGGCATACGTCCTCTTAGCAAGTTTAACAGCCTTGCGCAGAGTGTAGACTGTTGTCTTGTACTCTTCCATGTTTCCTGACTCTCTGCCCAGGTTATAAGCAGTGGTGCGAGAGTTCAGGGCTGCTCTGATAGTACTGTAGTGTCCACCCATGGTTTCTGGTTTGGGAACACCCTCGCCTTCTTTGTGGGGACAATACTATCAGCCAGCGTTGTTATGAATGACACCACAGTGTCTGTGAACTCGCTGACGTCAGGGGAGGTGGTACAATATTAGAAGTAAAGATTAGATTAGATTAGATTCAAATGTATTGTCATTGTACAGCACAAGTACAGTACAACGACAAGTAGTTTGGCATCCAACCAGAGTGCAAATGTAACAGTAAAGTGCAATAGTAATATCAAATGTACAGGTGATTAAACAGGATCTCCTCTCTGGTAAATAAGAATACTTTGAAGACTCAGTCTAACAGGAGCACTCGTTCAAGGTTTCTACGACTATGCTTGCACCTCATGGTACCAAAGCACCTCAAAGGCCCTAAAAACAAGGCTCCAAACATCCCAAAACAAACTGGTCGGGCTACTGCTTGGTCTTACTCCTAAAACCCACCTTACCCCTGCTCATTTGACAATCTAGGATGGCTTAGAGTAGACGACAGAGTACAGCAACTTGCAATGGGCCTGGTCTACAAGATACACTACACCACAGGCGGCTGGGTGGCGCAGCGGACATTGCGCTCGTCACCAACACAAGAGACACCGGGTTCGACTCCGGCTGTCGGCATTGCCTCCGGCTTGGGCCAGCCGTCATACTAACTCAATTGGCAGAGTTAGCGGGTGGAAGTCGATGGGTGGTAATCTGGACGTTGTGGACAGCGACTCCTACAGGTCGGTTGGGGACGCCTCCACAGCAGAGACAGGAAATGGCGGGGGTAGTGTGAGCCTCCCACACGTTACACCTCGCCAATGAGAGTCTGCGCTGGCAGGTGAAAAGATGTGACAGGCTGCCTCCTCGTGTATCGGAGGGGACACGTGATGCAAGGCTTCTATCCTCCCTACAACCGGCCAGTGGGGGGCATATGCAACGCCGAGGTCTGCACCGAGGTTGATCTGCACCTGGAGAGTCGTCTGGTCCCGGCTCCTCATCTGGTCCTGTCTCCTCATCTGGTCCTGTCTCCTCATCTGGTCCCGTCTCCTCATCTGGTCCCGTCTCCTCGTCTGGTCCCGGCTCCTCATCTGGTCCCGTCTCGTCATCTGGTCCCGTCTCGTCATCTGGTCCCGGCTCGTCATCTGGTCCCGGCTCGTCGTCTGGTCCCGGCTCTTCATCTGGTCCCGACTCCTCTTCTGGTCCTGTCCGACTCCGTGGTCTACGCCGTGGTCGTCGTCTGCAGAGACCCCCATCCCGGGTTCTGCGCCCGGTCCCGAGGTCTGCGCCTGGGGTGGTCCTCGTCCGGGGTCCTGCTCCAAGGTCGTCGCCTTCGCACCTCTGCTCCGGCTCGTCTGGTCCGGTCCCGAGTTCGGCGCCTGGAGGGTCCCCTGTCACCCTCGCCCCTTTGCTCCAGAACCCCTCATCGGCCCTTTGTCCCTGTTTCCAGTTCCCCTCGACCCCCTCATCGGCCCTCTGTCTCCGTTTCGAGCTCCCCTCACCGAGTCTCTGTTCCCATCTCTAGCCCCCCTCTCCTGGCCTCTGTCCCCGTCTCCAGTCCTCCTGATCCCGTGCCCCGTTCTCCCTTCTCCAGCCCCCTCTCCGGCCCTTTTCCTCTGCCCCACTTCTCCTATGCCCCTCCTAGGTTTCTGTCGCTGCCCCCCTGCCCCAGTGTCGCTCGTCCCGGCCTTGTCCGTCCTGACTTTCCCCCCGGACTCTCCCCGTGTTCACCTTCCCTGGTTCCCGGCCCCCTGTCTTGCCCGTTCCCAGATGGTCCTTTTTGCCGTCTGGAAGCCGTCCCTGGAGGGGGGGGGGGTACTGTAAGGGTCCACCTGTCCCTGAACCTTTCTCCCCTGTCTGTACTCCTCAAGAGCCCCCTCCTTTTCACATTCTCTCCCATGGTCTCCCTCCACTCATGAACAATATTCCTCTGCCTATACTAGGACCCTTCCCCCTGCCTGTACTCTTCAACAACCCCCACATTTACCCCCAGAGACCTTCTGCCCGCATGGAGAGGATGCTGAATCTGCTGGGGACAGGAGACCCCATGATCCTTGTTGTGAAGGGCCAGATTAAACCGAATATATATATTTATTTATATATATATATTTAATTGTATTTGTATATTCTCTAATATTCCCTGATATCCCTTGTATATTCCTTGTACAATATGCATTGAATATCCATTCTAGCCTACTGAACATCCCATAATAGTCTCCATTCTACTATTGGTCGAGACCTTGGTGCCAGGCTGCCATACCCCTCAGACCCAGTTCAAACGTACCGCTCCACATGTACGAACAAGTCCTAGTTCCGCGTAGGAATCTGGCTACCGCACCACTAATGGGACTATTTGTTCATAGTGCGTATATATACTGCGCTACTAAAGTAGGACTTTCTTTTCAGTCCAGTTTCTTACCCTCCAATAGAGTCACAGACGTAAAGCCTCCCCGCGACGCCACGTGTGGGAGTAAGGCCAAGTTCGCCTACCATCGGTATTGAGACATCGTGTATATTAATATTTGAATAGTCATATTTGGCACTATATCGTCGAGTTGGACGTAGTCTATTAAGCTAATAATAGTCTGTTAATATATAGTGCTTCGTGCGGTGAGAATACTACCGTAGTCAGTACCCCATCATTTCGGGCAGAGAACTGGCTGCTTACCCAGGGTGGTTGACCCCATGTGAAGCTGCACCCGAGGAGCCCCAGAGCCGACGAGCGAGTGGACCTGTATACCGGATTATTCTACCGACGACAGCCCGCCTTCCCAGGCACGGATTATGCTTTGTATACTTTGATTATTCCATGGATAAAGACCCCCGACACTGCTGTGTGTTGGAACCCCCCCCCCTGGAGAGGACGCAAGGTGAGGAGACGCTCTGCAAGACGAGGTCGCTTCACGTCTCTCCCCCGTGGACCGGAGAGAGCCGGCCCACAAAGAGTCCACCTGCTTTCATCTGTGGTCCAAGGATCGCCGGCGCATTGAACGGCACTACAGTGGGTTCACCTGGGATACCCTTGGCCGGACGAGGCAGCCGGATTCTACCCCCCCCCCCCTCCTACTCCTGTCGGCTTACAAGCGACCGGATTAACCCCCTCTAGTGTATCTAGTATATAATCATTAAAGTATCATTGCTGTTATTCCTTAACTATTCCAGGTCGTATATTTACCACCTGCGCCTTCAGAGATTGGACATTCTCTATTGATATACCGACGAATACTCTTTGCCATAAAAGTGCATACTATTTCAATTCATAAATGTAATTAAGTGATTAAGTGCTTGTTCTACACACCATCGCTGTGTAGAAATAAAGACCTGTTTCGACTTCGTACATTTGTGTTGGATCCGTTTCATCTACGTGAGAGTGTTTATGATAATATATTTATGCCGTGTACTGGGTGGCCGAATATTAAGTACAAAGGTAGTGGTAGTAAGTATCATATCTAGTAATACAGTCAGGGAATTGTACCCCTCAGTTACAATTGGTCCTTCGAGCCGGATGGTAATTAGTGTAATATTAATATAGTGTTATTAATATTGAAATGGCCTATGATGAACACTCCACGAAACGATCCTCCTAACCAACGCCCGCAGCGCGAACGACGGCTCCCTCAGTACTTAGAGGCTTACGCTGTCAGTCAACAACCTAGTCTTCTACTAACAGTAAACGCGGTAAAACTAGAAAGTAAAAGTATGTCTAACCCCAACGCCCAGACTACCCCGACCATAGAGGCCCCTACGGGCTCTAATGTAACTGACCAAGTTCACGGTGGGGACCAGTGGGAACCAGACATGACTTCACACCCCGCCAGTACTGAAGAAGTAGTCCCCGATGAGTCCCGGGAGGAATACAACGCTACCGAGAGAGAACTCGGCACGGAAGAAGACGGGGAGAGCACCGTGGAGATAGAACTCCAAGGCTCCGCAAGGAGTACCCCGAGGGAAGGCTCCCCTATACAACCGCCTTCTCCCAGCGAGGCAGAGAGGACCCTACAGCAGGCCTTCCTCATCAGCCTGAACGCCGCTGCTGAACGCGACCGACTGCAGATCCAGCAGCGAAGCGAACACGAGCAGATACGTCTAGAAATAAGACGCATTCAGATGGAAGAGAATGTGGCCCGAGAACGAGCCGGTGCTCAACGGGACGCAGCGCGCGACAGACAGCAGTCGCAACTAATAGAACAGCTGATCAGACGGACAACACCCTCTCCCTCCGCCAGAGGCTCCAGGAACTCGTCTAGACACACCTCCAGGGCGGCATCCCCTAGCCGAGTAAACAACCCTGAACTTGACCAACAGACGAGGTCTATACCCCCCACAGACCACCTCCCCCCACCGGTCCAAGCGAGACCTAGCAACCGGGAAGGAGCAGCATATCCTGTGGAGAGGCTAAACCAGAGACTACAAGCACTGGATGACCTAACTGAAGACGAAGAGGAAGAGGAGGAGAACCACGCCCGAAGACAGCACAGTACTCTACCGGACCAGGAGGTCCGGTACAGCCCAGGCTATACCCCCGCGGAGCTGCGCTACAGACCCCCGACTCTATACACGGGTGAGCACGACGCACGACCCGCACCGAGGAACAGCACCTGGACAAGCGGGCCATGGTACACTGCCGGTACCAGCCCATACCAAGGAGCGGGAGGAGACTCGCCTAGGAGGCCTCTCCCCCAACGCTCGCCGATGTATCCACAGTCAGCGTCATACATTGGCACGCCTATGGTACCCGACTTCACCCAAGAGAACCGGGCCCAGTATACAGAACTCCGCATGTGTCTGGAGACCATGTTGGTGGATGTATTGGATGAACGCCACAAATACGCCATCCTACTGAAGCACTTAAAGGTACCCCGCGCACATAATATAGCGCTCGCCTACGCGACTTCCACCACCCCATACACAGCAGCGCTGGTAGCATTGGACCAGAGGTATGGGCGCATATGGGATTACGTGATCCAGGAGATCCGACACATCGACCGCTTACCCCCAGCAATAGACAATCGAGCACTGGACGACCTGTCCATCAGAGTGCAGTCCCTGGTAGGGATGTTGGGAGCGCAAAGAGAGAAGGGGAGGCATGAACTTTACGCCAACTCAAATGTGGAAAGGATCCTGGAGAAGCTGCCGCCCGCTCGTCAGGAGCGCTTTAGGCGGCAGAGGGACCACAGAGACCCGAATGGCCCCGAGCCGAACCTCCTCGATCTGGCAGACTTCCTGGCGAGAGAAGTCAGCAGCCTATGGCTAGATACATTCGGACGGAGCACCCCTGGCTCCAGAGAAGGAACCAGACGACTAAATGATGGAAGAAGATCGGTGACTGTGATGCACCAATCGGAGTCAGTACCGAGCAGCAGGAGCCACAGTACCCCCTCCAGAACGGAGAAGTGGAAGATAGTGTGCCCCTACTGTGAGAAAGAACACTGGCTAGCGCAATGTGACTCCTTCCCCAAGCTGAATGCGGAGGAAGCAGGTCAATGGATAAAGTCCAACAAGCGCTGTTTTCGCTGTGCGCGCTCACACATGGCAGCCGAATGCCGCTTAAAGAAAAGGTGCACCAAGTGCGATGGAGCCCATCTGGACATACTTCACGACAGTAACAGACGGCGCCCTTCACCTGCACCATCCACCCGCAAAGCGAGCGTCATGTACATCGATCCCGCCAGCAGCAGTGGAACCCGAGTACTCCTAAAAGTAGTGCGTGTGACACTAAGCTACCAGAATAAAGTCCTGGACACTTACGCCGTCCTCGATGACGGGTCAGAGAAGACCCTGCTGCTCGCCTCCGCTGCGGCCCAGCTAGGGCTGCGGGGAAGCGAAACCCAAATGACAATTCGGACGATAAGACGAGATTTGAAGACGATAAAGGGCGAGAATGTCTCATTCTCTATCGCAGCAAGCGGCCAGCCTGAGCGACGGTACCAGATTGCAGACGCTTTCACCAGCCAAGAAATAGGACTGTCGCGGTACACATACCCCGTCGCCAAGCTGATGGAGAAATATGCACATCTGCGCAAGTTACCGATCCCGCTCATAGACAATGCTATGCCGACCCTGTTGATAGGCTCCGACCATACAGACCTCATTGTCCCGATAGACCGGGTTCATACCGGACCCCGAGGCTGTCCTGCAGCAGTCGAGACCCGTTTGGGATGGACTCTCCAAGGCCCGCTCGCCAAATCTCTCAACCGAAGTACAGCCACTAGATGTCTCCACTCCCGAGTCACAGAGGGAGAAACCGCACTCCTGCAACACGTAGAGCGGCTATGGACCTTGGAACAAATGCCCTTTAAGAACGGAAAGAAAGACATTCGCTCTAAAGATGACATTTACGCCATTCACCTCCTCGAGACAGGGACCAAGAGAGTCCCGGTCAACGGCGTGTTGAGATACGCCACGCCACTCCTGCGGCGAGAGGGAATGCCTACTTTCCACGCCAAGACAGACGCCACAGAACGGTACCTGCTGAACACGGAGCGGCGCTTAGCCAAGAACCCCGCCCAAGAGAGTGTATACCGCGCTGAGATTGAGAAGCTCATCACAGCGGGACACGTCACAAAGATGGACATTAAAGAGGCTGACCAGACCACTGAATCGTGGTACGTGCCTCACCACAAGGTCCATCACAACGGTAAAGACCGCATAGTATTTAACTGCAGCTACCAGATCGGATCCCAAAATCTGAATAAAGAGTTACTGCCCGGTCCCACACTCGGCCCCTCCCTACTCGGCGTTCTACTCCGCTTCCGCCAGGAAAGGGTGGCCATCAGCGGGGACATTAAAGGAATGTTCCTGCAGGTGAGATTAGTAGAGGCGGACAAGCCCCTGTTACGGTTCCTATGGAGAGAGAAGCCAGGAGATGAGCACCCAGCCATCTACCAATGGGAAGTCCTCCCCTTCGGAACGACGTGCAGCCCCTGCTGTGCGACATTTGCACTACAGAAACATGTAGCAGAGGACCCAGCAGCGGACGAAGAGGTCCGACACAGCGTAAAGAACAGCTTCTACGTAGACAACTGTCTACAAAGCCTTTCAACCCAGGAAGAAGCCGAGGCTCTCCTGATTAAACTCCGCGCCTCATTGATCAAAGGCGGCTTTGATCTCAGGCAGTGGGCCAGCAGCGATCCGCAAGTACTGCGCAGCCTCTCCTCCGAGGACAAGGCAGCCAGCAGCGAGACCTGGATGGCTACAATCCCGGGAGAAGCCCAGGAGATGACCCTGGGATTGGTGTGGCGATTCAAAACAGATTCGCTTCACTACAGACACAAGCCCCTGACTACGGAGCAGGGAAGGCCGGCGGCGGCGCCGACCACCAGACGGAGTGTGTACACAACACTCGCCCGACAATATGACCCGCTAGGATGTATTCTACCGTACACCACCAGGGCAAAAATGATTGTACGAGCATTGTGGGACAAGGACCAGGGCTGGGACGACCCCATTCCCGCACACCTTGCATCCACCTGGAGAGAGTGGGAGATGGAGCTCCACTCACTCCCAGGCGTTAATATGCGCCGAAGCTACTTCCCACCCACGGTGAGGCCAGAGACATGTAAAATGGACTTACACGTCTGGACTTACACGTCTTCAGTGACGCCTCAGAGGTCGCATACGGATCAGTAGCCTACTTGCGGGCTCAAGACCAGGGGGGAGAGATCTACACAGCATTTGTCCTCGCCCGCTCGAGAATAGCCCCACGCAAGCAACAATCTATCCCACGTCTAGAGCTCTGCGCAGCCCTAGCCGGAGCGCACCTAGCCACGCTCATCCAACGTGAGCTCACCATACCGGTGTCTAGAACAATCCTGTGGTCAGATTCCACGACGGTACTCGCCTGGATCAAATCGGACTCATGCAAGTACAAAGTCTTCGTGGGAGTCAGAGTCACCGAGATTCAAGACTTAACCGAAGAGTTAACCGGAGAAACAGAGTGGCGCTACGTTGATACAAAACAGACTGACGTCATCACCCGGGGGATCCCCCTGGATGACCTCACCCGTCGCAATGTCTACAGTGACGGCCCCGCATTCCTAAGACTCCCGGAAGGACAGTGGCCCATGCCTATCCCGAGGGAAGCAAGTCCAGAGGAGGTGGAAAATAAGAAGTCTGTGTTCTGTGGATTGAGCACCGTAGCCTCCACCGACCCTAACATAGACGATTGCACGTCCATAGAGAGTGCACAACAAAGAACATTCCTGCGGTACCACCCGGAGTGCAAGTCCCCCGCTGATATGTCAGCAGCTAACTACGAGGAAGCAGAATTGCTTCTACTGCAGCGAGCCCAGAGAGACTCGTTCCCCGATGAATTGGCCTGTCTACAGGGAGGAAAGCCCGTCCCATCCGACAGCAGATTAATTCACCTGGCCCCCGAGAGCGACGCTCATACCCTCATCAGAGTGGGTGGTCGCCTACGCAGAGCCCCCAATCTACCGGATGACATTAAATACCCGATCGTATTGAACAGCCGACACAAGGTCACAGAGCTGATTATAAAGAAATACGATGAGGATGTACATCACGCAGGAGCAGAAAGAGTCTTCGCGGAAATCAGACGTCGTTACTGGATCCTACAAGGAAGAGAGGCGGTACGACGCTTCCAGCGAACATGTCTAGACTGCCGCAAGTGGCGCGCGCAGCCCAGCATACCAAGGATGGCTGACCTTCCTCCATGTCGCCTCCGAATCGGTGACAAGCCATTCCACTCAACGGGTATGGACTGCTTTGGCCCGCTGCACATAAAGAAAGGAAGAGGAACCGAGAAGCGGTGGGGTATTGTATTCAAATGCATGACCACCAGAGCGATACACATCGAGCTTCTCCCGACCATGAGCACAGACTCATTCCTTATGGCCTTCCGAAGATTCACATCACGGAAAGGAAGACCGTCTACCCTATTGTCCGATCATGGGACAAACTTCAAAGGCGGCGAAAGAGAGCTGAGAGAGAGCTTCCAAGCTATGGGCCCAGAACTTAAGACCCACCTCGCTCCAGCACAGGTTGATTTCCAATTCAACCCCCCAAACGCACCCCACTTCGGTGGCACTTGGGAACGAGAAGTGCGCTCCATAAAGACAGCCCTGTACGCAGTACTTGGGGCCCAGACTGTGGCGGAAGAAGTCCTAATGACAGTCCTCACGGAGATTGAGGGAGTACTTAACTCGAAGCCCCTCGGATATGTCTCCAGTGATGTGGCGGATATCGACCCAGTTACCCCCAACACACTCCTGATGGGGCGGCTAGATCCTGCATTACCCCAGACAATGTACCGGCCTGAAGAAGCGAACGGCCGACGAATGTGGAGGTACAGCCAAGTATTAGCCGACAAGTTTTGGAACAGTTTCCTACTGCACTACCTACCGTCTCTACAGACCCGCCAGAAGTGGGTAAAGGAGAGAGACAATTTGACAGAAGGAACAGTCGTCATGATTATTGATCAATCACTGCCCAGAGCTATGTGGCCGGCCGGCCGCGTAAGCAAAGTGATCACCGGTGCCGACGGCAAGGTCCGAGCAGCTGAAGTGCTCATCCAGGGTCGCACTTACACCCGTCCCGTGGCGAGGCTCATAGAACTGCCTCGACTCCCAGACACAATCGATGATGACCATGACCCTACAACCCTATGACTTTGTGAAGTTGACTGACCCCTACAGCAAACCCTTATGTGTAAATAGACAACGCGATTAATCTGTCTCTGTTTAACTGATTAGGTCTGGGACCTATTCAGGGGGTGGCTGTTGTGAAGGGCCAGATTAAACCGAATATATATATTTATTTATATATATATATTTAATTGTATTTGTATATTCTCTAATATTCCCTGATATCCCTTGTATATTCCTTGTACAATATGCATTGAATATCCATTCTAGCCTACTGAACATCCCATAATAGTCTCCATTCTACTATTGGTCGAGACCTTGGTGCCAGGCTGCCATACCCCTCAGACCCAGTTCAAACGTACCGCTCCACATGTACGAACAAGTCCTAGTTCCGCGTAGGAATCTGGCTACCGCACCACTAATGGGACTATTTGTTCATAGTGCGTATATATACTGCGCTACTAAAGTAGGACTTTCTTTTCAGTCCAGTTTCTTACCCTCCAATAGAGTCACAGACGTAAAGCCTCCCCGCGACGCCACGTGTGGGAGTAAGGCCAAGTTCGCCTACCATCGGTATTGAGACATCGTGTATATTAATATTTGAATAGTCATATTTGGCACTATATCGTCGAGTTGGACGTAGTCTATTAAGCTAATAATAGTCTGTTAATATATAGTGCTTCGTGCGGTGAGAATACTACCGTAGTCAGTACCCCATCGTTTCGGGCAGAGAACTGGCTGCTTACCCAGGGTGGTTGACCCCATGTGAAGCTGCACCCGAGGAGCCCCAGAGCCGACGAGCGAGTGGACCTGTATACCGGATTATTCTACCGACGACAGCCCGCCTTCCCAGGCACGGATTATGCTTTGTATACTTTGATTATTCCATGGATAAAGACCCCCGACACTGCTGTGTGTTGGAACCCCCCCCCCTGGAGAGGACGCAAGGTGAGGAGACGCTCTGCAAGACGAGGTCGCTTCACGTCTCTCCCCCGTGGACCGGAGAGAGCCGGCCCACAAAGAGTCCACCTGCTTTCATCTGTGGTCCAAGGATCGCCGGCGCATTGAACGGCACTACAGTGGGTTCACCTGGGATACCCTTGGCCGGACGAGGCAGCCGGATTCTACCCCCCCCCCCCTCCTACTCCTGTCGGCTTACAAGCGACCGGATTAACCCCCTCTAGTGTATCTAGTATATAATCATTAAAGTATCATTGCTGTTATTCCTTAACTATTCCAGGTCGTATATTTACCACCTGCGCCTTCAGAGATTGGACATTCTCTATTGATATACCGACGAATACTCTTTGCCATAAAAGTGCATACTATTTCAATTCATAAATGTAATTAAGTGATTAAGTGCTTGTTCTACACACCATCGCTGTGTAGAAATAAAGACCTGTTTCGACTTCGTACATTTGTGTTGGATCCGTTTCATCTACGTGAGAGTGTTTATGATAATATATTTATGCCGTGTACTGGGTGGCCGAATATTAAGTACAAAGGTAGTGGTAGTAAGTATCATATCTAGTAATACAGTCAGGGAATTGTACCCCTCAGTTACAATCCTCTTTACGGAGCTGTTCATGCGCACGCTGCCGGCACAAGTGAGGATGGCACTGGCCAACACAGACATCGTGGGCCCCCGCGCCCTGGCCAGGGAGGCGGACCGTTTTGTTTTGGCCATGCCTCAGCGGTCCACTGACCTGCTCGCTCCCGCGACCGCCCCGCCACCGGACCGTCGCAGGAGAGCGAGGGATGACGCCAGGCCTTCTGGTCAGCACGGTAACGCAGCGGGCCATTGCTTCTTCCATGCCATGTTTGGCGCCAAGGCCAGACGGTGCCGCTCACCCTGCACCTTCGGACCTACGGGAAACGGCGGGGCCGGCGCTCAGTAGTGGCACTGAGCGCTGGCGTAACCAACAGGCTGCTCTTCATCCGAGACACCGCCTCTGGTCGCAGTTTCCTTTGCGACACGGGTGCCCAGTGGAGCATCATTCCGGCAGAGAGGTCGGATGTGGCAAAAGAAGAGCGCGGTCCGCAGTTGGCGGGTGCGGACGGCACGCCCATCCGCTCTTACGGCACAAGGGCGGTGGACGTATGCTTCGGAGGACAATGTTTTTCGTGGGATTTTGTCGTTGCGGCTGTCACATTCCCCCTCCTTGGCGCGGATTTTCTGTGCGCCCACAACCTGCTAGTGGACGTGGGGAACAAGCGCCTGGTCAACTCGCAGACTTTCGCTTCCTTTGCATGTACGCAGGGGGAGGCCATCTACGGCGGGTGGTCCAATACACTCGCCGAAAGTGACCAGTACCTTCGGCTGCTCGCTGAGTTCCCCGACCTGGGCAAGCCCACTTTTTCCGCGCCCACGGTGAAACACGGGGTGGAGCACCACATTGAGACCAGTGGGCCTCCCCTCTACGCCAGGGCCAGACGCCTCAACCCGGAGAAGCTGGCCGTCGCCAGGGCGGAGTTTGCGCACATGGAGCAGGTGGGCATCGTTCGGCGCTCGAACAGCCCCTGGGCGTCTCCCCTGCACATCGTCCCTAAGTCAGACGGTGGGTGGCGCCCATGTGGGGACTACCGCCGCCTCAACGACGCGTCCAAGCCTGACCGCTACCCGGTCCCGCATGTCCAGGACTTTGCGGCGAACCTGGCAGGCAATCGCTTCTTCTCAAAAGTGGACCTGGTACGGGGGTACCATCAAGTGCCGGTGCACCCCGAGGACGTCCCCAAGACGGCCGTCGTCACGCCCTTTGGGCTTTTCGAGTTCTTGCGAATGCCGTTCGGCCTGAAGAACGCGGCGCAGACCTTCCAACGCCTCATGCACTCGGTGCTCCGGGACCTGCCATTCCTCTTCGTCTACTTGGACGACATCCTCGTAGCGAGCGCCACTGTGGAGGAGCACCTGTCCCACCTCCGAACCCTGTTCTCACGGCTCAGCCAGCATGGGCTGATCATCAACCCGGCGAAGTGTGAGTTCGGGCGGGGCGCCATCGACTTCCTCGGGCACCGGGTCTCCGCAGAGGGGGTGACCCCCCTCCCCTCGAAGGTGGAAGCTGTCGCCGCATTTCCGCGCCCCCGCACAGTCAGCGAGCTCAAGGGGTTCATCGGGATGGTGACCTTTTACTATCGCTTCCTCCGCCACATCGCTCACATCCTGCGGCCTCTGTACGACGCCCAGAAGGGCAAGACGATGAAGCAGCCGGTGGACTGGACGGCGGAGCGGGTCAAGGCTTTTCAAGACACCAAGGAGGCCCTGGCCCGTGCGGCCATGTTGGCCCACCCCTCGCCCTCGGCGCCCACCGCTCTCACCACGGACGCCTCTGATTTTGCTGTGGGAGCGGTGTACGAGCAGTGGGTTGGGGACGCCTGGCAGCCGCTTGCCTTCTTCAGCCGCCAGCTGTCGCCCAGGGAACAGAGGTACAGCACGTTCGACAGGGAGCTCCTCGGGCTGTGGCTTGCTGTCAGGCACTTCCGTTTCTTGCTGGAGGGACGCGAGTTTACGGCCTACGTGGACCATAAGCCGCTCACGCACGCCATGTCCAAGGCGGCGGAGCCGTGGTCCGACCGCCAGCAGCGCCAGCTCGCCTACGTGTCCGAGTTCACCACAGACATCCAGCACGTTGCTGGGAAGTCCAACCAGGTGGCGGATTGTCTCTCCAGGGCGGTGGTCGGTGCGGTGCAGCTGGGTTTGGACTACGTCAGCATGGCTGCGGACCAGGCCGCCGATCCTGCCGTCCAAGCTCTCAAGTCGTCGGACACTGGACTGCGCCTGGAGGAGGTAGTGTTCGGTGACGCGGGGGCTACGCTCTTGTGCGACGTCTCCATGGGTCAGCCACGGCCCGTGGTCCCCGCCAACTGGAGGCGCCCTGCCTTCGAGGCCATACACGGCTTGTCTCACCCTGGCAGGAAGCCGTCCTCGCGACTGGTGTCGGAGAAATTTGTGTGGCAGGGGCTCAAGAGGGATGTGAGAGCCTGGGTCGACACGTGCACCGCCTGCCAGCGCGCCAAGGTGCATCGGCACATCAAGGCCCCCCTGGAACAGTTCTCTGTGCCCGAGCGGAGGTTCGACCATGTCAACGTGGACCTGGTGGGACCGCTGCCCCCCTCGCACGGATACAACTACCTTTTCACCATGGTGGACAGGACGACTCGCTGGCCGGAGGCGGTCCCGCTCTCCTCAACGACGGCCCCCGACCTGGCCCGGGCATTCATCGCGGTGTGGGTCTCCCGCTACGGCACCCCGGCTGATCTCTCCTCTGACCGTGGCTCACAGTTCACTTCGGAACTGTGGGCGGCGGTGGCGGGGAGTCTGGGGGTCAAGCTCCACCGTACGACCGCCTACCATCCGCAGGCAAATGGGCTCTGCGAGCGTTTTCATCGCTCCATGAAGGCCGCCCTTCGAGCCAGCCTCACGGACGGCGACTGGCTGGACAAGCTCCCGTGGGTCATGCTGGGGCTCAGGACGGCGCCAAAGGAGGACCTCCAGTCGTCGTCGGCCGAGCTGGTTTTTGGACAACCGCTACGGGTCCCCGGTGACTTTATTCCCAGGTCGACAGAGCCCTGGTCTGCTGCTGCTCAGCGCGCCTCGCTGCTGGACAGCGCCAGGACTTTCGTCCCGGTCCCGACTACGCAGCATGGGGTCCCTACGTCGAGGATGCCCCCGGAGCTGCACTCGGCGAGGTTCGTGTTCATCCGTCACGATGGCCACAGGACTCCGCTACGCCCTCCTTACGACGGACCCTTCCGCGTCATGGAGGCCAGGGCCAAGAACTTTGTGGTCGACGTGGGGGGTAGGCCTGAGTGTGTGTCCGTGGATCGCCTCAAGCCGGCACACTTGGACCTTGAACTGCCCCTGGACTTGGCCCTGCCGCCGCGCAGGGGCCGGCCCCCGGTCCTGCCTCCCCTGCCACGCCGGGGGCCATTCCCCCCTGCGACCCCTCGGACCCCCCGCCGCTCGTGAGCGTCTGGTCACTGACCCCCATCCTGCTTGGCAGGAGGATGTGACGGACGCTGTCACACCCCCTCCCGCACCTCCTGACTTTACCTACAGTCGTAGGGGCCGGGCCATACGCCCTCCTCACCGTGAGGATTTCGTATATTGAGGTGAACACTGGGGGGGCTGGTGTAGTGACTACAGTATTGGTTCGTGTTCATCTTCTGACTATGTTGTGTAGTGGGAGGGAACTAATGATCTGGCACCGCGGCCAGAGGGGACATCTATTGCGGTTGCACTGGCTGTTATTCATTCATTACTGTGCTGGCGATTCATGTGCTTGTGTTCTTGTTTACTGACGTGGCTTTGTACATTAAACAAACATTACGTTACCTCCGTTTATTCCTCTTTCCTCCGGGCACTACAATATGGTAATTGTTGTGTACACAAGTGTCTGACCAGAAAGTGAGAGCGAGCTCTGGTCAGACTTACAATAAATACATAATTGACATGACAAACATAAGATGACGAATTAATAACAGATACGACAAGAAAAGTAAACAAAGATGAGGAAATGAAAACAAAAGATGGGTTTAGGGGTTTTGTCATATCTGACACAAGACTGGAGTCAAGATTAATTCTAAAAGAACCTTGGACGTGTCATATCTAAGTCAAACTGTTCTGGGCCTTGGCCGTTGTAATAACATAAGCCAGACTGTCGCCTAGTGACTTGACTAGTTAAAGCTTTGTACAGAGAAATATGTATTTATAACGGAGCTATGAAACATGTCCAATAAGCTGTACAAATTATGTAACATATAATACATTACCATTACATAATCTTTAGCCATTACCATTATTAACAGAATGGCAGTAAATAATTCCCTGTATTAGGTCATTTGTGCCTGCAACTGACAAGCTGTATTCCCTTGCAGGTTAATACAGGTCCCTTGCAGGTCACTTTATTTGTCATTACACACCAATTGGTGCCTAACCAAGTTTCCCTCTCAGGGAATTAATAAAGTTGATCAATCAACCAATCAATCAACACTCCTGTGTATAGAACTTTTCAAACATAAACAATCTAAATGGGTCCAAGTTTATTTCCTTTTGTAGCTGACAGGAAATACAATGGAATTCCACCGAAAAAGGTCTAGATATGCTTCCTCACAAGAGAGAAAGAGGAACACTATTCTAGGGGACCAATTATGATCCCTGTGCCTTGTGTTCCGGATAAGAGCCTTGGTAAGATGCAGAAATTATGAAATATGACCAAGGGTGTAAAGTACTTGAGTAATTGTACTTTGTTACAATACTTAAGTACTGTTTTTGGGGATTTGTACTTTACTCGAGTATTATTAGGTTTGTATACTTGTACTTTTACTCAATTATATTTCAGAGGAAAAAAAACATACTTTTTACTCCTTACATTTAAAATGCAGACCTACAAAGTACAAATCTCGCAGATCCAACCATTTTAATTAGTATATTTGTTTCTCTGGCCAAACTAACGTTACCGTTATTAATCCTGCGGCCGCACTTTATTTAAAAACAGCTTTTACTTTCACTTTTTAGTACTTAAGTACATTTAAAGTGTGTTTTTAGCCAGATACTCTGACTTTTACTTGAGTAAGATTTTGAGACGGTACCCATACTTTCACTTAAGTACTTAAGTATATTTCTGGGTACTTTGTACACCCCTGAATACGACAGTAGCTCATGTGGAAGATGAAAAAGAGTGTAAATTGTGCTGCTCATTGCTTACTTTGCTGACTCGTGGGATGTTGCCTCTGCATATTTGCTTTTACGTGAAACAAATACCTGAATGCCAAAGGGCTTATCCTCCTACAGGCCTCGGAGCAAATCCTGTTGACTCCAAACCCAGGGAGGAGGAACCCAGCGACATCTTCGTCATCAAAGATGACGAGTAATGTGTCATATCAACTGCCATGATAACATGTTGATATATAGGCGGCCCAGAGAGAAAATATAGAGATGAAAAAAAGTGTGACCATGAGCCAAAAGTCATGCATCTCTGTATTTTCTTTGGAATGCCGCTATTTCCACTCATCTGGTGTTTATTTCTACAAAATATTGACTGTAGCTGATCACCCATAGCCAATGAGGCCATTAGAGGATGTTCTGCATCTCAATGGTGTGATATTGTCACAAAGACAATAATTAATTAATTAATAAAAAAAAAAAAAAAAATACTTAGTTGTCTGTTGTTTGTTGGACGCTTTCCTGGGAAACCCTCCCAAGATAGAATTCTGAGAAAACATTCCAAGAAAACATACATCTGAGAGGGTTGATAAGTTACTTACGTACTTACTAGACCAGGGGTCCCCAAACTTTTTCCTGTGAGGGCCACATAACTTTTCCCTTCTCTGGTGGGGGCCGGGGTCAGTTTGTAACAGAAAAAGTGTGCCGATCGCAGGGGTGCCTAAACGTAAACATTTATTGTTTTCCAGAAAGCCACACATAACCAAATATTAATAACCCTTTCCGGGATCTTCACAGAAAAAAAAAGTCAGGAAATAAATAATAACACTATTTATGAAATAAATATACAGTACCTACAGACCACCTAGCTCTAGCTCTGTACTATTTAAAAGCACAGTGCACGACACACTCAAAGGTTATCGCACCTCAGCGATGGCAGTGGACATGTATGACAGGACAAAGGCCGTAATGGCCTTGGGATTGAGGAACATACTACCAGCCAAAGGAGTGTGTGTGTGTGTGTGTGTGTGTGTTCCTGTGGGTCGGCCATCACCTGTGTGTGTGTGTGTGTGTGTGTGTGTGTGTGTGTGTTAATCTGATGACAAATAAAGACTTATACTTATACTTCTTCGATTGTTCCTACTAGAATCACTGCTAGTAGTAGTATACAGTATGTAGGCCTGGGCTGTCATTTGGTTATGAAATTCGGTCTCCTTTTATCACACCCAAAGTTGAGCAACGTACTACACCTCCAGTCATTCCTACTAGATTCCCTTTGCATTATTCTATAATAATCACTAATTAACTTATAACTCGGGTACTGCAATTGATGATAACATTACTGTAATTAGATCATGTATTACATGTTTACCTCAATGTGTACCACAAATGGTGTCACTATAAATAATCTTGTATAAATCAATACTCAACCTACTGAGATTGTGTCTACATCTACCATAATAACTACAGTGAATTTTCAATTACACCATGGTTTAAGATTGTTGCATCTAGAGGAGCCTATTACCTGAGTTGGATTGTGTTCATGTGTGCAGCATTAATGAAGCCTCCACTGACATCTTTGTAGATTTGACAGAATTGTGGTTTACGGAAAAGGTTTCCAACAACAATGTAGCTAATATAAAGGGGGAGGGGTATTGTTAACACAATTCGGCTATAGGGCGACAATAATGTGGTCAAGAGGCATGGTTTCTATCTTGAGCCTGAACTGGCGTGGTTTCTTTTTATTCACATGGAAAGAGCAGCAGTAACATACATGTTCTTCTCTCACTGAGAGACATTGGGGGAGAGAACGAAATGGGAGTATACCTTTGCTTTTATACTCGCCACAAGGTGGAGTACCTGGGTGGGTCCGCCTAGAGCGCCCTCTAGTGGGAACAGATATATATGCAACTAGACAGTCACTGGTGGAGACAATTATATATGCAGGTAAACAGTTACTAGTGTAAACAGCCATATGTACAGTTAGACAGTTACTAACAATTCTACACATAGCCTCTGATCTCAACACTCCCACTTAGGTTTGCATTAGCATACTGGCTGACTTCTGGGAAAAACATTTAACAAAGGAAATAATATAATCCCAAAAACATCCATAGGGTATGACAGTCAATATCTTCACATTAAACATGACCTTTGCAAATCCCTTCAATTTTAATTTGAAGCAGGCTCCCTCATAGTCTCTATTACTCTGTCGTCCATTGAACAGTAAACCGGTGTCATTCTTTCTTATCTGATGACATACCTGATGAGATGATATTATTTATAATGACATGTTTACATCTATATTGACACATTGGGTTCCTAGTAATCACAATGGTCCCCTGGTTGTCCTCATAAACAACAGTCTCCATATATACACAATGTTCATCATTTTAACCCTTTCTCTGCCACGCTTATGTACATCCTTATACCATCCTCTGCCAGCTCTATTTGTCTATAGAGAAGTTCCCCTTCTTTGCAGGGCTATATATATTTTTAATTGTATTGCTAAATTGACATTACTATGGCCCATTCAATGTCAATTATCTATCGTTTAGGATGTAGCAACGTTCTACTTTTTCATTCACATATTCATACTAAAATATGGTCTAAAGTATAAATATGTTTTTATCGTTTTCTGCAGCATTCTGCAGAACGTGATTTATAGCCCTAAATGCATTATATTGATGATCAAATACAGTTTGATAGCAATCGGCGCCGGATAAAAAATGTCAAATGTACGTGCTTCTAGAAGTTACTACTCATCATCTGATGTTGACCGGATGGGGGGGGTCGTTTATAATTCCGTGGCCAACGTTAGATGATTCATGTAGTGTGGGTGATATGATCATCAGAGCAGTTTGTATCGAACACGGTAATAATAAACGCTGAAACTTACCCTAGTCTCCTCGGGCCGTTGGCCGATCAGCTTGGAGTAGAAATTTTGCTATTATGGGATGTTGATCTAGATGAACCATTTCCAGGTTGTATAATACTATATACGTCCAAATAACGTTGTTTATTGAGTTAGGGCGAGCGATCGATTATCCAGTGTGTCAAGATGGAGTCCCGGGAGCTATAGCGAGTGGTCGGACCGAATTTGGATGAGCACCACTTTCTGTTTCCGGTTTGGTGTTTGGGCGATCCGCCGATCGGCCACCAGATGGCACTCTTGAACCGTCGGAGAGTTGAGAGGAGATCAACAGGAGATCTCAAGTCTCTGCGGGGAAAATATGATTGCCATCACAGATTTTTGAAATATTGATCTCAATAACGTGTTACGGCGTCATTGGCAGATTACGCATGGCGGAGATTGACGTGTGAACTCATCCTTGGCGATTAAAGGGTTAAACGGTTTTGACAGAATGCCCATTCTTCAAAAAAACACCATATTCGGTATAGAGGATACATTTCAACTACCTACTGCATTTTGAGCAATACACTCATAACCTTATCTTCATCACTTCGAGCAGTTGCTCTAGATAAACACATTTTGCATTGTCATAGCTAGAAACATATACTCAGCTTCACAGGCTGATAGTATCACTGTAGGCTCTAAGCCCTTAAACCTTTGTTGTCTTTTATGAAACACCGCTGTCCGTCTGCAGCACCTCTGGGATAACAAAAAACATATTTTGACGTAGTTCAATGATTCTCTGTGTGGTCAACAAAAATACTATGACACTCTTACTCACTACAGAACATAGGTCAGGGCGAGTACAGGTTGTCCAACAGAATGAAGCTACCCACAGTTTATCTATACATTTCTTACTTTAGTCAAAAACATCTCAGGACCTTTTTCCCACATATCTCATCTGGGACATTTTCACACAGCTGTTCGAAGTCGATACCTACAAAATGGCCCAACCTGCCTAGGTCCTTCTTTGTATTTAAACATTGAATCACCTCTGTACTTTAACATTGTAAACCACCCACCTCTGTACTTAAACATGGGGTTAAACATAAGATCCATTTCAGTATTTTAAACCTGGTAACTCATCCACCTCTGTACTTAAACAAGGGACCAAACATATGGCTCATTTCTTCAGCATTTAATCAATTTTCTATGAACCATACTTTGTATTTACCGTGGTCTTCAATACCCTCCTGGATCGAATACAACCACTTCCCTCCCACTGTCCGTCTGCCCTCTGGTAACTTGGTTGAATACACCCATTTTCCTCCCACTGTATGTCTGCCCTCTTCGGGGGACAATGTGGCCTCCTTAAAGGTCGGGTTTACCCCACTGACTACCCTGTAGTAGTACTCAACGGGGGTAGGTGTATTGTCCTCCTCGTCACTCCCTTTCCTGGCATAGTCTGGCAGATATTCTGGGGGTTTGTGTTCCCTTGGGGAATACCTCCCACTGCTTGGGGCACTTGACGTCACCCTCAGGTGCTCCTCGTCATCGCCCTCTGGGGGTTGCTGACTGTCTGTCTGCACAACTGTACTAAGTACACTGGGGTGATGTGTTTCTGTTTCTACACACCTTGCTCTGGAGTCCAGCTCTGGCTCCTCTGTCTGTGTCTCGCTCTCACAGGTTGTCTTCGTGACAAACTTGACTAGCATGTGTTTCTGCACTCTCCCGTTAACGGGGTGATAAACTAGGAAAGCAGGACTTCCTCTGTTGTGTCCTACGAAAAATCCTTTTACATCCTTGGACTTGGGTTTTCCCCTGTCCTGCAGGTACGCATAACACACTGATCCCAATCGGTGCATTCTGGCTAGATTACACTTCTTTCCTGTCAGCGCTGTATACGGGGTGGTGCCAGAGTGCTTATTAAAGCACCTGTTTCTGGTGTAATCGGCTTCTTGGACCGCATAATGCCACAGGCTCTTTGGTAAGTTACTATCTGCTAGCTTACACCTAGCCATTTCGAAAAGGGTGTGCCATTCCCTCTCTGCCACCCCGCTCTGGTGTGTGGTATATGGACGTGACGTCTTGTGTCTTATCTTATACCTTCTCAACAGTGATTGGAACTCTCTGTTTGTGAACTCGGTTTCGTGGTCGGACCTCAAACATCTTACTGTACTGTAAGGGGCTACGTCTGCCAGGAATTTTTCTGTGGCCTGGAGTGTGTCACTCTTTTCTTTGATAAAGTAAACAAACACTGCCCCTGTACACACGTCTGTAAAGGACTGTACATATCTAAAACCTCCTATGGACTCATTGCTTACTGGGCCTGCTAGGTCCATGTCAACTAGTGCAAGTGGTACCCTTACTCTGTCTGTGGGATTTCTGTATCTCGGTTGGGTAAACTTCCCCGTTTTGCACATTGCACAATTTTTGTCAGGTCTACGCTTCTCAAGTTTCAAGTTTCTTTAATAGTTGTCATACAGAAGTACAGAATACTTTTATACAAAATGCTTCTTACTGTTACGCTCCAGAGACTGTGCTAGACAAGATAAGTATGAAATAAAATAGTATAGCATGTAAAATAGAAGTAAAAATAGAAGTTACAGTGTTCAGTATAGACACATGTACAATGTTCGATGCAGAATAGAAGTAACTGAGTTACCATACAATATACAATATACTATGCAATGTACTAATATACAATACTATATAGTGCAAAGCAGAAATGGGATGAGGTACAATTTAGGTATAATTTACAGTAAGGTGTACGAGTTGTAGTGCAAATCCTTTACCAATAAATATAAAGTGTGTTTAGGTGATCTAAAGTGTGGAGAGTGGGTGCTGCAGTGTTGTTTGTTTAAAGTGAGTGTGTGCGTGTGGATGTGTGTGCTGTGTGCATTTGATGGTTGTTGCATAGTGTTTATTGTTCGTTGAGCAGCCTGATGGCCTGGGGATAGAAGCTTCTTCTGAGTCTTTCTGTGCTCGCCATGAGACTCCGGTATCGCTTGCCTGACCGCAGCAGTTCAAAGAGGCAGTTGTTTGGGTGGCTGGAGTCCTTGATAATTATCTTAGCCTTACCCCTGCACTGCTTGTTGTAAATGTTTTGGAGGGTGGGAAGCCCCCCTCCAATTGTGCGTTCGGCTGAACGTGTCACTCTCTGTAGTCTGCTTCGGTCTTGTGCAGTGCTATTCCCAAACCAGGAGGTGATGTTGCCAGTCAGGATGCTCTCTATTGTACATGAGTAGAAGTTCTTAAGGATCTTCTGACTGACTTGGAACTTCCTTAGGCGCCTGAGGAAGTAGAGGCGTTGTCGTGCCTTCTTCACAATACTGTCAATGTGTGTGGTCCATGTCAAGTCCTCGGATATGTGGGCTCCGAGGTACTTAAAACTGTTCACTCTCTCAACCGGTGCCCCGTCGATGCTGAGGGGGCTGTGGTCCCTGACCCCCGACCTCCTAAAGTCCACAATCATCTCCTTTGTTTTGCTGACGTTCAGGGAGAGGCTGTTCTCCTGGCACCATCCCGCCAGGACCTTGACCTCTTCCAGGTAGGCCCTCTCGTCGTTGGCAGAGATCAGGCCCACCACTACTGTGTCATCAGCAAATTTGATGATTGTGTTGTTACTCCGCTGAGCCACACAGTCATGTGTGTACAGGGAGTAGAGGAGGGGACTCAGAACACAGCCCTGGGGGGCCCCTATGTTGAGGGTGATGGATGAGGAGGTGCAGTTGCCTGCTCTCACCACCTGGGGTCTGCCCGCCAGGAAGTCCAAGACGCGTGAACACTTAAGGTAACCTACTTGCGTTCAGCGTTTCCACGTGACCACGCCTAGCACGCCCCCGCGGCAGAGCGCTCTCCTTCGCGAATACGCTCGTTCAGAACGCGCGCCGCCATCTTTAATGTGTCACATACTGTAGGTCGCATAGGTAATATTAATAGGTTGCCGCGGCATTATGCATTCGTAATCCCCCCTACATAATAACCACGCAGGTTAATCAAGCAACGCTCGCGCAATACCTAGCTTAATAATAAGTAAATAAGTAGGCAATTGGCACAAGTGTAAATTATACATTGTTGTTTGGGTGGCTGGAGTCCTTGATAATTATCTTAGCCTTACCCCTGCACTGCTTGTTGTAAATGTTTTGGAGGGTGGGAAGCCCCCCTCCAATTGTGCGTTCGGCTGAACGTGTCACTCTCTGTAGTCTGCTTCGGTCTTGTGCAGTGCTATTCCCAAACCAGGAGGTGATGTTGCCAGTCAGGATGCTCTCTATTGTACATGAGTAGAAGTTCTTAAGGATCTTCTGACTGACTTGGAACTTCCTTAGGCGCCTGAGGAAGTAGAGGCGTTGTCGTGCCTTCTTCACAATACTGTCAATGTGTGTGGTCCATGTCAAGTCCTCGGATATGTGGGCTCCGAGGTACTTAAAACTGTTCACTCTCTCAACCGGTGCCCCGTCGATGCTGAGGGGGCTGTGGTCCCTGACCCCCGACCTCCTAAAGTCCACAATCATCTCCTTTGTTTTGCTGACGTTCAGGGAGAGGCTGTTCTCCTGGCACCATCCCGCCAGGACCTTGACCTCTTCCAGGTAGGCCCTCTCGTCGTTGGCAGAGATCAGGCCCACCACTACTGTGTCATCAGCCAATTTGATGATTGTGTTGTTACTCCGCTGAGCCACACAGTCATGTGTGTACAGGGAGTAGAGGAGGGGACTCAGAACACAGCCCTGGGGGGCCCCTATGTTGAGGGTGATGGATGAGGAGGTGCAGTTGCCTGCTCTCACCACCTGGGGTCTGCCCGCCAGGAAGTCCAAGACGCGTGAACACTTAAGGTAACCTACTTGCGTTCAGCGTTTCCACGTGACCACGCCTAGCACGCCCCCGCGGCAGAGCGCTCTCCTTCGCGAATACGCTCGTTCAGAACGCGCGCCGCCATCTTTAATGTGTCACATACTGTAGGTCGCATAGGTAATATTAATAGGTTGCCGCGGCATTATGCATTCGTAATCCCCCCTACATAATAACCACGCAGGTTAATCAAGCAACGCTCGCGCAATACCTAGCTTAATAATAAGTAAATAAGTAGGCAATTGGCACAAGTGTAAATTATACATTCGTCACTCAGATTGACGGATAGCTCAACTCATTTGTGTGCTTGCTGTAGAGCCTATGGTCAGTCGGTGACAAGTTTGAATCACTTACATTTTTATTTATTTATTTTTTTACGTTTAATTAATTTATCATCTCTCTATATAAACGTAACTAGCTATTCATATCAATCGAAATAACGTTCATCTCCGATATTTAAACATGGTCCCCAAAATGAATGGAAGCGAATGAGGAGCCTGACACCTGGGAGGAATGGGGGTGTTGCAGCGTTGGGGATGTTTAAAAAATATAATTTAATATATAATATAATATAATAATTTGTGCTTCACCTAAAAATTTGGTCAGCAGCCTCCACTGACTGTACAGTGTTGTCACGCGAAATAACGTTATGAATAAAAAGGCGAAATAACATTATATAACGTTGCGTTACAATGTACAGTTTCCAGTTAATCAATAAGAGTGTACTGTACATACAGAGTTAAAGGGGAACTATCTTATAAATGGCCTTTTTGAGTGTTTAGCATTGTTTCCTAGCTATGTGAACTTATATTAATATGATCTATGTCTCAAAATTCTCATATTGGCGCATTCTTCCAATTCTCCTCTCACAATATTCACCCTCACTGAACTGAGTCGTTTGAAAATGTGCCTATATGTGATGTCATATAGTCACCGCTGCATGTTAATGTTCAGGCGAACACGACGCTCAGCAGGCCCGGCGCAGTGGTTTAGGAGCCCAGGCTCAAAACAGCTCGAAATCTTGAGGTAGAAAAATGCTGTTTTTGAGGACTTGATTAGAAATACAAAACAATGAATAAAAAAAATATATATATTACAGAGGTGTTCCATAGACTCACAGGAATTGTGTAAAAGTGCCCAAATAGTGAAAGAAATAGTAAAATAGTTCCCCTTTAAGAGTGTACTGTACATAAAGAGTTAAGAGTGTACTGTACATACAGAGTTAAGTGTGTACTGTACATACAGAGTGTACTGTACAATACATATAGTTAAGTGTACTGTACATACATAGTTAAGTGTGTACTGTACATACAGAGTTAAGTGTACTGTACATACAGAGTTAAGTGTGTACTGTACATACAGAGTTAAGTGGATTTAGGAAGGATTTGTCTACCCAGGGCTTTTGATTTGGGTAAACTTTAATTATGGTAGTGGGGATTGTTTCTTCCACCAAAGTACGAACAAAGTCCAGCACTGTCTCCGTGTAGTCATTAATGTTATCTGTGTTGTCACGGAACACGCTCCAGTCTGTGCACTCAAGCGCAGCCTGTAGCGTCTCCTCTGACTCCACATCCCATTTCTGCACCTCTCGCGAGACTACCGGAGTGCTCTTGATTCTTTGTTTATATTTTGGTGAAAGAAAGATGGCCGCATGATCAGATTTTCCGAAGCCACTAGCAGAATGAGCCTTGTACCCACCCTTGAATTGCGAGTAACAGTGGTCTAAAATGTTACCGCCTCTGGTGTTACAAGTCACATGCTGATAGAAGTCCGGCAATACCTTTCTCAGATTGGCGCTATTGAAATCACCCACAACCACAATAGCAGCATCAAGGTTCGCTGACTGGAGTTTGTTTACCTCGTCGTGGAGCCTGGAGAGCGCGTTACCAGTGTTTGCTTGCGGTGGAATATACACTCCGACCAGGATGATCGACGTTAGCTCCCTCGGGAGGAAGAAAGGTCGACACTTGATGGATATATATTCCAGGTTGGGGGAGCAGTGGTTCGAAAGTTCCTTCACGTTGGCTGGATCGCTCCAATTGTTGTTCAACATGAAGGCTATTCCACCTCCACGCTGTTTGCCGGATTCTACTGTTCTATCCTTGCGGTGAATGAAGAAGTGTTCGGCCGGTTGGATGGCGTGGTCTGGGACGTCCGGCGTCAACCACGTCTCGGTGAAGCAGAGAACATTGCAGTCTCTAACGTCTCTCTGGAATTGAATCCTTGCTCGGATGTCATCTAGTTTATTGTCTATTGATTGTACATTGGCTAGCAATATACTGGGTAGTGGAGTCCTGTGCCGCCTGGTTCTCAATCTATTACGGACTCCAGCTCTCTTTCCTCGCCGCCTGGTTCCTTTGTTCCTTGGGTCGAGATCTGGTCCGATTGTCCTCAAGATCTCAACAGGCCATTGTTGTGGTTCAGAGAGCTGATCCAGAGAGTAATCCAGTTGGTAAGTTTCCCGTAATCCAATGTCTATGAGTGACTGACGGTCATACACATTAAATGCACCTACTGTTGGTACAGACAAAACTCTTAAAACTATAAATATTAACAAAAGTAAGCACAGTCTTGACGGAGCGCACAGACAGGCAGCCCTTCAATGTGCATGCCCTCTGACACTACTTGCAGTTTCAGTAAATCCTCGTAATTACAATGACCCATAATCTCGTGCCATGTCTGAATATCGTGACTGGCCGTCCCGCTACACACATCATCATTATCGTCGTTGTCATTACACTCCGTTTTCAGATAAAATATTCTCTGGTAGGCTACATCTTTATGTCAAACCGGGTACCGTCAGGTTCTACAAGAACAGTTTTACCTTTATCGAAGAATACCTTGGCGCCGCTTGCAGGAGCAGCTATTACAGAGAATAGTCCTTGTGGGAACGATGGTACGTATAGAGCGTTCTTTAGCGTCACCGTACGCCGGCGCTCCTTGCCGTCCGTGAGGCATACCTGTGCGTCTCCCCTCTCTTGTGCCAATCCGTAGATGCGTCTACCGTCCGCCAGCTCCATGCAGTGCCTCTTGGGGTGGAAAGTGTCGTCAAAGTTCTTGAACCGACTCCTGTCGTTGATGACATGGGACGATGCGCCCGTGTCCACGATCAGTCCCCTTCTCTGGGCCCGCTGCAGCTGGGCCGGTCCGGCGATGCCCGCCGTCCGCGCTCCAAAAGCGCAGTCTTCTTGTCCCGTTATCCTCCGGGCGTTGTCTCGACTCGCCTCACGTCGATCGTCGCCGCCATCGATTCTCGGGGCGTCGTCTCGATTCATCTCACGTCGATAGTCGCCGCCGTCGTGTCCGCTGTCGTCATCCTGTCCACAGCCGCTATCTTGTCCGTAGTCGCCATTTTGTCCGTGGCCTCCGTCTCGTCTGTAGCCGCCATTTTGTCCGTGGCCTTCGTTTCGTCTGTAGCCGCCATTTTGTCCGTGGCCTTCGTCTCGTCTGTAGTCGCCATTTTGTCCGTGGCCTTCGTCTCGTTCATGGCCATCGTCTCGTCCGTAGCCGCCATCTTGTCCATGCGCGTATCGCGCGCTCTGGTTGTGTTTCTTCATGCACGCTCTGTCTGTGTGCCCCGTGGATTTGCAGAAGCTACACCAGACAGTCTTTGTGCATTCGCTTCTCCGATGGCCTTTATCTCCGCATCGCCAACACGCCAGTTTCGTTGTGGTCCTGGTTCTCTCTCTTGGCGTCCCTCTCCCCCTCCTCCGCGGCGGCTGGATGGGTGTCTTCTGAGGCCTCGATGTACCTTAACTTAGCCTTGAATTGTCCTAACGTAATGTCCGTTGAACCGTGTGTTACCAGGAGTGTGAACGGTTTGTACAGCTCCGGTAGTCCTCTCATTATCATCGCCATCATTAGCCCATCGCTTGGTGCTTCTCCGGCACTCCTCAGTGGCGTCGTGATTTGCTCCGCTCTGTTGACGTATTTGGTCACGGTTTCGGTGGTCCCCTTCCTCAGGCCCGTTAGTGCTGTGTAGAGGGCCACGACTCTGGGTCATCCTCGCCCGATGAAATGCTCTCTCAATATCGCCAGGCTTTCTCGGCCTCTGTCTTTAGTGTCCCGGAATATCAGCCCCAGGCTGGTGTCTTCGAGCATCGGCGCTAACTCACAGTACGTGCTTGCGTTCCGCTGGTCGTCCAGGGCTTGCTCTTCCGCTGTCAGTTCTCCGGTGGGGGCCCCCAGGATCGTCTCCTTCAGCCCCGCCCCGTGCATGCAGCACAGCATGCGCTCTTCCCAGAGCTCGTAGTTCTCTGCTTTTCCATTGAATGTCGGCCATTTGCCTCTTCTCTTGTTTTCCATCCTCTTTGTTAATGGTATGCTTAGCTTTCGCTCTTGTTGGCCTAGCGTCTAGCCACGCGGTGCTCCCAGTGCTATCCTAGCCTATACTTCAGCTAAGCTTGCTACAGTACCTCCACTATTTTGCCCCGGCGTTATCTGGGCCCATAACCTGTTAACAGAATTCGGCTATAGGGCGACAATAATGTGGTCAAGAGGCATGGTTTCTATCTTGAGCCTGAACTGGCGTGGTTTCTTTTTATTCACATGGAAAGAGCAGCAGTAACATACATGTTCTTCTCTCACTGAGAGACATTGGGGGAGAGAACGGAATGGGAGTATACCTTTGCTTTTATACTCGCCACAAGGTGGAGTACCTGGGTGGCTCCGCCTAGAGCGCCCTCTAGTGGGAACAGATATACATGCAACTAGACAGTCACTGGTGGAGACAATTATATATGCAGGTAAACAGTTACTAGTGTAAACAGCCATATGTACAGTTAGACAGTTACTAACAATCCTACACAGAGCCTCTGATCTCAACAGGTATTGGTTTATGTTAAAGAATATGTGTCTGTATATGAACTTGCTGCTTCTGTGTATAAGACATTTGAATATATAGTGTTGGACATCTGCCTTGAGGTAATTTGACTGTTATTGGTGTTTACAGTCCTTCTTCTGCACCAAATTTGGCCTCAGAGGAAACAGGCAAACTAATGTCATCTTATGCCTCTTCTGAGCTAATAGTTCTGGGTGACCTACATTTGGATTGGTTATCTAGGAACTCTTCTACGTAAGGAAACCATACCTTTATGGCTGTGTTCATCGTCGTTTCAATGGACACAGTAAGTAAACATGGTTGCACAGGCGCTGTGAAGAAAAACGATTAAACTTTTATCTAATAAGCAGACTAAATAAGATAGGAGGAACAATTAATATAATTGTATTAATTCAATATGTTAACCCTTTCACTGCCACACTACAGAAGGTTAACCCTTTACTATCAGAGTGAGTGAGTGAGTGAGTGAGTGAGTGAGTGAGTGAGTGAGTGAGTGAGTGAGTGAGTGAGTGAGTGAGTGAGTGAGTGAGTGAGTGAGTGAGTGAGTGAGTGAGTGAGTGAGTGAGTGAGTGAGTCAAGTCAAGTCAAGTCAAGAGTTTTAATTGTCACGGCATACAGGTATACAATGAAATGCGGCTGGTCTTGCCCGCGACGATGTGCAATACAGTGGTACAACATATAATAGAATCCAATAAAAATACAGTGGTACAACATATAATAGAATCCAATAAAAACAACAGTGCAATAAACAGGTAACATGGTGTGCCATCTCGGTATCTGTACATAGTATTTACAGAGCGGACATGCTAGGTAGCTTTAGTAGTGCAATACACTGTTCCTGTTGTTTTACTAATTTAAAGTGGCCTTTCCTCTGGCCATAAGTGTGCGTGTGTGCGGCATGAGTGTTAAAGTGGCTGCTAGTGTGTGAGCGTGCTCAGCGTGCGTGTCGTGTGTGTGCTTGTGTGTGCTTGTGTGTGGATAGTTCAGTTTCTGTGTCTCTCAATGTTCATTGTTCAAGGCTCTGATGGCCTGGGGGAAGAAGCTTAGCCTAAGCCTCTCCGTCCTAGTAGCTGGGGTTCGCAGGCATCTGCCTGACCTCAGCAGCTGGAACAGGCTGTTATTGGGGTGGTGGGGGTCTTTCATTATCCTGCAGGCTCTGGATTTGCACCTCTTGTTGTATAGAGCCTGCAGGGGAGGTAGCGCAATACCCGTGGTACGCTCGGCTGAGCGCACCACTTTCTGTAGGGCCTTCTTGTCCTGTGCCGTGCTGTTCCCATACCAGGCAGTGATGTTTCCGGTCAAGATGCTCTCTACAGCTCCTGAGTAGAAGGACTGGAGTATCTTCCCCGATACTCTGAACTTCCTTAACTGTCTCAGGTGGTAGAGGCGCTGCTTCGCTTTCTTTACTACTGTGTCTATGTGTGTTGACCATGTCAGATCCTCTGAGATGTGGACCCCCAGGTACTTGAAGCTGCTCACCCTGTCCACGGTAGCCCCGTTAATCATCAGTGGTGTGTGTGTCTCCTGCTGTCCTCTCCTATAATCCACGATCAGCTCCTTGGTTTTACCAATGTTCAGGAGCAGGCTGTTGTCCTGGCACCAACGTTCCAGTACCTCAACCTCCTCCCGGTAGGCCTTCTCGTCGTTGTCCGAGATCAGCCCCACCACCACCGTGTCGTCTGCGAACTTCACTATGGAGTTGGAGCTGAACTTGGCCACACAATCGTGTGTGTAGAGTGAGTACAGCAGGGGGCTTAGAACACAGCCCTGGGGGGACCCGATGCTCAGGGTGATGGTGTTGGAGGTCTGACCCCCCACCCTAACCGCCTGGGGTCTTTCACTCAGAAAGTCCAGTACCCAGGCGCTCAGGGCGGAGCTCAGACCTAGCTCGATCAGCTTGTCCACCAGTCTGGTGGGGACTATGGTGTTGAACGCTGAGCTGTAGTCAATGAACAACAGTCTCACATAGCCCCCCTTCTGACGGTCAAGGTGGGAGAGAGTGCTGTGCAGTACCTGGGAGACCGCGTCGTCAGTGGACCTGTTTGTCCTGTATGCAAATTGCATAGGGTCCATATCACTGGGGAGGGAGGCACAAATGTGGTCCTTGACCAGCCTCTCGAAACATTTCATGACCACAGAGGTGAGTGCCACCGGTCTGTAGTCATTTGGACATGTTGGGGAGGGTTTCTTCGGTACAGGGATGATGGTAGACATCTTGAAGCAGCAGGTACTACTGACTCCGCCAGGGATTGATTAAATATGGCGGTGAACACCGGGGCAAGCTGGTTTGCACAGGACTTAAGTATGCGTCCTGTTATACCATCTGGGCCAGCAGCCTTCCTGGTGTTCACCTGCATAAATGCTCTTCTCACACTGTGTTCCGACAACGAGAGAGCGCCCCCGCCCCCCCGCGGTTGCCCCCCCCCCCCTCCACAACAGCCGGTGCGCCAGTGACGTCACTAGCCAGAGGGCTAGCGGCGACACTGTCTACACTGAACCGAGCGTAGAAGGAGTTGAGTTTGTCCACGAGAGAGGCGTCGTCGCTCCCCATTGAGGGGGCGCTGACTTTGTAGTCAGTTATTGTCTTCAGTCCCCTCCACAAGCCTCTTGTGTCGTTTTGTGCCATTTGTGTCTCCAGTTTCTCAGCATATGTCCTCTTAGCAAGTTTAACAGCCTTGCGCAGAGTGTAGACTGAAGCCTTGTACTCTTCCATATTTCCTGACTCTCTGCCCAGGTTATAAGCCGTGGTGCGTGAGTTCAGGGCTGCTCTTATAGTGCTGTCCACCCAAGGTTTCTGGTTTGGGAAAACCCGCGCCTTCTTTGTGAGGACAATACCGTCTGCTACTGTTGTTATGTAACTCACAACGGTATCAGCGTACTCGCTGACGTCACTGGCGCTTCCTTTAAACATGTCCCAGTCTGTGTCCTCGAACGCATCACGGAGCGTGGCCTCTGATTCGTCAGACCACTTTTTTGTCTCACGTGACACGACGACGTCACGCGATCTTTGTTTGTATGCAGGGATTAAGTGAGTGAGTGAGTGAGTGAGTGAGTGAGTGAGTGAGTGAGTGAGTGAGTGAGTGAGTGAGTGAGTGAGTGAGTGAGTGAGTGAGTGAGTGAGTGAGTGAGTGAGTGAGTGAGTGAGTGAGTGAGTGAGTGAGTGAGTGAGTGAGTGAGTGACCACAATTAGCCTCGTACGAAAAAGGCCTTGACATGAAGCCAGACGCCAAACTGGCCAGACTTCTTTGTTTCTCCGAAACATTTTTATTTTTTTTTATTTAAATTTTCGAGGAAGTTGGCTCGATTGGGTCCATGGGTTTTTCTACACAGTTGTTTCTGCATTGTTGTGTTGATGCCATTTGATACTGAAGGAAAGTCAACTATGATCAGATAGAAAGACAAAGATGATGGGTCCCTTCTACGTCCTGAGGCCCACAGACACTCTCTGACACCTAATGATTCAGAAGAGGCAAATGAGTGAAAATGAATATTATTCTTCATTTTTGCTCAGATGCTATGAAAGTAATTTTGACTTATCATTTCATTGGTAACCCTTGGTTACCACCTATATATACAGTAAATCCTACACCTCACCGAATTGCTTGGAGCAGTAGAGAAGTACTATTTGTTAAGGGTGCAACCTTTGCTGGAATAGCCTATGTAATTAACAACAAGTTATTTTGTGTTAGTGGAGGACGGAGTCAAGATGTCATCCATTAGCCACACCTCTTCTGTCCTCATACATGTGACGACGTATGAAGATTTGGTGTTGAAGTGTCCCTCCGATGTTCTTTACCAATAAGAGTATTTAAGTATCATTCATGTAGATGATACATTGGACATGCACCACAAAGGACTGATCAAAATCTGGTGGTTTTGATGATGTTGTAGGTTCTGTTTTTGATAGCTGTTATTCTAATGTTATTGTATTTTTTTTTTTATTATTTGACAACCTGTACCATTTTGAAGACAGTAATTCATAATAATGTATGTTTACATTATTCTCATGATGAGCATCATACCGGTACACTTCTCTAAGGTAAGAGCATGACCTGTGTCAAAATATTTCACAAATAATTAATTGTAATCAATGAATACAATTGAATACCTCAACTGCAAATAAAATAGTAAGCTGAGTTATATGGTTCTTCAGTGCAAGGTGTCAATTGAAAAGAGGACCATATGAAAATATACTAATATAATAATATACTATTCTCAAATGTATGGTCCTAACATTATATTTCATCTCTTCATTTCCAGTCTCTCAAACCATGGTTCATAGGTGAGATCAAATGCACATTATATAAATGGTTACATTCATGATTACTAATAGAGTGGCACTATGAATGCCTACATATAAACCTTATTTAGATGTTTGAGGGTTCAGGTGTATCATGTCAATTAAGCAGATGTGTCATTGAATTAGCCCCACAATTAGGCCTCAACTGAAAATTATTTATATTGAATAACCAGTTCACTTCTAACTTGGGTAAAATTACATCATAATAATAATAATATTACATAGGATCAATCAAGTAAAATGTTTTGAGTATCAAACAATTCTAGAGATATACACTTTTAGAAAACTGTATTTCTTTGTTGAAATCTAATATTATTTCATTGTCCAGATATTCAGAATCATGACTTGGACATAAATGAAATAAACAAGGGTAAGTTTGAATTTAAATGATAAAGCTGTGGTTCATAGTAAAGGGAATGACACCACATTTCAGCATGTTAATTAATAGTTTGAGTGAACATTTAGCTGTGTAGCACTGAATAATTTATACCAGAATCAGAATCTTTATTTGTACATTAGCACATTACAGCACAGAGTGAAATTATTATTTTTGGTGCACCCGCCTCCCACCCCCACACACACCTTAAAGCAGCAACATCAGTACAATCAAATAAAATACAAATAATAACGTAGAATAAAATGTTTATAAATATATAAAATGCATAAAATAGCAGCAGGAGGGCAGGAGGCAGTAATAAAGTAGCTCTGAATTATACTACAGTGGGCTACAATAGTCTCTCATTATAATACAATTGTATCTCATTATAATACAATAGTATCTCATTATAATACAATAGTATCTCATTATAATACAATAGTATCTCATTATAAGACAATAATATCTCATTATAAGACAATAGTCTCTCATTATAAGACAATAGTATCTCAATATAATACAATAGTCGCTCATTATAAGACAATAGTCTCTCATTATAAGACAATAGTATCTCAATATAATACAATAGTCACTCATTATAATACAATAGTATCTCATTATAATACAATAATATCTCATTATAATACAATAGTCTCTCATTATAATACAATAGTATCTCATTATAAGACAATAGTATTGCATTATAATACAATAGTATAATACAATAGTCTCTCATTATAAAACAATAGTATCTCATTATAATACAATAGTATCTCATTATAAGACAATAGTATCTCATTATAATACAATAGTCTCTCATTATAATACAATAATATCTCATTATAATACAATATTATTTAATTATAAGACACTAGTCTCATTATAATACAACAGTCTCATTACAATACAATAGTCTCTCATTATAATACAATAGTATCTCATTATAATAAGTTAGTAGTCAATCCATTGTATATTTTGATAATTGTTTGTTGTTAATCAATCAGGCTCTGTGCAACCCCATTGGGTTTGACTTGAGCAGCCTGTGGTAATTAGTCCAATCAGTCAGAGGCAAAGCTTGTTTAAATACATTTGCCTGTGCACACATTTCTCTAAAACCTGAGCTGACTTCACTGTGTTCTTGCTGAGTAATGTAAGTTAGTAGTCAATCCATTGTATATTTTGATAATTGTTTGTTGTTAATCAATCAGGCTCTGTGCAACCCCATTGGGTTTGACTTGAGCAGCCTGTGGTAATTAGTCCAATCAGCCAATAGGGATTTAAGTGTAGTCTATCGAAGCGCCAGCAGAGCGCCGGCGACCGACTAAGACAGACAAAGACTTGGAGTTTTCCTGCTGGAGTTATCCGAGGAGGCAACCGAGTGCACTAGAGTATCTACTGCCCCTCACCTGCCCTCCTCTAGCAGGCCACTCCTTTGTACCTGCATTTTCTGGTCTTGCCTTGTTAGCTTGTCAACTTACTCGACCCACTGGTTTTAGCTCATTAGCTAAACCTTCAATCGGCTTCATACACATAGCCTTTAGCAGTTGATCCATAGTACTTCGTATCTTTATTTGTTCCTGCTCTACCTGGTGTAAGCATGGCTATGTGTTCTGTCTGTCCTGTCTGTCCCTCTCTCCTAGAAAGGTTAACTCTGTTAGAGAGTCGTGTCCTTGAACTTGAGTCAGGAAAACAGTCAGCTTTAGACGTCTTGGACACTATAGGCTTTTCTGAGGAGCCTCTAGCGGGGTCTTCTCGTCTGGAGAGTCCCAGACATAGTGCTCAGGACAAGGCCTTTGCGCCCACTACGAAGCGGCAGTGTAACCGCCCGGCCTCGGCCTCAACAGCACCTGCTCCGCAACATGATTTTACACGTGTTGCGGGTTCCGGTCCCAGTACGCAGCCGGTTCCACTGCAACCCCGTCGTTCCGTCCTTGTGATTGGCGACTCCATCACCCGGCATATTTTGCTAGACAAGCCAGCCGAGATCAAATGTTATGGGGGAGCCAGAGCTACCGACATTGAAGCCAACCTGAGATTTCTGGCGAATAGCATAGTCAAGGCAAAAGGTAACCCACGTATCACACCCACTGAAGATAAATTCGACCATATTGTTATACACGTCGGAAATAATGACTGTAGGATGAAAGTCTCTGAGGTCACAAAGATCAACATAGTTAGGCTTTCTGACCTCGCCAGAAAGATGAGTCGGCATCGAGTAATCTTCTCTGGCCCCCTGCCTGTAAACCGGCATGATGATGAGTTCGTGAGTAGGACAGCTTCTCTACACCGATGGCTGGAAAAATACTGTAAAGAACAGGGCTTAGGGTTCGTGGATAATTGGTCCTCTTTCTGGGGGCACCCTGGCTTGCTGAGAAAGGACGGCGTGCATCCTAACATGCAAGGCGCCTCTCTCTTATCTCGCAATATAGACAAGATTATAGCTTCGGGCTGACAGCCACCCCACAAGCATGCCAGGGTGCAGGCTCTTAGCGAGCCTGCTAGTCATGCTAAACTGATGGACCCTGCCAATCCTTATACCTTTCTTGCTCGGTCCCTCCTCCACCAGGCTCCCCACTCCTCTCTTTCTATCTCTACCCCTAAACCTGTATACCCAATCAAAACTAGAATATCCCGTTACGCTCCGCTTTACCCAGCTCGTCCTTGTGCGATAAACCATGCCAACTTAATTGCGATTAAACCTACCCGCATGGCTGAAAACCGCGCTGCTAAGTATACAGAGAGTGTGAAGGTTGGCCTTATCAACATCCGCTCTCTGCCAACCAAAGCTCTTTTGGTAAATGAACTGATAACAGACCATAGTCTCGACCTATTTGGCCTCACTGAGACATGGCTTAAACCTAATGATTTTCTGCCCTTAAACGAGGCCTCACCCCCTAATTTTAGTAGCTCCCACATCGCACGCACCTCCAAGAAAGGAGGCGGAGTTGCTCTAATTTATGACTCTAAGCACAACTTTACATCCGACGCAAACTGTAAGTTTTCCTCGTTTGAGGTGCTCCTGTTGCATCCCTCTCCACCCAACAGAAAGTGTAGCGGTCTGATTCCTACCTCCACTGCATCCTTTGTAATGGCTGTCCTATACCGCCCCCCAGGCCCTTACACCCTCTTCCTAGATGAATTTTCAACTTTCATCTCTGAGCTTGTTATGCGCTCAGATAACATTTTAATTGTTGGTGATTTTAACATTCATTCCAATAAAACTCTAGATCCCCTAAATAAGGCTTTTACCGACATCATTGACTCTGTCGGTCTCATTCAAATCGTTGACCAACCCACTCACAGTGGTGGGAACACCCTTGACCTAGTCCTAGCCCGCGGTCTCACTGTGTCAAATTTGACCGTCTCCCCCTATGTTCCTGCTCTCTCAGACCACTACCTCATCAAATTTCAAATTGATCTGACGGTTTCTCGTCCAGACAGTGTAGAATCCTACATGAGCCGTCGTATTAACGCCTCAACTGTCCCAATTCTAGTTAACTGCCTACCAGACACCCTCTCTCCCTTCCTCTCTTACTCTGGCCCCCTTGATCTCTTTACAGACAAACTTAATGCCGCCCTTCGTAGCACCCTCGACATTGTCGCTCCCCTTAAACCTAAAATTAAACGTGCTCCGCAAAAACTAACTCCCTGGTTTACGGAGGAAACGCGCTCCTTTAAAAAGGCTTGTCGCAAACTTGAACATAAATGGCGTTCGACCAAACTCGAAGTATTCCGCCTCGCCTGGAATGATAGTTTACGTAACTACAAAAAGGCACTCTCACTTGCCAAAACCTCTTATTTTTCCAGGCTCATAAATGAAAACAAAAACAACTCAAAGTTTCTGTTTGACACAGTTGCAAAACTTACGCAGAAACAACCAAGTGCCCTAAACCATGCGTTCTCGGCTAACGAATTCATGACATTTTTTACCAAGAAAATTGACCTCATTAGAGATGAAATTGTTGCTTTACTCAACAATCAGAGTCCCTCCCAACCTTTGACGGGCATTCCCCCTGACTTTGATTCCAGTCATACGCTATGCTGCCTTGAAAACGTCTCACTTAGTGCCCTCTCTAAACTGGTTGGCGCGGCTAAACCTTCAACCTGTCTGTTTGACCCTCTCCCAGCAACTCTCATCAAAAAACTCTTCCCAACTCTAGGCCCTGCCCTACTCAATATCTTCAACACCTCTTTGTCTACTGGCGTGGTGCCCCTGGCCTTTAAATCAGCCGTCATTAAACCATTACTTAAAAAACCGAACCTCGACCCTCTAATCTTGAAAAATTACAGACCTATCTCCAATCTCCCATTCCTATCCAAAGTGTTAGAACGGATCGTCGCAACGCAACTTACTGACCATTTATCAAACAATAATCTTAATGAATCATTTCAATCTGGCTTTAGAGCCTTACACTCCACCGAAACGGCGGTTACCAAAGTCACAAATGACTTACTGCTCTCTCTTGACTCAAACCTCACCTCTGTGCTCTTATTACTTGATCTCAGTGCAGCCTTTGACACTATCGATCACTCGATTCTTCTAGGTCGGCTTGAGAACCATGTTGGCATTCGGGGTCTCGCACTAGCTTGGTTTAAATCCTATTTAACTGATAGAACACACTGCGTGGTCTATAATGATTTAACATCTGAGACCCTCCCAGTGCAATGTGGTGTCCCACAAGGCTCTGTCCTGGGCCCTTTGCTATTTTCGATTTACATGCTACCCCTCGGCGATATCATACGCAAATTTGGCATAAACTTTCATTTTTACGCTGATGACACCCAATTATATATACCTATTAAGCCAAATGATTCCTCCCAACTACAAAACCTTGAGGCCTGCTTGCTTGCCGTCAAAAAATGGATGTCGCAAAACTTTCTACTCCTTAATGCAGATAAAACTGAGATGTTAATTGTTGGCCCCCCAAACCACAGAGGCCTGTTTCAGGACATCTCCCTCAACTTTGATACCTGTCATGTATCCCAGAGCTCCACCATAAAAAACCTCGGAGTCATTTTTGATTCCTCCCTCTCATTTAATGCACATATAAAAAACGTCACCAAAATTGCATTCTTCCATCTTCGTAATATCGCAAAAATACGCCCCATTTTAACTCTGGCTGATGCTGAAACCCTGATTCATGCTTTTGTCTCATCACGTCTGGACTACTGTAATGCACTTTTTTCAGGCTTACCTAATTCAAGCATCAAAAATCTTCAACTCGTGCAAAATGCGGCTGCACGGATACTAACTAGAACTAGAAAATTTGATCACATCACACCAGTTTTGTCCGCCCTACATTGGCTTCCTATCCAAGCCCGCTCTGACTTTAAAGTGCTACTCCTCACCTACAAAATTTTAAATGGGCTTGCACCGCTCTATCTATCTGATCTCATCTCCCGATACTCGCCCGCTCGTGCTCTGCGCTCACAAAATGCGGGGCTTCTATCGACCCCTAGGGTTAAAAAGAAATCCGCCGGCCACAGAGCCTTTGTCTACCGCGCTCCCTACCTGTGGAACAAATTACCTGCCGTCATCAGGGGCGCCTGCTCTGTCGAAGCTTTTAAATCCCTGCTTAAGACTCATCTTTTCTCTCTCTCCTTCAACCTACCTTGATCTCACCTGGTCGGGGACTGACCTTTAGATTAATCTGTGTAGTTTAGTTATGGTACAGGGTACTACATGGTACCACTGGGTAGTTTACTATAGGGTAGTTTAGTTAGGGTACAGGGTACTACATGGTACCACAGAGTACTACTTGGTACTGCATGGCATTACAGGGTACTACATGGCTTACACAGCTCTACATGGCACTACAGGGTACTACATGGCACCACAGGGTACTACATGGCACTACAGGGTACTACAGGATACTACGGGGTACTACATGGCACTATGGGGTACTATAGGGTACTACATGGCACTACGGGGTACTACATGGCACTACAGGGTACTACATGTCTGCTCCTTTGCAGCACCACAAACATGGGAACTCTCTAACTCTTCCCCCCCCCCCCCCCTCTCCCCCCCCCCCCTCTCCCTCCCCCTTCTCTCTGAGTACCCGTCTCCTGGCGCTGACCAAGGTGATGGATGCCTCGGGGTCTTGGCCAAGCTTGTAGTGACTGCTCTGCATGCACCTCCGAGGCATTGGATCAGTTATTCACCGCCGTCTGTCCGTGGTCCTGTCAACTGATTAACAGACTGTTAACAGATTAACAGTCAACGCGGTTTCATTGCTGGGTTAAGTACTTCTATTCTATTCACATAATTCGCTTACTTCATATATCTACTCCATTCACATATATGCCTACCACTTGTATCTATTGCTATGTCCGCCTACTACAATCTCATGAGCTGTCTAACGCCTGTCCCGTCTCCCTGTCTTCCTATGACTTGCTGTCCTGGAGTGTTGACCGGAGTGTTGGACGTCCCGTGACGAAGGCCGGGAGATTGCGACCCCCTCTGCGTGCCCCCCTGTCTTCGGAGGTTTCGTAGTGGTGACCGGAGTGCCGGATGTCCCGCGATGATGTCGGGGAGTTCGCGACCCTCTCTGTGCCACCCCCCCTTCCCCCTGTCTCCGGCTGTCCCTGAGCAACGACCGGAGTGCTGAATGTCCCGTGACTAAGACGGGGAGGACGTGACCCTCTTGCGCCGCCCCTGTGCTTCAAATAGATCCGCTATCAACTCTATCTTTAATTTTTCAAAATGTACAGTTGCTATTGCATGCACTCATCTGTGTTTCACTACACACATGAGTGCATGCTTACCAACTGTCCGTCTGCAACACTACTATCACCGACATCTAAGAAGGGAGATCCCCCCTTGAACGGCCCTTCTAAGGTTTCTCTCCTCCACATTGCCTGTGGAGCTTTTTTCCCTATTGTTAGGTTTTAGTGAGTTTTTCCTTACCTTCGCGTGGGGTATGTCTGGGAGTGCTTGCATTCTTTCATTTATTTGCATTCATCTAAAAAATGTTTGGACCCTATGGTGTTCTTGTTCTGTTCTTGACTTATTGTTATGTTGTCTTCTTGACTTGTTTAAAGAAGACCTGTACGGCCCATGGGGACATTAACGTGTGTTGTCGGGCCCTATAAATAAATTTGATTTGATTTGATTTAATACAATAGTATCTCATTATAATACAATTAGGGATGTCCCGATAGAATTGTTTTGCTCCCGATCCGATCCCGATCATGTGATTTTGAGTATCTGCCGATACCGATTTTTCCCGATCCGATCTTTCGGCAATGCATTAAGAAAAAAGAAAAGAAAAAAATGCAATCAAGTTGACTAAGGTTTTATTTTTTTTATTTAACACTATCCATTATATCCAACATGGATATGGCTTTTTTAACAGTATATCCATTATATCCAACATGGATATATAGCTTATTTTTTTCACTTATTGCAGCATTAGATCAAAATTCAAAACAAAATAAAAATCAATCCCGATTTTTCTTTTCCGATTCCGATCTTCTGAAAATCACGTGATCGGATCGGGACATCCCTAAATACAATAGTCTCCCATTATAAGACAATAGTCTCTCATTATAATACAATAGTTATAGTATCTCATTATAAGCCAATGTGCTGTAGACTTCTTGCATGTGTGTGCGTGTGCTCATAGTTATGTCTGTGTGGGTGTGTGTGTCATAGCGGCAGCAGGCCGTTGATTTCAACAAATTGAAAACAATGCCCAAAGTTCCGTTGCTTGCAGTTTTCTCTTAATCTCTCTTAGGTCGCTTTCACCTATAGTTTTGGTCGACTCGGTGCGGTTCTGGTGGTGAAGTTGCAACATTGTTGCATTCTTCATTTGGTTCGCCTGCGTTCACATAGAAATCTGTCAGCCGCACCAAACCTTCTGAATAATGTCACGCGGTCGAAAAGGGCGCTTGTCTATTGGACAGTGGAAATGTGTGTGTGGCTGCGAGCCCGTGTGTGTGCGCGCGCGCGCGTGTGTGTGTCTGTGTGTGGACTGTCTGCGAGCCCTCCAGATCAGCGGAGTAGCTGTTTTATTAATAATATAATAAGCCACGTTTTTTCTTCCTTCTTCCCAAGATGCACAGATAGATAGATAGATAGATAGATAGATAGATAGATAGATAGATAGATAGATAGATAGATAGATAGATAGATAGATAGATAGATAGATAGATAGATAGATAGATAGATAGATAGATAGATAGATAGATAGATAGATAGATAGATAGATAGATAGATAGATAGATAGATAGATAGATAGATAGATAGATAGATAGATAGATAGATAGATAGAGAGAGAGAGAGAGAGAGAGAGAGAGAGAGAGAGAGAGAGAGAGAGAGAGAGAGATAGAGAGAGAGAGAGAGAGAGAGAGAGAGATAGAGAGAGAGATAGAGAGATAGAGAGGTAGATGCAGTGTGGTTGTTTTGCAGTGAATGAATGCTGCGAGCAGTGGTAAAGACCGGTAATAATAAGCACTTCCTATATTTGGTTCGCGTTTGGTTCGATGAAGGCGAACCGAGACCTACGTTTTCAGGCGGACCAGAGTTCGCCTGTTTGGTCCGCGAACCGAGTTCGACACGCATTCACACAAACCCGAAAAACCGGACTATCGAATTCTGGTCCGAAAGTCCGGACCAAACAGCCCGTGTGAAAGCGACCTTAGCCTACAAATCTCACAACCACAGGGTGCCGCTATTGTGCAAATCTTACATAGTACAGCTTCAAATTGTATGATACCTACATGAAGTGCTTTATAATCTATTTTGATCTATTCTGTGTTTACTGTGTTTACTTCCCAGACTTAAATTTAGTTGAAGGTGACATCATTGAAGTAAGCATTAAATATATTTTTGTGTCTTAAATTTAGTTGAAGATGACATCACTGAAGTGAGCATTAAACATACATTTGTATATTAGATTTAGTTGAAGATGACATCACTGAAGTGAGCATTAAACATATTTTTGTATCTTAAATTTAGTTGAAGGTGACATCACTGAAGTGAGCATTAAACATATTTTTATATCTTATTTTGGGGGTGTTTGTTTTGATCAATATAATCAATTTACTTCACTCACATGTTACATTTTTAGACTAAAAGGAGGGTTCCTAGGAACGCTGTTGTGAATCCAACATACCTATGGGATATACCTGTCCCATACGTGCTGGAAGAGAGTCTTGGTAAGTGATGGTCAATGCGTCTTTCTATTGATCTTTTCATTAGCTTGCCAGTAATAAGCACAAATAACTCATGTTGAACACTGTCTACGAGGACGTAAGGGAAGTATTTGTTTGTAAAATCTCTATTTATGTTGATTTTCTTGAGCAGGATGAACATGAACAACTTGAGTTGTGCTTCAGGAAGGGAACCTTTTTTTGTAGCAGATCTTATTTGCCAAGCTTGGGAGAGAAGGCAGAATACCTTGTTTAAGACAGAGCTGTAATCTTTAGGTAATGAAATGTAATTTGTAATGTAATAATGAAACACTGCAACAGTGTTTCTGGTGTCGTATAAACCCATGAGGGTTGGGCACTCTGTGTACATGACACAAAAATAAAATAATCAATCAATCTTATATGTTTCCTATTTGTACAGACATAGATACTAAAGGAATAGTCCTGCGGGCCTTTGAACAGTACAGACTTAAGTCATGTATTGACTTCAAACCCAGAGAGTCTGAGGAATACTACCTTTCAATCAGAAATAATAAAGGGTAATACTGTCCTCCTCTCTTTCAAACAATCTATATATTTTTCCGACCTGGCCCCCTCTTTGGCGACGATGTTAAAATCGTTCCCACTGTTTTCCCTCTGTAGGTGTGCCTCTCATGTTGGAAGAAGATTTAAAGGAGGCCAGCTGGTCTCCCTTGGTTTAGGGTGCGCTCTGCTCGGAATAGCAGAGCATGAGCTTTATCATTCTCTGGGCTTCTGGCATGAACAGGCCAGATATGACAGAGATGACTATGTCACCATTCTCTGGGAAAACATTTCAGAAGGTTTGATGAGAACTTATCAACTGAAAAAGATTCATATTTGTATTCTTATTCTTATTCTTATTCGTATTACATGTATGCGTGTCTTACCTACAGGTCACTCTGGCAACTTCCGTAAAATCCCTGAAAGGGATTCAAGTGTGCTGAATACGGCATATGACCATCTTTCTGTGATGCACTATAACAAGAACAGCTTCTCTGTAAATGGGGAACCCACCATTCTAACGCATCAACCAGAATACGAGGATATAATTGGACAGCGTATGGAATTGAGTTCCAATGATATTTTAAAGTTGAACCGCCTTTATGAGTGTGGTAGGTACTAGTGAAGTTGAACCCCCTTTATGAGTGTGGTAGGTACTAGTGAAGTTGAGCCACTTTTATGAGTGTGGTAGGTACTAGTCTTTATGAGTGTGGTAGATACTAGTCTTTATGAGTGTGGTAAGTACTAGTATTTATGAGTGTGGTAGATACTAGTCTTTATGAGTGTGGTAGATACTAGTCTTTATGAGTGTGGTAAGTACTAGTATTTATGAGTGTGATAGGTACTAGTAAAGTTGAGCCACTTTTATGAGTGTGGTAGGTACTAGTCTTTATGAGTGTGGTAGGTACTAGTCTTTATGAGTGTGGTAGATACTAGTCTTTATGAGTGTGATAAGTACTAGTGAAGTTGAACCGCCTTTATGAGTGTGGTAGGTACTAGTCTTTATGAGTGCGGTAGGTACTAGTCTTTATGAGTGCGGTAGGTTCTAGTGAAGTTGAACCACCTTTATGGGTGTGGTAGGTACTAGTCTTTATGAGTGTGATAAGTACTAGTGAAGTTGAACCGCCTTTATGAGTGTGGTAGGTACTAGTGACATTAAACCACCTTTATGAGTGTGGTAGGTACTAGTCTTTATGAGTGTGATAAGTACTAGTAAAGTTGAACCACCTTTATGAGTGTGGTAGGTAGCCTACTAGTCTTTATGAGTGTGGTAGGTAGTTTTTATGAGTGTGGTAGATACTAGTCTTTAGTAGTGTGGTAGGTACTAGTCGTTATGAGTGTGGTAGGTATACTAGTCTTTATGAGTGTGGAATTTCCTAAATAATTTCTAAAAGACCACTGCATACTGTAACCCTTGCTTATGAAAAATTGGTTTAACTGGTATTTGTTCTACTGTCAATTCTTATTATTACATAACTGGCTGTAGGTGCATCTGTTTCATTCATGGAGCACTGCGACTTCACAAAGAGGACTGTGTGTAGGATGAGCCGCTGTGCTAAAGGTTTGGATGGAGGCTGGAAGAGGATGAGTGCTGCAGTCGGAGGTCCTTCCACTGACCACACAAGCCTCGGCAAGACAGGAGGTGAGGCCATGATACAGTATGAGGCATATTTTCATCATGTAATGTATGGTGTTTCAGATATTGCCCTATACTACAGTATACATTATACGTTCTAAAGCTTAACGTGAACTTCGGTAGAACCATTGGTCGTATAGCTCATCTCCATCAGTTGTGGTCCATGGGTGGGGAATGGAGATTAAAACAATTCTCTCTCCATTCCCTTTATTATATATTGATATTGTGACTTCGAACACATGAATGAACGTGGACAACGCCAGGTAGCTGTACAACTCAGGGTTCTACGAAAGTTCAATATTGCTTTAAATGCGTTGACGTCTGATATTAGATTGCAGAGTCCCAGTATTAAAAAAAACACTATAAGCAGTCACCAGAGAACAGCAGACATTTAAAAATGTAAACCGGCCCCCAGGTTACTTCATGCACGCTAGCACAATATCCGGCCAGGAAGGAGACTCTGCCTGGTTGAAGACCAAGAGGATGAGCCCCAAAAGGGAATGTCACGTCCAGTGTCTCCAGTTCTACTACTACCACAGTGGGAGCCACTCAGATGAGCTAAACATCTGGATCAGAGAGTTCCAGGATGAGAGGGACTCGACAGGACACCTACGCCTCATGGGACAGATTACCGGTGAGGAGCAGAAAGAGAAGGAAAATTAAAGAATCCCCATGTATTGTATTAGGACGGGGAGGACGTGACCCTCTTTGCGCCGCCCCTGTGCCTCAAATAGATCCGCTATCAGCTCTATCTTTAATCTTTCAAAATGTTCAGTTGCTATTAGGGATGCACGATATTGATTTTTTGACACCGATACCGATAACTTTATGCTCCTCAAGCCGATAACCGATAACCGATATTTATTGTATTATATATATTTTTTTAAATGTATATATATATTTTTTTTTTATCATTTTTTTTTTTTTAGTATTTATAAGCTCCGACGTCATCGGTACTGCTATCGGTACTCGAGAAATTATGGAGTTTTTTTTTGAGGAATTTAAATGTCGCAAACTAATCTTGTTGGCCGTTTTCTATATCTCTCCTGCCTCGGTGTCTCTGCCTGCGCGAGGAGCGGGCTGTGCTCACACACACACTCACTCACACACACACGGGTGCTGCCGGGTACAGACAGCTCTGCTCTCATCATGGCGGACAGAACGAAACGTTCAAAAGTCTGGGTCTATTTTACTAAAGTCGATGCTGACAACACTCGTTGCCACAAGTGCAACAAGACATTTGCCAGTAATGTATAAGCGCTGGTACTTGTCAATGTGGCTGGCGGGGAGCTAACGTTATTAGCCTGAGCTCCGAGTAGAATAATGGCCGACAATCCGGAGGTAAATAAACGAACGAGAGCTTCTGATTGGTGGTAAGAAGAAGAGGTGGGTGCAAGCGGTGGGACGTAATTGGCAGATCGACTGTCTGCCTCCGAATGTAATGTGACTACGTCACAGCCAAGAAAGGGAGCGCTGGATTTGTGAAAAACTCCCTGTTCCTAAACCACACGCTGTCAGTCGTACCACAGTACTGGCAAAACGGGAGGAGGCTATAATAAAAACAAGCGCCCTTCATCCAAATCCACCCACACCGGATTTCTTTTAACCAAAAAATGGAATATATATTATCGGAGCTATCAATAACGTTATCGGGTTTATCGGGATGACGTCATAATTGCTGATATTGGCCCGATAATTATCGTGCATCCCTAGTTGCTATCGCTATCAGCTCTATCTTAAATGTTTCTAAATGTTCAGTTGCTATTGCATGCACTCATCTGTGTTTCACTACACACATGAGTGCATGCTTACCAACTGTCCGTCTGCAACACTACTATCACCGACATCTAAGGCCCCGTTTAGACGGAAACGCTAGCAGGTGAATCCGCAAAAATATTTTTTCGGATGTGCCTTTCGTTTATACGGAAACAGCGTTTTTACGGGGTGAAACCGCAAAAAAGTGAGACTACCTTCCAGGGTGGAATTCCTAGAAACGATAAACCTTTGTGCTCTCATCTAAACTGTCAAACCGCATAATAGGCGAGTCAATATATGGTTTAACCCCAAAAAAATGTATACAAAAGGTTTTTCAATGGATTCTGGTAGTATTGGGCGTGCTAAATAACATACTAAAAGTCGACCAAAATCGACCCCTCCGAAAGCCGTCATTTCCAAGATGGCGTCCCAGATGGCGCCGGGCGATTAAAATGGCTATATCTCAAATTAAGAAAATGGTGCAAAGGATTTCTCAACTGATTCTGGTACCTCTGGGCATGCTCACTAACATACTAAAAATCTAGGAAAATACACGTTCCAGAAAGGCTTCATTTTCAAGATGGCGTCCAAAATTGCGGCTGGCCAAGCTTAAAATGGCTATATATATGTCAATATAAAAATTATATAAATGATTTTGTCATTTGATTCTGGTACCCCAAGTACCCCTAGACATACTTAGGAACATACTAAAGTTTTAGGGAAATACACCTTCCAAAGAGGCTTAATTTTCAAAATGGTGTCCAAAATGACGACTGGGAGCTTAGAATGCCTGTATCTCAAATGGGAAAACATTTCTAAAGGATTTATAAACTGATTCTGGCACCTCTATACATTAATAACGAGCAAAATATCTAGCTAAATATATCTGCTAGGAATGCATCATTTGCATCATCAAAATGGCTGCCTGCATAGGCGTAGTTTGAACTTGACGCCAGGGGGTGCGACTGCTTGGCGAACGATACCCGCGCGCACGCGCACGCGCGATTGTTTTGACCTTTATTTTATTATTTTAGTGTTTTTACAATGCCCTAACCCCTAATTTTTTATTTTATTTAGGTAGTACAGCAGCACACACACACACTCACACACACAGCACTACGGGGGATCATTTTTAACTGACTTGAAAAATGGAGGCTCTAATTATTATTATTCATAGAGACTCTCGGTCTCGAGCAATAATAATTATTACAGCCTCCATTTTTCGTGGACGAAAAATATACCAGACTATAGATATCAATTTTCCCGAAATAACGCTACCTGCCTCGACAAAATCCGTGCATTGGTTATCCAGATACATTAATTATCATCTCAGAATAAGTGGCTTACAAGCGTTACAATCTATCGCGCGGGGCATTCTGCTGCTGCTGCTTGGTGCTTGGCCGGGCGTTAACCCTTTCACTGCCACACTACAGAAGGTTCGCCTTATAATGTGACATGATTACTACTATAAAATGAATGTATTGTAAAACAAAACATAATAGAATTCAGATTTGTTTCTCACAATTATTATAATTTTATTAAAATAAAAATATTTTTTTAAAGCAATTTCACCCCCGGCAATGCACCCCCTGCACCCCCATAAACTCCACCCATGGCTGCCTGTAGCTTATTTTGGCTAACATTTTAATTGGTTATTATATTCAACCTAGAAAGCTGGCTTTGGTGTTGAACACAAAATAAATGACCCACTTATTGTGGTCTTTAGGCCTACTCATCATCATCTTCAGGATCCTCTAGGAGAAACTCGTTATGTGGATTGTCACATTCATGAAGTTGACATGGTCCACAGACAGTAGTACAAGGTAGTCCATATTTTCTGCATGAGCAGCGAAGTGTCTTGCAGGCAGTGGTACAGTTACAATGAATGACCTTCAAGAGACTGTCTGGAGCAGCATTCATTGTTGACATGAGTGGGACAAATCTATTGTCCTGCAGGTTCCAGCCCCAGTCTAGAGCATCTATACCATCATCTGTTCCCATCCAGACCATGACCTGGTAGTATGCTCTACGACAGTGGAATTTGGTAGCAGATTCAGTTGGTGGTAGACGTTCAGGCGTTACCGTTGATGAAGCTGAGACAACCTTCTTGCTGAAAATGTTATATCTCATTTTTGCAAGCGAATCTGTGCACTTTCCACCAAAAAAGACAGCCATTGTTTGGCATCCAAGGTCATCAATCACATCTGTTGTCTTGTTTTGTACAGTGAATGCATTGGCACAAGCCTGAAGGACAGGATCCCCTTTTACAAGTTTTTGGAATGCTGTCTTTTTGCCAACTCCGAATATCCGGGAAGTTGTGTCACAGCCAGTCACAGCATGGATGAACAGCAACTGAGAACACACACCCTGTCCGAGTACTTCTTTCAAATGGTTTATGGCGTACACTTTAAAACTGCCATCAGCTTTCGACTTGTCTGATCTGAAATAAAGGCCCTTGCTATCTCTCTGTGCATAGTAAAGAAGTAAGACGAGGAGATCAGTATCTTCTCCAATCAGCGTCGTGGTGTGAAGAAGAGATGATCCCACTGCGGCCCTTACTATGTCTACATCAGCATCTCCAAGTGAATTGACCACTGTGCAATCCCGTTCTTTCAGTTCATCACTTATCATGTGGATCAGTTTCTGTTTATTCAGATCTCTTGACAGGAACTCCTCCTTCTTACCTGAGAACTCTGTCTCAGCAGTGAAGTTGACAATGGGATGAATATTGTTTCCTCTTCTTTGATGTGTGTTGTCTTTAATGGATGGCCCATCCTCATAGCCATCAAACACAATGGTTGTAGCTGAGCCATAATTTTGGATGGTGAAGTCTGCATATGACTGTGCAATTTTACCATAGCTTTGTCCGTGCTTCCATTGTATTCGGTGAAAGAGTGAACCACCATCAAGAACATAATGCTCCGTTTCTGGTACAGAATCTAGGATTGCATCACTTGCATGATCACAGATTGCGTGCGCTAGTTGTGGTTTATCAGCTTTGCGGAAGACGTTTCCGGCTTCAAAGAGGGCAGGAGGGAAAGGACTGAGTTCGTAACGCATAACCTCCTCCAATGACAGCTCTCCAGTTTGGGAGACAATAAGGAAACGTTGAAAAAGAAGTGCAGAATCAATGATTCGATCAGGAGCAACCTTGATAGACGATTTTTGTCCAAGGGTTATGGCTTTATCCTTTCTACTAAATGAAAATGATGTTGCGTCCAACAGAGTCATAATCATGCACGTTCACTCCATCCTCAGCGACAACACCTGTAACAACATTCCTTAAAGAAGAGTCTGGAGAGAAAGGTGAACATATAGCAAGTTTTGAAGTGATCTTCTCCAGGTCAGCAGCATCCCTTTTCATCCTTGCCTCTGTTGAATCCTTGTGCTGTTCTGATGTTGTGTATGTCTGGTTTGAGAACTCCTGCATTGCGGTGTTATACTCTGATGTTATGCCCTTTGACATTGTCCAAAGGGATCTCTGATTGTCGGTCATTCCACTTCCATGTGTCATCCCTCCTGTAGTCTTCAATGACCTCATCAATGTTGTTTCGATTACAAGATCTGAGCTGAGGCCTGCCCATGATTGGCTGCTGCGACGGATAACATGAAAACCCTTTTCAAATTGTCTGAAGACATCTGGGTGGTTGATGTGAAGCTGACTCATCTCTTGGACATAAAAGTGTGCCGATTTCAAGTAATTGTAATGCCCAGCCGCAGCGAATATCGGCATGCATTCAGAAACAGCGCGTAGGTGCAAAAGCCAGGAACCTGTGCGATCTGCTGTTATCAGTGACCTAGCAACTTCTAACATGTGTTGGTAATTTAGCCACAACTGACTAGTTTTGGATCTAGCACACAGTTCCATCTTCCTTTTTCCCAGCTCTTCATTTATTGTAATGAGGGTCTCTGATGTGAACACTGTTTCCAATGGCATTTCACCCTTAACTATTGAGGTATACATTGCTTCAGACTGTTCAACCATTGCTGCAAATTCATGACTATCATCTACCATTTCTGATATTATCATGCGGTTAAGACATTTGTCAACCAGAAGATGGCCACGGAATGCTCTCTGAACTGATTTGCCTGTCATCATATGGGCTACTGAGTTCTCCCCATAGACTACCCCTAGAATGTCCTTAAGTCCTGTACCGTCCATCAGTGTACCAATTGCTCCTAGCAAATTCATAAATGTGTGAAATCCTCCTAGGAGCAGGACAAAGGACTTGAGGTGACTGCACTGTGGTGAATCTAGGATTATCTCTGCTGCTTTCCAATATAGGGGTTGGTCAAATGTAACTACTGGGGCAAGGTGGTGTTTGGATGCCAGACCACAAATGAACTCCAGTGTTGACAGAATGCATGTTTTGTAAGCTATTTGTATTTGTATAGTCATTTTAAGCTCCTGGGCGCCAGTTTGGACGCCATCTTGAAAATGATGCCTTTCCGGAAGGTGTATTTTCCTAGATTTTTAGTATGTTCACAAGCATGTCTAGAGGTACCAGAATCAAGTGAAAAATCATAGTTATATATTTTTTTCTATTGAGATATATAGCCATTTTAAGCTTGGTCTGCCGCCATTTTGGACGCCATCTTGAAAATTAAGCCTTTCTGGAAGGTGTATTTTCCTAGATTTTTAGTATGTTAGTGAACATGCCCAGAGGTACCAGAATCAGTTGAGAAATCCTTTGCACCATTTTCTCAATTTGAGATATAGCCATTTTAATATCTCCACCGCCATCTGGGACGCCATCTTGGAAATGGCGGCTTTCGGGGGGGTCGATTTTGGTCGACTTTTAGTATGTTATTTAGCACGCCCAATACTATCGGAATCCATCGAAAAACCTTTTGTATAAATTTTTTTTGGGTTAAGTGCTTTTTTTTCATAGATTGACTCGCCTATAAAACGATGACGAAAGGGTTGTCAAGGCTCTCGTCGCGTGTACTGCTTACATCACAGGCATGCGTCAGTAGCCTAGAAGCGTAAACAAAGCATGTCTGATTCTATCCATGGCGATCACCTGAAGGCTACATTGGCAGTACTTTTAAATACACAAGAATCTGTCCCGCGGCGTGACTGGACCCACTGTCTGTGAGTGACTCTGCTTTGGTCCAATCACATTCCCCACCCACAGTCTGCGAATCAGAGGCAGAGTAGGGCGGGTCTTCACAGCACGTCATGTGACATATGCGCCAATCGTGTGACAGCGGGGCTCAGTCGTCTGGAGTCGTTACAGCCTCGTCTGCACGGAGAATTCCATCCCAAAACGATAGTCTAAACGCAAAATTAAAAGTGAAACCGTAAGACGACTTTTGCGGTTTCTGTTCAGACTCTCTCCGTCTAAACGTAGCCTAAGAGGGGAGATCCCCCCTTGAATTGGCCCTTCTAAGGTTTTTCTCCTCCACATTGCCTGTGGTGCATTTTTTTCCCTATTGCTAGGTTTTAGTGAGTTTTTCCTTACCTTCGCGTGGGGTATGCCTGGGAGTGTTTGCATTGCATTCATTTCTTTTGCATTTATTTAAAATTTGTTGGACCTTATGGTGTTCCTGTTTTGTTTCTTGACTTATTGTGATGTTTCTTCTTGACTTGTTTAAAGAAGATGTGTCCGGCCCATGGGGACATTAACGTGTGTTGTCGGGCCTTACAAATACATTTGATTTGATTTGATTTATTGAGACACAGATATATATGCAAATGACATATTGGAAAATATAAGCAGCAGTGATATGTAATCACTTTTCTTTTCTCCTTTCCAGGTTCAACAACATCTCACTGGCAGCTCCACCACGTCCCCTTGAATGGCGAGAAGTCCTTCCAGGTGGAGTTTGAGGTGCGAAAGGGTGAAGGAAGCTCTACAGGGGGCTTCTCCGTCGACGACATCAACCTGTCCGAGACCGAATGTCCGCATCACATTTGGCACATTGAGGACTTTGCAAAACGGCTGAGAACTAGCGACTATGACACGTACCTGTACAGCCCTCGGATGTACTCGCCGGGCGGCTATGCCTACCAGGTGATTGTTGCTCTCCGAGAAGCCTCCTTTGGAGTTTATATGCGTTTAGTGTCGGGAGATTATGACGAGCAGCTGGAGTGGCCGTGCCCGTGGAGACAGGTGACCATTGAACTACTGGACCAGACACCTCACATCCAGCATCGGATGTCTAGACAGATGACCATCACCACCGATCCAGCAGAAGGTGAGACTATACGCAAATATAAAATTTAGAGGGCCACGATTTGGGGTCTTCCTCGCCCGATGTAATGCTCTCTCACCACCTCCAGGCTTTCTCGGCCTTTGTCTTTAGTGTCGCGGATTATCAGCCCCAAGCTGGTGTCGTCGAGCAGTGGCGCTAACTCACAGTACGCGTCTGCGTTACGCTGGTCGTCCAGGGCTTGCTCTTCCGCCGTCAGGTCTCCCGTGGGGGCTGCCATGATCGTCTCCTTCAGTCCTGCACCATGCATGCAGCATAGCATGCGCTCTTCCCAGAGCTCATAGTCCTCTGCTTTTCCATTGAATGAGGGCCATTTGCTCCTTCCCTTGGTCGCCATCCTCTTGGTTGATGGTAGGCGTAGCTTTAGCTCTTGTTGGCCTAGCGTCTTGCCACCCGGTGTTCCCGGTGCTAACCTAGCCTATACTTTTGCTAAGCTTGCTACCCTTATTATTTCGCCCCGGTGTTATCTGGGCCCATAACCTGTTGACAGAATCCGGCTATAGGGCGACAATAATGTGGTCAAGAGGCATGGTTTCTATCTTTAGCCTTTAACTGGCGTGGTTTATTTATTCACATGGTATGAGCAGCAGTTCTAGAGTTCTCCTCTCACTGAGAGGCTGGGGGGAAAGAGGTAGAGTAGGAGGAGACATATCTATTTATACTCACCACCTGGTGGTGTTCTTGAGTGGCTCCGCCTAGAGCACCCTCTAGTGGAAACAGTTATATATGCAGTTAGACAGTTACTAACAATCCTACATAGAACCTCTGACTTCAACAAAGACTGATCTTAAAAAAAAGAATAAAAAAAAAAGATTATAATAATATTATTATTATTATATATATTTTTTTTTTTTCCATCCCCCAATTGAGTCATTATGCCAATTCCCTTCCTGGTCGTTGCGTGCATTTCCCCACTGTCGGTCTGGGGAGGCTGTAGACCAGAGGTCGGCAATTAAGTTTAGCCTCGGGATAGGAATTCTTTATTGGTTCTCCCAGCCCACATGACTGACATTTCTAGCATTTCCATTGGCTATAGTGACAGACATAGATAATGATTGTGGAAATACAACAAATCTAAACCACGTACTAAGACATCACCCAGACGTGACATATGCGAAATTTAAAGCCAATGTTCCAATAAAAAGTACATTCATGTAACTGCTTGAGAGTCACATTGATATTTTTAACAATGCAATATGTTAGAGGGTTCCTTGAATCGGATTGAATCGGAAATTGAATAGAATCAGGACCTTGTGAATCGGAAACGAATCATTTTGGGAAATCAGTGGCGATACCCAGCCCTATTGGCTATATTAAGATTATTTTCATCTTCAAATCGAGATCTACTGCATCAAGCCTGCCATTCTTTCAAAGTTCTTTAAGCACGTAGCACATATTTTCCCACTATTGCAGAATGGTTTGTATGTAATAGGGCTTTCATATACATTCATATACAGCAGACTGTTCTCTTTGCACTCACCCCTGGGTTCACTCTGGTTAGATGTCTCCTCTGCAAGAGATAATTCACCATTCCCAGCACCCTCCTCAGCTCCTGCACATCTGTTGGCGGCGCCAGTTGCCGGATAGCTTCCACTTTTGCTGGGTCGATGATGTGCCCGAGAAACCGTAGCTGACTTTGCTTGATCTCGATTCAGCTTCAGGCCAGCCGTCTCTATGCGCTGCATCACCTTCTCCAGGCGACTGTCATGCTCCTTTTCTGTGGCCCCGTAGATGAGAATGTTGTCCATGAAGATCTCGACACCCTCTAACCTGTCCAGGGTTGGTGAATTATCTCTTGCAGAGGAGACCTTCTGATACTGCTGTCATTTTCATCCTCTGGCTTGTTGGATGTTTTTCATTTCTATAGGAGACACAGAGGTTAATCACAGTGGGCAGCACAAAAGGTAAACCGTGGGCACAAGCTGAAATGTGCTACATGCTGTATCCACACTTTCCTCTGTGCCACGAAAAGCCAGTGTTATAGAGCACTAGCCATTACAAATAATGGGTTTCAAAGCACAGTGATTGAGTTATTGCATCTTATCTGAAAGCCATACAAACTATCATCAATACAATTCCAACCAATACCTTAACTCATTCCCCGCCAACAACGATTATACTCGTTATTGGGTGCCATCCTTTGAACGCCTACAACGAGTATACGCGATATTTGATCGTTTTTCGATTTTAATATTCTATTCAATGTCACAGACCTGTATGTTGCCGTTAAAAGCATACTGGGATGCCGAGGGTGCAGTACCAGCCAGATCCTGCCAGGTGGCAGTATCGAGAGTGCAGTAAACCCTGTTCCAGACCGGGTGTTACGTTTAAACCACTCCGGGCTCAGTTTTTTAGTACAGGGAGGCCTAGAGATTCACTCTGTCACATTGAAATGGGTCCGGGCCCCTCGATGCATGTGTTGTGCCATATTATGTCATGGACCAGATGGACATCAGATGGACCAGATGGCGATCAAACAATTGGAATATTATTTTTGGAATACCCCCGACCTCAGGTAAGGACTATCTGACGTCAATTCCAGCTTGATCCTGCAAGGATTTCGTACCGATCCGGCTGATTGGCGTGTGTGGTGTTCATAACGAATGCCGTTACAGGCCATCAAAGCCTCAGAACCGACACCCCCCCCCCCCCTTTCATGCATTCATGATGAAACATAATACCTATTATATACAGTTGATTTGGAAATAGTAGCGTGTCCAGGGATGAAATGCCAATGCTTTTAGTAGAATTCACATAGAGCCCTATAACTCAGTTTCCCAGGAATTAGCCCGGATTCCGAAACTATACTTATATTCACCACGGGATAATGTGCAAACGTATGCATGAAAACATTTATTATTTTTTGCATCTTGGACAGAAGATGAAAAGAAGCCACCCAACTCCTCGTCCAATCAACAGTCATCTCCCGCCTCGACTACTGCAATGCACTGCTCGCTGGCCTCCCGGCCACTGCCACTAAGCCTCTTCAACTCATTCAGAACGCAGCGGCCCGCCTGATCTCAAACCTACCGAAGTCGGCCCATGTCACCCCACTTCTTAGGGACCTGCACTGGCTCCCCATTGCTGCACGAATCCGCTTCAAGGCCCTCGACCTAGCATACCGTGCGGCAAAGGGAACCGCTCCCGCCTACCTCCGGTCAATGGTCTCTAACTACACACCCTCAAGACCCCTACGCTCTGCATCTTCTGGCCGCCTCAGACCTACTCCTATCCAAGCTCCGGGAGGGTCATCAAAGAGAAGTCGCCTATTCTCAGTCCTTGCCCCACAATGGTGGAATGAACTACCCACCCCAGTTAGGACAGCCGAATCACGTCCAATCTTTCGCCGTCGACTAAAGACGCACTTCTTCAACCATTATCTGAATAATAAAAAAAAAAAAAACAATAAAAAAATCTAACCCTAACTAACCGTACTGTCATGCACTTGTCCTAATAAACTAACCTACACTGTAGCACTCAACACTTTGATGAACATTGTTGCTCAGCTGATAGAGTTGTGCCCTTCCTGATGGCTTGTCGTACAGAACTTGTAAGTCGCTTTGGATAAAAGCGTCAGCTAAATGACTAAATGTAAATGTAAATGTAAGATAGTTACTGTCAAATGACCATAGTATTGTATCCATAGTTATAATATAGAATATAGATATAGCTCTACAAACAAGGTGACGCACTCCTATCTTTAAAGCATGGCCTGGCTAGAACAGGATGAGGCTAGTACAAATACATGCCAAAGGTCAGCATTAGAGCTACGACTGCAGCTGGTGTAGGGAGAGGTTTTGGCCCATAAGATCTGATTGGCCTAGCTTGTTGGCACAGGACCTAAGTATCCACCCTGTTATGCCATCTGGGCCTGCAGCTTTCCTAAACGCTCTCCTCACGTTATGCTCCTTCACAGAGAGTGTGTGCTCTTCCCCAGCGGAGGAACTCACCCCCGTCGCGGCATCCATCGCTTCAGTGATGTTGAGCTAGCGTCGCCACTGCCCAACCCAAACCGCTCGTAAAAGGAGTTGAGCTTGTTCGTGTGGTAAATTGAAGTCTTGTAGCTAACTTGTCGTGGTCATTCTTAAGGCATGGAGGTCTGGTTTTCAGAGCAAGAAGCAGGAAGCTGGAATATGTCATATACGGAAGTATATAGGAGATACGTGGGTAGTTCTAAGGCCTGCGCATTGCGTACGGCTATTGCGTACGGTACACTGACACCATAATCTACATGGTGTCAGAAGTAATGTAGACAGAAATGGCAAAATTTCAACCGCCAGCGAGTTTTCCTTTCAACAAACCAGGAGAATGGCCCGAATGGAAGCAACGTTTTGTGAGATTCAGAACGGCTACCAAGTTGGATGAGGAAGATGGTGCCATGCAGGTTAGCTGATATATGCTATGCGAAGCGAGTCGGAGAATATATTCCGTTCGTTTGAATTTGAAGTAGTAGCACATAAAAATTACTTTACAAGAGTGCTAGTGAAGTTCGACGACTACTTTGTACCGCGACGGAACGTCATACACGAACGGGCATGTTTCCATCAACGAGTGCAGAGAGCAGGAGAAAAAGCAGAGACTTTTATTAGGGCTTTGTATGAACTGGCTGTACATTGGGATTTCGGAGCGAGCAAGGATGAGAACATCCGTAACAGAATCGTCGTTGGAATCCTCGACAAAGAAGTCCCCCGAAAGTTGCAGCTGACAAGGGACCTGACACTCGCGCTGACCATAGAGATGGTCAGGCAGTCTGAAGAGGTTGCTTCGCAGATCAGCATGCAAGGAGAGACAGCCGGAGGCGGGGCGATACACGAGGTCACTCACAACAAGTGCTACAAAGGCAATGGCCGCCACGGTAAGCCACAAGGGGGCGACAGAGGACAATGTAGACAATGTGGGAGAGCATGGCACAGTAGAGATGAAAACTGTCCAGCTAAAAAGTCCACATGTAATACCTGCGACAATGTAGGGCACTGGAGCAAAGTGTGTAGGAATAGGAAAGCAGTACGTGAGGTCAGAGAACAAAAAAAACAGCAGGACTCCGGGTCAGAAGATGGGTACTACATGGGGGAAGTGAGTAAAGCAGGTGGGTCGCCAAAGAAGTGGGCCGTCAAGGTGTTGATAGGCTCCACACCGGGCGAGTTCAAAATCAACACTGAGCATCATTTGTGAGAAGACCTACCACTCACTCATGCCAAACAGACTGCTGGAGCCTGCGGAAATACCACTGGACAGCCCAAGTGGCGAGCTGCATTGCATAGGACAGATCCAGAGCACTGTGACTTACAAGGGTAAGACACACCCACTCACAGCTTATGTCATCTGGGGGCCTACAGTAAACAACCTACTCAGCAGGCCAATGTCAGTGAAAATGAATCAAGTGAGAAGAGTGGAGGAAACGGTGAGCAGCAGCGGGAACAATTAACATTTGCAGGCATATGGGGAGCATGGGACATTACACACTGAACCAGTAAGAATACTGCTGAAAGATGGCGCCCAGCCGTACGCTGTATACACAGTGCGACATGTACCTCTCCCTATGCTGCAGAAAGTCAAGGAGGAGCTCCAGAGGATGGAGAGGAATGGCATCATCGAGAAGGCCCGCTGTGTGGATCTCAAGAGGCTGAACGAGGCTGTTAAAAGAGAACAGTACACCCTGCCCACTACCAACGAGATCACAGCAAAGCTAAGCGGGCCACAGTCTTCACATCACTCGATGCCGCCAGTGGATTCTTCCAAATCCCGTTGCACCCAGACAGCTGTAAGCTCACCACCTTCATCACGCCGTTTGGCAGGTTCAACTTCAAGCGACTGCCATTCGGAATCACAAGCACGCCTGAAATCTTCCAGAGGAAGATGATGGAGACCCTGGACAGGTTAGAGGGTGTCGAGATCTTCATGGACAACATTCTCATCTACGGGGCCACAGAAAAGGAGCATGACAGTCGCCTGGAGAAGGTGATGCAGCGCATAGAGACGGCTGGCCTGAAGCTGAATCGAGATCAAGCAAAGTCAGCTACGGTTTCTCAGGCACATCATCGACCCAGCGAAAGTGGAACTGGCGGCGCCAACAGATGTGCAGGAGCTGAGGAGGGTGCTGGGAATGGTGAATTATCTCGGCAGGTACGTCCCAGACCTCTCAACAGTAGGACAGCCGCTGTATGAGCTCCTGAAGCACAAGAATGCATGGGCATGGAATCATGCCCAGCAAACAGCTTTTCAGAGGATCAAAGAGCTGTTGACCACAGAACCAGTACTCGCCTTCTACGACGTGAGCAAGCCCACCGCCGTGTCTGCCGATGCAAGCAGTTACGGGTTAGGGGGCGTGCTACTTCAACTTCATGCTCAAGACGCCTCACAGAAGCAGAAATGCGCTACGCCTAGATAGAAAAAGAAGGTCTGGCGGGCGTGCGAGAGGTTCGACCGGTACCTCAGTGGACTGGGCCAGATCAAGCTAATAACTGACCACAAGCCCCTTGTACCTCTCATTAACACTCGCAGCCTGGACAATGTGCCTCTCCAATGCCAGCGACTCCTCATGAGGCTCATGAGGTTCAATGCGGTGGCAGAGTATGCTCCTGGAAAGACTCTGGTCATCGCAGATACTCTGTCACGCAGCCCAATGGCCAATATAGGTGCAGACTTGGACACACAGCGTGAGGTGGCATGCTATGTGGCTAGTGTAATGGAGGGGATCCCAGCGTCTGCAAGCAAGATGGACGAGATCAGAGCAGCCACAGCAGCTGACGCCGAACTGCTGTCAGTCGCCAGACTCATAAAAAAGGGATGGCCTGAACACCTAGCCGAGGTGCCTATTGAGATTACCAGTGAAATCAGAGCTGTCAGAGCTAAATGGACTTGTCCTAAGAGGGAACAGGATTGTCAGAGATCCTTCAGAGAATCCATGAAGGGCACCAGGGCCTAGTCAAATGTAGGGAGAGAGCGAGTTCCTCAGTATGGTGGCCTTGTCTCTCCACAGAGTTAAGCCAGTTCATGGTGTCGTGTCAGGTGTGCTGTGAACTGAAAATAACTCAACAAAAAGAGCCTCTCCTGTCCATGCCACTCCCAGAGCGACCATGGAAGAGGATCGCCATGGACCTCTGTGAGTACAAGCACAACAACTACCTAGTAATATTGGATCATTACTCTAGGTTCATCGAGATACTCCACCTATCTTCCACAATCAGTACACAAGTCGAGGCTGAAGGCCATGTTCGCAAGATTCGGAATTGCTGAGGAACTGGTGAGCGACAATGGACCCCAGTTTGCAAGTATAGATTTCAAGGAGCTGGCTAGGCAACTGGACTTCAAACACTACACGTCCAGCCCTCATCACCCGCAAGGCAACCTCCTCCACAGGCTACAGCCCAGCGGAGCTCTTGATGGGGAGGAAACTCAGAACCACCCTCCCCACCCTTGAGAAAAACCTCACCCCAAAATGCCCCAGCAAGGCAGCTGTGCGAGAGAAGGATCAGAAGGAAAAAGCTAAACAGGCCTTTTACTTCAACCGCCATCATGGGGCCAGGACCCTACCTGCCCTGCGACCAGGAGACGTTGTACTCTCCAAGCTGGACCATGACAAGAAGTTGTCCTTGCCAGCAGTGATCTCCAGCGAGAGCAGCACTCCGAGATCCTTATATAAGAGAGATATGAGATACCATATATAAAAGAAATAAGAAAGAAATGTTGTATTGGATGTTGAAATGTTGGTTGGTGATTTAACTGTAATAATACTTGAAAGCTTAAAGGCCCACTTGCAGGTTGTATTTTTGTTCAATAAACAATGTGGACTAGGCCAACAGTGACTTTCATGAAGAGGGGGAAAAAAATGGAAATTGACCCAGTTTTAGCGTTTTTATCAAAAATGTTCATAGCGTGCATGTGTCATCTTAATGATGACGTCACACCAGGTATCAGGGCAGCAAGGGGCGCTGAGAATCACATGCAGGTAGTGGCAGGAAGCAAAGAGCCTTCTTGTTACTACTAGCCGAGGAATCTGTGGCTAGTATCAAGTCAAGTCAAGTCAAGAGTTTTAATTGTCACGGCATACAGGTATACAATGAAATGCGGGTGGTCTTGCCCGCAACGATGTGCAATACAGTGGTACAACATATAATAGAATAAAAAAAAATGAAAAAACAACATTGTGCAGTAACAGGTAACAGGTAACATGGAGTGACATCTCGGTATCTGTACATAGTTATTTACAGAGCATATGGGACATGCTAGTTAGCTTTGGTAGTGCAATACACTGTTCCTGTTATTCTAATTTAAAGTGTCCTTTCCTTTGGCCATAAGTGTGCGTGTGTGCGACATGAGTGTGTGCCCGCTCATGTTAAAGTGTTAAGTGGCTGCTCGTGTGTGAGCGTGCACAGCGTGCGTGTCGTGTATGTGTTCATGTGTGCTTGTGTGTGGATAGTTCAATGTTCTGAGCACTCAATGTTCATTGTTCATGGCTCTGATGGCCTGGGGGAAGAAGCTGAGCCTAAGCCGATCTGTCCTAGTAGCTGGGGTTCGCAGGCGTCTGCCTGACCTCAGCAGCTGAAACAGGCTGTTATTGGGGTGGTGAGGGTCTTTCTATCTGTTTCACCTAACACTATTGCTCTGTGATCATAGCCATTTATCTCTAAAGCGAACCACTATTTGTAAAAGCCACAACCACGTTACCATATTTGTAAATACTAATGTAAATCATTGTGTCGTTGTACATATTGTGTATATAACGTTAGTAGCTAGCTTGCTAGCCGGCATTCTCGAAACTCCTAACTCCTGTATATGTTTGTCCTCACAAACAAAGTATTCTGCCAAGGAACTTATGGACACGACAGTAGTAGTAGTAGTTATAAGGTGTTTGAGCTTGTAACGTTAATGTTAGTTAGCTATCGTGATAGGCGTTTCGTGACTGTGATGCACCGAGTGTCGTATCAACATGCCGTGACGTGTAGCTAGCTAGCTTGCCGGCATGATGCGTGCAGTGCTTTGCCCCACAGGTCTGAGAAGAGGACCTGCACATTTTACTCATTCCCGAAACTCCTCTACATGCCCCGATTTAAAATGGTTCACGACAGTAGACATAATGCTAACATTAACGTTAGCTAGCTAGCTTGGTACTATGACCCGTGACAGGGATAAGGCGACAGCCAATAGCGCTGCTGTACTGAACAACAGGCTGCCTAGTGGTAAATGTAGTTCTTTTTTTACGACATTAAAAACCTTATAACTACCTTTGTTTCAACCAAAAATGCAGTCCATCAAAGTCTCTCCGACGATTAAACCCATTTTCGTCTTGTAAGGCGTCCATTTGGATCAAGGAAATGGCTTTCCGCGCTCGTCAAACTCCATTGTAGTGTTTGAGAGGTAGGGAAAAGTTACCTCCAGTGACGTCACGGCACTGATAGCGTCTGATAAGCTTTTTGATTGGCTCCATACATGTTATTCGTGCGTGGACATTTTTAACCCTTTCTGAGTGGAATTTCCGGTGTCAAATGGAAAAAAATAATAATGAAAATAGATACCAATGATGTAAACTACACATAATTGAAGACTAGGGTTTAACCTGCAAGTGGCACTTTAAACAGTTCATTGTTTTAGACAGAGACCAGAATGTGTGCTGATGTCTCAGATTAAGTTAAAAAGGTATGTTCAGCCTATAGTAATTTTCATTTGGAATGTTCCTATGATGTTACAGAGATAACATGCTGAAAAGGGGAGATGTCATACGGAAGTATATAAGAGATACATGGGTAGTTCTAAGGCCTGCGCATTGATCTGGAGTCATATTGTTACACTGAACGTGAATGAGTCAGTCGGTTACTGCATACTGGAGTTGTCAATAAATGAGCAGAGCTCGCACCAAGTCAAAGCCTCCAGACGATTAATCTACAGAATACAGTTTCAATGGAGCAAATGGTCCGATGAAAGGATGATTTATTCAGCAGGCAAAGCAAGTTTCGACAGCATTTCAGAGTTATAAGGTCCCATCTTGACAGGTACATTCTGTCTCGTTCCTTGTTACATCTGGACAATTTATACAGAGTTGAAATCAACAGCTGGGTCTGGGTACGCCCCTATTTTGAGACTGCTCGTCAAACTGGTTCCTTAGATGAAATTTCTAATCAATGAGAGGTGATTGAATTAGTCTGGTAAAGAAACCGGTTCTAATCAGCATCATGCGGTTCTCTGTGGGTTTGTGTGTGTGTGTCTCTGTGTGTGTCTGTCTGTGTGTGTGTCTCTGTGTGTGTGTATGTGTAGTCTAGTGTGTAGTGTGTGTATGTGTGGGAGTGTGGTGTGTCTATGAGAGAGAGAGTGTATGTGTGTGTGGTTTTAGTCTCTTCGGTACATGCGTGTGTGGTGTGTGTGTGTGTGTGTGTGTGCGTGTGTGTGTGTGTGTGCATAGACGCCTGCGCAATAGAGCACGGGAAGCGGGTGCTCTACGACTATTGAACATGGGGGGGCAAACGCTGGTTTTTCTCCCCCACTTTTTGATCATATGAAAAATATTATATACCCCCCCCCCCCCCCATATATAAATCTAAGCATAACTAAGTAATTTCAATCAAATTAATAATACGCAATGACACTTAATAGCAAGTTTTTAAGTTTCCAAAGATTGTGTGACCCCCCACTTTAATGGTTTGATCCAGTGCCCACGGGCCACGGTTCGTCGGCATGACGTATACGACATGTTGGGGGAGGCGGCTTTTTCGAAAGTCCTTGAAAAATTCAGGCTGGATATTGGATAACATTGTGACTGGATTATTCTTCGGCGTTTACATCAAAATGGAGCAAATCATCATGTAAGTCGAACACTGTGACTGTATACTAAATGCGCAAACAGATTGAAACTGAATATTTCTCGTATGGTGAGCCTCGGCGCTGCTGCGCTGCACCGAGTGAATCCAGAGATACGGGATGGTGCGCAGGTGCTGTGATCACCCAACGGCGGAAATAATGCCGCTTTGAGCAGTTTATAAAAAAATATTAAAAATATTTATTAGCAACGCCGAGCTTTCAAACCATCCCGTATCTCTGTGCGAACCCCTCGTGCAACTGTGAGCACCTTTGTAATGTCTCTGTGATACTTGTATAACGAACGGTTCGGCCAGAACCAGTCTTTCATGGTAAATCTAGGTTGGTTTCCCATTGAGGAGCAAGTGACTGTGGATTCACTCGGTGCAGCACAGTCACGAAAGGGCTTAACATGGACCCTGATGTAAACAAGACAAACGTCTTTCTCTGGTCTGCATCGCCTTAACAATTGTGTGTATTGAGCCGTACTGTATTTATTGTACCCATTCTGCAATCTGTTAAATAAAGTTTTCATTCATTCATTCAGCCGCCGCGCTCACTGGGGCTATTGATAGCGTCAATTAGTTGTTGTTGTTGTTGTTGTTGGTACTGCGCTGCGGATGTGAACGGGGCCGGAGGGGCTTTGGGAGGATGGGAAAGTTATTATTATTATTATAATAGTAATTGGCTATCATACGTGCCTAGCTAGCGTTAGCTAAAAGAGCCCTCGCAGTGAAGTTATTATTATTATAGCTATCATACTGCAATATAAACTGAGTTTTATAGTGAAAAGAGCAACTTTATTTTGGTCAAGATTGAAGGCTCTATATTGCAGGAAATTGCACATACAGGTGTTCATTAAATGTTAAAAAATCTGCCGTGGAGGGGGTCGTGCCTTGCAAAAAAAAATTAAAAAAAAAAAGGATAAAAAAAAAATACAAAAAAAATTTGCACCCCCACTTTCAACTATAACTAGGCGGCCATGTGTGTGTGTGTGTGTGTGTGTGTGTGTGTGTGTGTGTGTGTGTGGCATCTGCATGTCTGATTAAAACATTTGCATTTGGCTCCTTCAAGGTGCGGGGATGACCAGTTTAACCTGTTGAGTGGTTGTTCTGGGTGAGACAGCTGGGGGCTGTGTGTTCTCAATAAACAAATTGGTCTGGGTCTGTTTGGCCTTAGGGCCCGGATCCACCTGCCTCATATTTCTGGGCGCAAGCGTCTTTTTTCAATGTATCCCAATGGGGAGGGAGCGTATGCGGCCGCATGCGGCCGCCTATAGTAAATGCGCTGCAGTCGGCTTCTTTTTTCAGCGCCTTTCAGCTTTTTTGTGCGGCCGCACACAGCGTTTAAAGTTGAAACTTTCTGAACTTTTCAGAGCGATGCGCTGAGCGTCTTTTCAGACAACCAATCACAGCCTATCATATCTACCACTCTGTTTGTACTCCACTCCATCTGCGTGGCCTGAGGGCTCTCCACATCCCCGGCAGGGTGAATGTGGGTACAGGTGTGATGTCGCGGGCGGTCCTCACCCTGACGGGTGGGGATTACGTCCGGACATAGTCAGGCAGGTCTGGGACCAATGCCGTGCCGCCTGGGATTCTTTCCCCCATACATCTGTTAGGTCAGTTGTTGGGGCGGGTACGTTGAGGAGTGCAGGTCCTTGATCCTGATTGCGCCAGACCGGGGCGCAGCTGTGTGGTTCCCGGTCCTGATCCAGCTCTTGGTATCCCCGTCATGGCCTGTTCCTTGGTCATCGCGGGCCCTCTCTCAAGCGCACGGGTATCTGTGTTAGTTCCCTGTGCTGGGCCAGCCGCTGATGGTTTGGCTGGTGAGAGGGTGAGTCTGGAGAGGATGGATCCTTCTGTGGTTGGTACCATCCGGAACGCGCATGCTCCCTCCACTATCGCGGGTTACGCGGGTAGGTGGCGTATTTTCCAAGAGTGGTGTAAGGCCACCCTCTTGTGAAGCGTTTACTGCTTGGCGCTCGGCGCCTTAAGCCGGTGAATCGTTCTCTGGCTCCGAGTTGGGATCTTCAATTGGTCCTCGTCGGTTGTCCGAGGCCCCGTTTGAGCCTCTTGAGCAAGGCCTTTGGGACTGCGTTCCTGCTGGCCGTCACCTCCGCTAAGCGCGTGGGTGAGCTTTGTGCTCTCTCGGTGCGGCCCGAGTGCCTGTCTATTCGTTCCGATAGCGGTGCCACTCTGCGGCCTAATCCAGCCTTCGTGCCGGAGTTCTTTCCGCTCCAGGGATATTATGGTTCAGGCGTTTCATCCGCCTCCTCACGCTAGTGAGTTGTAGGCGGGCCTTCACCAGTCATGTCCGGTCCGGGCTTTGGGGATTTACCTCAGCCGTACTTAGGGCCTCAGGGCTACCGATCAGCTCTTTGTCTGTTACGGTGGCTCTGGTGCTGGTAAGGCACTGTCGAAACAGCGCCTGTCCCATTGGTTGTGCGAGGGCATTGCCCTTTGCTACACGTTGGCCGGGCTGGCTCCCCCTGGGGGCGTCAGGGCGCACTCCACTCGTGGGGTGGCGGCCTCTGCCGCCCTGCTGGGTGGGGCTTCGGTGGAGGACATCTGTGCTGCGGCTTCGTGGTCCTCACCGGGTCCCTTCGTAAGGTTTTACCTCATGGACATGACCGGGGGTTCTGTCTCCCAGGCGGTTCTGAGGTCTGGAACCTCTCCTGCTTCCCGTCCTTTGGTGGGGTAGCAGGGGTATGTGGGTGTGGGCCACAATGTGTTGTGTCACATGTGGTTCCGCCTGTGCTGTGCGTTCAAGAGGTTCTAGTTCCCTTTTGTTCGCACTCAGGTGGAGTTGACTGCCGCCCCCTCTTCATTAGGAAGGATGGGGTGACGGGACTCCCCTCCCCCCTGATGTGGGCTTTCGGGTCCTCAGGGGGTGCATTTGTCGGTCCTCGCGTCTGCTCTGTCCCCATATCTCGATGGCGAAGAGCAGGACGCGATTCGCCAGTACGACTAATATAACGATAGTTATATGAGTACTGGCTGAGCGTCCTGCTCTTAGCTTGCCCTGAGGTCCCTTGGGGAAACTTTTCTTTGGAAACGGTTTTTCCGAGGAAGAGCAAGTGGTGACCACGCCTAGTGCTATATAGTACATCACTAGGGCGGGGCCTGGCAGGTGCTGGGTGTATTGTTTTTTATTCATTGATGGAGTACACTAGATACTGGAGATGAGGTATATCTCGATGGCGAAGAGCAGGACGCTCAGCCAGTACTCATATAACTAGGTTATATACATAACCTATCGTTATCGTTTGTAGTCCCCGCCATAAGCCCCTGGTGTCGTTCTGATCCATCTATGTCTCCAGCCTGTTCCCATATCTCCGTTTTGCAGCCTTCACCACCTTGCACATACTGTATGCTGCTGCCTTATACTCGTCCATATTTCCAGATGCGCGGCCCGAGTTTGCCCACCAAGCAGCAGTGTGAGCATTCAGGGCGACTCGTGGAGTTGTCAACCCATGGTTTCTGGTTTGGAAAAACCCAAACCGTCTTTGTGGGGATGATACTGTTAGCTAGTGTTGCTATAAAGCTAACAACAGAATCCGCAAACTCACTGACGTCGCTGGAACTTGATTGGAACATGTCCCAGTCGACGTCATCGAGTGCGTCCTGTAAAGTGGCCTCTGACTGCTCGGACCACCGCGTCACTTCTTGCCTCACCACCGCTTCACATGCTCAGTGTTTATATCCCGGCATCAGGAAAATGGCGTTGTGGTCAGATTTCTAAAACGGAGGGAACGGGAGCACTTTGTAACCTTGCTTGAATGGAGTATAGCAGTGGTCAGGCCCGGACTGGCCATCGGGAGCACCGGGAGTTTTTCCGGTGGCCTGGCCTGCACAGATTAAAAAAAAAATTATATAAAAAAAAAAGAAAAAAAGATTATTATTATTTTCTTTTTTTTTGCCAGGCCATTGTTTCTAGTTGTGGCGGAGGCGCGGCGCGATAGTTAGATAACCTAGATGGGTGGGGAACAACCAGGATTTCACTGTCTGCGACAGAGTTGGAGAACTATCTGACTCTCTCCCTCACGCGGATCACACACACACAATGGAGCCGTGCTGCCGCTTGTGATTGGTGGAGGCGGGACCAGGCGATACAACTGATTGACAGCGGAGGCGGCGAATGGAATGGCAGACGGCACTCAGATGCAGAATAACAGCCAGGCAATGAGCCAGGTAGTGAGGGACTCGGGAGAGATCAGAGAGCGAAAGTCAATTAACGTTGATGTCAAGATGGACAGTGGAAGAAAGAGAAAGGGTGGAGGAGAGAGGGATAAAACAAAGAAAAAAAAGGCCCTTACAGGAGAGAGTGGTTAACTGTATTATAATAGTAAATAGAAAAATATGTTGTGCTCTTGCTTTTTTCTTTTTGAAGGTGGAGAGAGTAGCATTGCTAGTGCCAGTTTTATTTGAGGTCCATAACAGTACATTGTACTAAGCAATTGTTGGCTCATTAGTTTGTGATTCACATGCACTAAAATTCACCAGAATGCAGGAAATTAAGTCTTTGTAACAAAAAAAATCCTGGTGGGGGACCCCCAGACCCCCCGCTTAAAAAGTGGCCTTGTAACTGAGGGGTACAATTCCCTGACTGTATTGATAAGTATGGTATCATTAAACCACTACCGCTTTATGTACTTTAACTACTGGCCACACAGTACATGATATAGATATGATGAACACTTTCCCACCATGAAACCAAGTCCACACAAATGTATAAGTCGAATATTTAATATATAGCAAAGGGTATATACAACGTTCACGTAATGACATTTATGATTTGAATGCACTTGTAAGGCAAATGAGTATTCGTAGGCAAATCAACATTGAATGTCCAATCTCTGGTTACGCAGGAAGCAAGTATACAACCTGGTTCTTTAGGGAACTATAGCGATGGTACTTAATGATTATAGCTGGATACACTAAAGGGGGTCCCGCTGGTTGTAAGTCAGTAGGGGGGGGGGGGGGGGGTTAGGAGAGCCGCTGGCGATATCCCATCTGGCCAACGATTTCTTGGGAGAATTCAGAGTGCTGAACATGGTGCCCACAGAACCTTGGTCCACAGATGAATACAGTTGGGCCCTCTTGTAGACGGTAGCTGCCGGTCCACAACGAAGAGACGTGAGGCGACCTCACTCGGGGTAGAGCGCCGTCTCACCTGGACTCCTCTCGGGGGGTAGTTCCAACACTCACCAGTGTTGGCTGTTATCCATGGCATAAATCAAAGCACCCAAAGCAAGTAGATAATCCAAGCCGTGTAGGGCTCGCCGTCGTCCGGGTAAGGTAATCCAATGTGCAGGTCCACTCGTCCTAGCCCAGAACTCCTCGGATGAAAGCACCACACGTGGTCTGCCCAGCCTGGTTAAGACTCTAGATAACGCGAGGAAACGATGGGGGTACTACTCACTGTATAACTCTAACCGAACGATGCACCATACATAATAGACTATTATTAACTTAATAGAAATACGTCCCACTCGACGGTATAGTGCCAAACTATGACAATTCAACTATTAATCCACACGATGTCTCAATGCCATTCTGAGGCCAAGTTGACCATACTGCACCACACGTGTATCGTGGGTGAGGCTTAACGTCTTGCCACTAGGTTGGAGGGTAAAGAACTAAGGGCTAAGGGACTAAAAGAAAGTTCTACTTTACTTGCGCCATATATATATGCGCTGTGAACAAATAGTACCATTCGTATTTCGCCAGACGTATTCCTACGCGGAACCGGGCAAGTAACGGCATGTTCGTCGGCACGATTGAACTTGAACCAAGGGGCTTGGCTGCTGGCGCCAAGTTCTTGTCCAATGAGAGAATGAAACTATTATGGGCTGTTAGTAGACTAAAGGGATATTCAGTGTATATGTACAAGGAATATACAAGGGATATCAAACGATATACAAATACTATTAAATATATATATCCATAAATAAATATATATATTCGGTTTAATCTGATCCTTCACAACAGCCGCCCCCTAATTAGTCCCACCTAATTAGCTAAGCAGAGACAGATTAACCGCACTGTCTACCACTCAAAGTCGTGGGGTCATGGTCGTCATCGATAGTGTCTGGGAGTCTGGGCAGTTCTATTAGCCTCGCCACGGGTCGTGTGTAAGTTCGCCCTTGGACGAGCACCTCAGCTGCTCGGACCTTGCCATCGGCACCGGTGATCACTTTGCTTACGCGGCCAGCCGGCCACATAGCTCTGGGTAGTGACTGGTCGATAATCATGACGACTGTTCCTTCTGTCAAATTGTCTCTCTCTTTTACCCACTTCTGGCGGGTCTGTAGAGACGGTAGGTAGTGGAGTAGAAAGCTGTTCCAAAACTTGTCAGCTAGTACTTGACTGTACCTCCACATTCTTCGGCCGTTTGCTTCTTCAGGCCTGTACATTGTCTGGGGTAGCGCGGGGTCCAGCCGCCCCATCAAGAGTGTGTTGGGGGTGACTGGGTCGACATCTGCTATATCACTGGAGACGTAGCCGAGGGGCTTGGAGTTCAATACTCCCTCGATCTCCGTGAGGACTGTCATTAGGACTTCTTCCGCTACAGTCTGGGCCCCAAGCACGGCGTACAGGGCTGTCTTTATAGAACGTACTTCTCGTTCCCAGGTTCCACCGAAGTGGGGTGCGTTCGGGGGATTAAACTGGAAGTCAATCTGGGATGGAGCGAGGTGGGTCTTAAGTTCTGGGCCCATAGCTTGGAAGCTCTCTCTCAGCTCTCTTTCTCCGCCTTTGAAGTTTGTCCCGTGATCAGACAACAATGTAGACGGTTTTCCTTTCCGTGATGTGAATCTTCGGAAGGCCATAAGGAATGAGTCTGTGCTCATGGTTGGAAGGAGTTCGATATGTATCGCTCTGGTGGTCATGCATTTGAATACAATACCCCACCGCTTCTCGGTTCCTCTTCCTTTCTTTATATACAACGGGCCAAAACAGTCCATGCCTGTGGAGTGGAATGGCTTGTCGCCGAGTCGGAGGCGACAGGGGGGTAGGTCAGCCATCCGGGGTATGCTGGGCTGCGCGCGCCACTTTCGGCAGTCTAGACAGGTTCGCTGGAAGCGTCGCACCGCTTCTCTTCCTTGAAGTATCCAATAGCGACGTCTGATCTCCGCGAAGACTCTCTCGGCTCCTGCGTGGTGCACATCCTCGTCGTATTTCTTTATGATCAGCTCTGTGACCTTGTGTCGGCTGTTCAAGACTATCGGGTACTTAACGTCATCCGGTAGGTCGGGGGCTCTCCGCAGACGACCACCCACTCTGATGAGATTATGGGCGTCGCTCTCGGGTGCCAGGTGGAGCAATCTGCTGTCTGATGGGACGGGCTTTCCTCCCTGTAGACAGTCTAGCTCGTCGGGGAACGAGTCTCTCTGGGCTCGTTGTAGTAGAAGAAGTTCTGCTTCTTCGTAGTCAGCTGCTGAAATGTCGGCAGTGGGCTGAATCTCTGGGTGGTGCCACAGAAATGTCTTTATTTGCGCACTCTGTAGGGTGAGGCAATCATCTATGTTGGGGTCTGTGGAGGCGACTGTGCTCAGTCCACAGAACATAGGTTTCTTGTTCTCAGCCTCCTCTTTACTCGCCTCCCGTGGGGTGGGCGTAGGCCACTCTCCTTCCGGGAGCTTGAGGAACTCTGGTCCGTCACTGTAGATGTTGTGACGGGTGAGGTCATCTAGGGACATTCCCCGGGTGATGACGTCAGCTGGGTTGTGTTTGGTGTCCACATACCGCCAGCTCGCTGCTTCTGTTAACTCTTGAATCTCTGTGACTCTGACTCCCACGAAGACCTTGTATCTGCATGAATCAGACTTGATCCATGTGAGTACTGTCGTGGAATCTGACCACAAGATTGTTCTGTGCACCGGAATGGTGAGTTCACGTTGGATTAACGTGGCTAGATGCGCTCCTGCTAGGGCTGCGCAGAGCTCTAGACGCGGGATAGATTGTTGCTTTCGTGGGGCTATTCTTGAGCGAGCCAGGATGAAGGCGGTGTGTATCTCTCCTCCCTTCTCTTGGGCACGCAAGTAGGCCACTGATCCATAGGCTACTTCGGAGGCGTCGCTGAATACGTGTAGATCCATCTTGCATGTCTCTGGCCTCACTGTGGGTGGGAAGTAGCTGCGGCGTATATTGACGCCTGGGAGTGAGCGGAGTTCCGTCTCCCACTCTCTCCATGTGGAGGCAAGGGGTGCGGGTATTGGGTCGTCCCAGCCCTGGTCCTTGTCCCATAGTGCTCGTACAATCATCTTTGCCCTGGTGGTGTAAGGTAGAATACATCCCAACGGGTCATATTGTCTGGCGAGTGTTCTGTACACACTCCGTCTGGTGGTCGGTATCGCCGTCGACCTTCCCTGCTCCGTGGTCAGGGGTTTGTGTCTATAGTGGAGCGAGTCTGTTTTGAAGCGCCAGACTAGTCCTAGTGTCATTTCTTGGGCTTCTCCTGGGATTGTCGCCATCCAGGTCTCGCTGCTGGCAGCCTTGTCCGCGGGGGAGAGGCTGCGCAATACGTGCGGGTCGCTGCTGGCCCACTGCCTGAGATCAAAGCCGCCTTTGATCAGAGAGGCGCGTAGCTTGAGTAGGAGAGCCTCGGCTTCTTCTTGAGTCGAAACGCTTTGTAAACAGTTGTCCACGTAGAAACTGTTCTTCACACTGTGTCGGACCTCTTCATCTGCTGCTGGGTCCTCTGCGACGTGTTTCTGTAGTGCAAATGTAGCACAGCACGGGCTGCATGTGGTTCCGAAGGGGAGGACTTCCCATTGGTAGATGGCTGGGTGCTCATCTCCGATCCTCTCTCTCCATAGGAACCGCAGCAGGGGCTTGTCCTCCTCCACTAGTCTCACCTGCAGGAACATCCCTTTGATATCCCCGCTGATAGCCACCTTGTCCTGGCGGAAGCGTAGTAGCACGCCTAGTAGAGAGGGGCCGAGTGTGGGGCCGGGCAAGAGCTCTTTATTCAGATTTTGGGATCCGATCTGGTAGCTGCAGTTAAACACAATGCGATCCTTGCCGTTGTGGTGGACCTTGTGGTGCGGCACGTACCATGATTCGGTCGTCTGATCGGCCTCTTTAATGTCAATCTTTGTCACGTGTCCCGCTGTGATTAGCTTCTCAATCTCAGCGCGGTACACACTCTCTTGAGCGGGGTCTTTGGCTAGGCGCCGCTCTGTGTTCAATAGATACCGCTCTGTAGCGTCTTTCTTTGCGTGAAAGGTGGGCATTCCCTCCCGCCTCAGGAGTGGAGTTGCGTATCTCATCACTCCGCTGACTGTGACTCTCTTTGTCCCCTGCTCGAGGAGGTTTATGGCGTAAATGTCTTCTTTAGAACGAATGTCTTTCTTTTCGTTCTTAAAGGGCATTGTCTCTAGTGTCCATAGCCTCTCGACATGCTGCAGGAGAGTGGTGTCTTCTTCTGTCACTCTGGAGTGGAGGCAGCTAGTGGCTGCTGTTCGGTTAAGAGATTTAGCGAGGGGGCCTTGTAATGTCCATCCTAGGCGGGTCTCGACTGCTGCAGGACAGCCTCTGGGTCCTGTATGGACCCGGTCTATCGGGACTATGAGGTCTGCATGGTCGGAGCCTATCAGCAGGGTCGGGGTGGCGCCGTCTATGAGCGGGATAGGTAGTTGACGCAGGTGCACATATTTATCCATCAGTTTGGCGATGGGGTAGGTGTACTGTGATAGTCCTATTTCTTGGCTGGTGAAAGCATTTGTAATCCTATACCGTCGCTCTGGCTGCCCGCTTGCTGCGATAGTGAAGGAGACATTCTCGCCTTCTATCGTCTTTAAATCTCTTCTTATTGTCCGAATCGTCATTTGGTTCTCGCTCCCCCGCAGTCCCAGCTGGGCCGCAGCGGACGCGAGCAGAAGGGTCTTCTCTGACCCGTCATCAAGGACGGCGTAAGTGTCCATGACCTTATCCTGGTAGCTCAATGTTACACGGACTACCTTTAAGAGCACTTGGGCGCCGCTGCTGCTGGCGGGGTCAATGTACATGACACTTGCCTTTGTGCTGCTCGATGGTGCAGGTGCAGGCTTTCTTCTGTTACTGTCGTGTAGGACATCTAGGTGGGCTCCGTCACACCGACTGCACCTCTTCTTTAGGCGGCACTCGGCTGCCATGTGACTGCGCGCACATCGGTAACAGCGCCTGTTGGACTTTATCCATTGACTCACTTCTTCTGCATTCATCTTTGTGAACAGGTCACATTGTGACAGCCAGTGTTCCTTCTCGCAGTACGGGCACACCATCTTCCACTTCTCTTTTCTCGAGGGGGTACTGTGGTTCTTACTGCTCGGTACTGATTCTGATTGGTGCATGACAGTCACCAATCTTCTTCCATCGTTTATTCTCCTGGGTCCCTCTCTGGAGCTTGGTGTGCTCCGCACGAACGTATCCAGTCGTAAGCTGCTGACTTCTCTCGCCAGGAAGTCGGCTAGATCGAGGAGGGATGGTTCGGGACCGTTAGGATCACGGTGGTCTCTCTGCCGCCTAAAGCGCTCTTGTCTGGCGGGTGGCAGCTTCTCTAAAATCCTCTCGACGTTAGAGTTGGCGTATAGCTCGTGCATACCCTTTTCTCGTTGCGCTCCCAGCATCCCTACCAGGGACTGCACTTTTATAGACAGGTCGTCTAATGAGCGATTGTCTGTTGCTGGGGGTAGGCGGTCAATATGCCTTATCTCTTGGATTACGTAATCCCATATACGTCCATATCTCTGGTCCAGCGCTGCTAGAGCCGCGGTGTATGGGGTCGTAGAGGTGGCATAGGCTAGCGCTATATTGTGCGCTCGGGGTACTTTCAGGTGCTTCAGTAATATTGCATACTTGTGACGTTCATCAACGACATCCACCATCATTGTCTCTAAGCACATTCGGAGCTCCGTGTACTGTGCCCGATTCTCATGGGTGAAGTCTGGGATGGTCGGTGTGGCAATGTATGACGCCGTGGATGGCTGATACATCGGCGAGCGTTGGGGGAGAGGCCTCCTAGGCGAGTCTCCTCTTGCGCCTCTCTGTGGGCTGGTACCGGCAGGGTACCATGGCCCGCTAGTCCAGGTGCTATTCCTCGGGGCTGGTCGTGCGTCATGCTCACCCGTGAATAGAGTCGGGGGTCTGTAGCGCAGCGCCGCGGGGGTATAGCCTGGGCTGTACTGGACCTCCTGGTCCGGTGGAGTACTGTGCTGTCGTCGGGCTTGGTTCTCCTCCTCTCCCTCTTCTTCTTCTATCAGGTCCTCTAGATCCTGTAGTCGTTTATTTAGCTTCTCCGCAGTGTATGCTGCTCCTTCCTTGTAGCTGGGTCTCGCTTGGACCGGTCTGGGAAGGGGGTCTGCGGGGGGTATAGGCTTGGTCTGTTGGTCAAGTTCAGGGTCGCTTGCTCGGTTAGGGGATGCTGCCCTTGACTGTTGTCTCGACGAGTTCCTTGAACCCCTGGCGGAGGGAGAGGGTGTTGCCTTGAGGATCAGCTGCTCCATTAGTTGCGCTTGTAGCTTGTCGCGCTCGGTTTCGCGCTGGATGAGAGCGAGGTCGCGCTCTGCTTCTCTTTGGGCACCGGCAGCGGCACGCTGGGTGTCTGCTCGGTCTCTTGCCATATTCTCTTCCGTCTGAAGGCGTCTCATCTCCAGGCGTATGCGCTCTTCTTCGCTCCGTTGCTGTGTCTGGAGTCGATCGCGTTCACCCTGAAGTCGATCGCGTTCACCCTGGAGTCGATCGCGTTCGGTAGAGGCTGTCAGGCTGACGAGGAACGCCTGAGATAGCATCCTCTCCGCTTCGCTGGGGGAAGACGGTTGTAGAGGTGAGCCGCTCCTGGCGGTACTCGTTGGAGAGTCCTGGAGCTCTATTTCCTCGGCGCTCTCCTCCTCTTTTTCCGTGCAGAGTTCTCTCTCTGTAGGGTTGTCTTCCTCCCGGGGCTGGTCGGGGACTACTTCTTCGGTATTGGCGGGGGGTAAAGGCATGTCAGCTCCCTCCTGGTCCCCACCGTGAGCTTGGTCAGTTACATTAGAACCCACTAGGGCCTCTGTGGTCGGGGTAACCTGGTCGTTAAGGTCAGACATAATTTTACTTTCTACTTTTACCGTGTTTACCGTTTGTAGAAGGCTAGGTAGTTGACTGACAGCGTAATCCTCTAAGTACGGAGGTGGCTGTCGTCTGCGCCGCGGGCGTTCTACGTTAGGAGGACCGTTTCGTGGAGTGTTCATCATAGGCCATTTCAATATTAATAACACTATATTAATATTACACTAGTTACCCTCCGGCTCGAAGGACCAATTGTAACTGAGGGGTACAATTCCCTGACTGTATTGATAAGTATGGTATCATTAAACCACTACCGCTTTATGTACTTTAACTACTGGCCACACAGTACATGATATAGATATGATGAACACTTTCCCACCATGAAACCAAGTCCACACAAATGTATAAGTCGAATATTTAATATATAGCAAAGGGTATATACAACGTTCACGTAATGACATTTATGATTTGAATGCACTTGTAAGGCAAATGAGTATTCGTAGGCAAATCAACATTGAATGTCCAATCTCTGGTTACGCAGGAAGCAAGTATACAACCTGGTTCTTTAGGGAACTATAGCGATGGTACTTAATGATTATAGCTGGATACACTAAAGGGGGTCCCGCTGGTTGTAAGTCAGTAGGGGGGGGGGGGGGTTAGGAGAGCCGCTGGCGATATCCCATCTGGCCAACGATTTCTTGGGAGAATTCAGAGTGCTGAACACGGTGCCCACAGAACCTTGGTCCACAGATGAATACAGTTGGGCCCTCTTGTAGACGGTAGCTGCCGGTCCACAACGAAGAGACGTGAGGCGACCTCACTCGGGGTAGAGCGCCGTCTCACCTGGACTCCTCTCGGGGGGTAGTTCCAACACTCACCAGTGTTGGCTGTTATCCATGGCATAAATCAAAGCACCCAAAGCAAGTAGATAATCCAAGCCGTGTAGGGCTCGCCGTCGTCCGGGTAAGGTAATCCAATGTGCAGGTCCACTCGTCCTAGCCCAGAACTCCTCGGATGAAAGCACCACACGTGGTCTGCCCAGCCTGGTTAAGACTCTAGATAACGCGAGGAAACGATGGGGGTACTACTCACTGTATAACTCTAACCGAACGATGCACCATACATAATAGACTATTATTAACTTAATAGAAATACGTCCCACTCGACGGTATAGTGCCAAACTATGACAATTCAACTATTAATCCACACGATGTCTCAATGCCATTCTGAGGCCAAGTTGACCATACTGCACCACACGTGTATCGTGGGTGAGGCTTAACGTCTTGCCACTAGGTTGGAGGGTAAAGAACTAAGGGCTAAGGGACTAAAAGAAAGTTCTACTTTACTTGCGCCATATATATATGCGCTGTGAACAAATAGTACCATTCGTATTTCGCCAGACGTATTCCTACGCGGAACCGGGCTAGTAACGACATGTTCGTCGGCACGATTGAACTTGAACCAAGGGGCTTGGCTGCTGGCGCCAAGTTCTTGTCCAATGAGAGAATGAAACTATTATGGGCTGTTAGTAGACTAAAGGGATATTCAGTGTATATGTACAAGGAATATACAAGGGATATCAAACGATATACAAATACTATTAAATATATATATCCATAAATAAATATATATATTCGGTTTAATCTGATCCTTCACAACAGGCCTGATTGGGGCTATATTTCGCGCTATATCTCCTGGTATGAATTATTTCCCCAGTCCGGCCCTGGCAGTGGTCCAAAGTTTTCCCTCCCCTGGTGGAGCATGGGGCTTGTTGTTGTGAACTTGTTGTTGTGAAGCCTACGTAGCAACAGTCTGTTTTCCCTTTCGTCTGCAGATCTATATGATAATCCTCAAAAAGCTGGAAATCTTACTGACATTAATGGAGAGGCAGTCCATGTAAACCCAGCCAAGGGATTATATATGTTCATCTCCCCGAAACGATTTGGGTTCAGAGACTATCTGAAGGGGGGTACTGCTATTTTCCTTTTTACCATGCAAGGTGAGTTATCATAAACAAACCTAATAATATTTTGTCTGTATGGTAGTAGATTTGCCGAACCATTACATTTATTTATTCTGCTTTATTATTATTATTTGTTTCTCGGCTAAGTAGTTAACTGTTGATCTAACCAACGGTATAAAACTAAACAATTATGTCCTGCCTCCTTTAAATATGTGTACATTGTCCTCAGACATCTCTAATCTGCAGTATAAAGGCTATCTGCCTTGCCCCAAAGTTTCACCAGCCAACTTTAACACACATCCAAATAGCCATGACAAAGACCCATGTGGCACACAGTAAGTCTAAGTTTGATAGGTGTGGTTTCTTTGTGACATTATTCCAAACTATGAGTTTAGCAAAACTGGTTGTTACACTTTTTTACAAGCTTACAGCCATATTAATTTCCGTGTGTTATATTTCAGGTTGAACGATAACGAGCACCTTTCTACAGTGAACTGAAAAGGTATGTTTTAAAATTATTCTAAATGTTTTTTTAATATAAATATACAATTTGAAATGTATTTGTTTACTTTGTCTTCACACCAATGATTTATTTATCCAATGATCAAAACCAATATAATCAGTCACAGAACAATGGGTCTCATTCCCGAACGAATTTACGACAAAAAATTTCGTCTTAGCCAGATTTCGGCCCATTTAAGACATATTAGGGCTGGGAGCGGGAGTTCCCAAATTTCAAGTCAAGTCTCCCTTGCTGCCTTCAAGGCCAGCCTTAAAACCCATTTATTTTACTCTGCCTTCCACTAGGGCCTGTTTTTTAATCTGCTCCTATGTTTTTTCTTTTTATTTGATTCATTTTAAATGTTATTATGTTTTAAACCTTTTTATTCTTTTTTATTTTTATTTTTAGCATTTATTGCTTTTTACTACCGGGCAGTCCGGTAGAGAGAGAGAGAGAGAGAGAGAGAGAGAGAGAGAGAGAGAGAGAGAGAGAGAGAGAGAGAGAGAGAGAGAGAGAGAGAGAGAGAGAGAGAGAGAGAGAGAGAGAGAGAGAAAAAAATAACGGGAGACAGAGCGGGGGGGAGACATTCGGCAAAGGACGCCGGGTCCGGGAATCGAACCCGGGTCGGCCGCTTCGCGGCGCGGTGCGCTACATGGTTCGCCACTTGGGCGCCCAAACCTTTTTATTCTTATGTTTTTATTTTATTCATTTGAATGTTTTCATGTTTTAAACTTTTTATTTAAAAAAAATTTGTGAAGCACCTTGAGAGCTCACTGAGTTTAAAGTGTGGTATATAAATTAAATCTATTATTATTATTATTATTATTATTATTATTATTATTATTATTATTATTATTATTATTATTATTATTATACTTCTCACCATTATTTCTACATGATCCCTCCATCCTAGGGTCCCTAGTCATCATCAAGACCAGCCTGTTACACTACTTATCTGTGTTTGCTGCTGATCTTATCCCTGTTTCATCCCTGCACATGTCTGGAGGTCGGATCTTTTGACTGCTTTATTTCCAGATACGCTGTGAATTGTGTGTTCTCCGGTTACTGGGACTGTTTTACTGTAGATCTGTGAAGAAGGGAAGAAAGTCCCACTTTAAAGGGATAGTTCTGATTTTTGGAACCCAAGCCCTATTGTCTTCCTAGTGATGTTGTTGATTGTTAGTCCTTTCTCTGCACAATCCACGCTGTTATTCACACTAGCTCCAGTGAGTTAGAATCAGATTCAGAATCAGAAAGGTCTTTATTTGCCAAGTAGTTTTCACATACAAGGAATTTGCTTTGGACGTTATCAGTGCGACATTAGCGGACACACATTAACAGACAGATGATACAATAAAGAGGTGGAGTTAAATACAATGAAATATGAGCCAAGTTAAGCACAATAGAATAATATAATTATGAAATAAAATATAGGTCAGGGATGTACAACTTAATAAAGAGATTGAATGGAACACCTAAAATATCTAGGCATTGAGATTTTCCCCACCCTAAATCAGACAACTACTGTAGATATAACTTTACAGGCACATATAATAAAATACAACAAGATTTAAATAGATGGTCGAGCCTTCCTAACTCACTACAGGCCCGAGCGTCCATAGTTAAAATGAATGTACTACCCAGGATAAACTTTGCCAGCTCAATGCTCCCCTTACCCCCCCCCCCCCCCCAATAGACCACTGGCGCAAGATACTAACTATGATATCAAAATGTATTTGGAACAACAAACGTCCAAGAATCTAAATAACCACCACTCAACGTAGGAAACAGGATGGGGGATTAGCAATCCCAGATTTTAAATTACACTTCTGGTCCTTCTCGCTGAGACCCCTGATAAACTGGTTTGATCCTGAAAGTGCTGTGTCATGGCGTACCTTGGAGGCAGCAGCAGTCTTCCCGCAAAGATTACAAGATGTAGTATACTCCAACACCCCTATCCCTTGTGGCTTCCTGGTCATGATTTCTACTATTTCTTCTACTTTCTTGACTTTGTGTGTGAGCACAGCGGTGTTTATTATTATTTCATGAAATTGGGGCCATATCTTCATTTTACATATATTTTCATTATGTCAAAAGATTATGATTTGAAACGCTTTGAAACATACCTTTTAGTAATAGATTAGTACTAACCAGTGCTTATTAACGCTTACTAACGGCTATTTCTGACCGCTATTTCTGACCGAAATAGTCAACCTTTCTTTTTTATAATAGCAGATTCTTATTCACAGGAATTTTGTCCATTTTTCACACGCTGTAATATGGTGTCTAAAATTTATAGAAATATGATGAATATGGATATGAATATGATTTTTTTCAATAAAAACAGACTTGGTATCAAACAAACACGAATATAAGTAGTTAAAATTTGGAAATACTTGTAATTTGTTACAGATATCTTGAGATTGGGCTATTAATGTTAATCATGGGGATTTTTTTTTTTTTAAATAGTAAACAGTTAAAATTATATGGCTTTAGACATGATGTATAATTTCATCTCTTAAGCCCAGTGAGTGTCAAAATCCTTAGGAAGCCACAAGGGCTATATCAAAATTCCAATTACAATATGGCCCTATCATTTCCCATGCAATTCAAACATGGCACAATGTACAGAGGTCTTGTGCAATCAAGTGCCTATGGCACCTCGACTCTCCAATATTTCATAACCCACAACTACTTGTCATAAACATGTTAACATTCCTCAATGGGAAAGGAAGGGAGTTCACACCCTGGGGGATATATATGATAAAACCGGACTCTGCGTATTTCACAACCTAAAATAATTTTATGATATCCCCGGCGCATCTTTTTTTTTTTTTTTTTTTATCAAATGTTTTATTTTCTCTTTTTTTTACATAAAACAAGACAAACAATACAGTAACAGTAATAATCAACAATAACTCACAGGACAATAACAGAAATAATAATAACAATAATGACAGTCCGGTAATTAAATCAGAATGAAAATAGACTAAAAGACATAAAAATAATAAATAATACATGGGCACTCGCTCGCTCGCTCTCCCCCCCCCCCCCCCCCCCCCTCAGGACCCCAACGTGGGCTATACATCCACTCATTCAACACCAGAAAACTACAAATTTATATGCGTTCCTTTATCTTATCCACCACAGCCACCCAGACTGCGATGCTGGCTTCATTAACACCTAAAACCCGCGCAGTAGATATATATCTCTAGATAAATCACATTGAGATAGGTGAGAATCCATACCTTCGGGCACATTTTATCCGGTTGAATCCAGCGTGACGCTATCAACTTTTTGACAGCTTTAGAACCCGCCAAAATGAGTCTCTTTACATGTACAGAGGTTGATAACTAAGAAAAATCATTCAACAACAGTAGTGTCGGTATGGTCAGAGATAAAATCTCTGATAATTGAGTGGTAACATTTTCCTAGAAGGTCTCAACAGGAGGGCATTCCCAATACATATGCATATATGTACCAATAGCACCGTTTGAACACAAGGAGCATCGAGAGTCAGGTCTGAGATCCATTAGGTTCAATCGTCTAGGGGTCAGGTAAGTCCTATAAACAAAGTTAAGATTAATCTGTTGGTGATCTGGGTTGCGTGATGATAGCCGAACATTTTCCCAGACTGCATCCCAATCAAAATCTACCTCCAGCTCTGGGATATCCTTCCTCTAAACCGTGTCTAGGGGAAGGACCTTATATGAGGACGTAAGTAAGTGGTGATAAAAGTCAGAGACGAAGCCTCTCAACGTCTCCTTGTCATAAAATAATTTGTGAAACCTGTGGTGCTCAAGTGGAGCATCCCATGGGACGCCGTGAGCCTTCAGAGCTGCTCTTATTTGTAAATAGAAGAAAAAGGAGGATCTGGGGAGGTCAAATTTGTTGGATATATCTTGAAAACAACGGAGACCAGAGTCATCGAAGATATCCCCCAATGTGTGTATGCCTTTCTTTTCCCAACCAGGGTGTCTGATAGGTTGTTGTCCAATAAGGAGTAAATTGTTATTAAATAGGGGAGAATGCATGTGCCATTTATGGTGATTAGTACACGTTTTCTGTGTGTCACGCCAAATCCGGATCACATGTGTAATAAGAGGGCCAAATCTTAAGTTGCATTGCTTAATTGATATGTTGGTGTATTGTATACTATATCCTGCAGTCTATGTGGGGCCACTATCTTCTCCTCCAATGGTCTCCAGGATGCCGCTGCTTGAGAATCAAACCAGGTGATCAGTGGTCTCAAAGAGAACGCTTGAAAGTAATATTTGAAGTCTGGAAAGGCTAAGCCCCCGTCGGATTTATTTCTCTGTGCAGTGGATCTTTTTAATCGTGGGCGTTTGTTGTTCCAAATGAATTTATATGCAGCAGAGTGCAGTTTTTGCAAGTAACCAACAGGGGGGGTAACGGCAACATGGAGCTGATGAAGTTAATTCTGGGCAAAACATTAATCTTAACTATCGACGCTCGGGCCTGTAATGAGTAAAACATTTTACCACCTGCTGAAGTCATCTGTGATCCTGTCTCACAAGCCGGAGTATACTTCACCGTCTGGCCTATAGTGGGGAATATTTCAACTCCAAGACATTTAAAGTGTTCTACCATGAGTATATTTGCTGGGAGGATGGTAGCCTTCGCAGTCACATTGAGTGGAAGGAAGGCCGATTTTGGCCAGTTGATCTTAAATCCTGATAGACTGCCAAAATCATCTATTACTTTGAGAAGATGAGGTAGGGAGGTGGCGGGGTTCTGCATGAACAAGAGTACATCATCTGCATATAAGCTGATGTGATGCTGTGTGCCCTTAATTGAGACCGGTGATATGGTCTGGGATTGTCTTATGTACTGAGCTAAAGGTTCGAGGGATAGAGCAAATAGTCCGGGACTAAGAGGACAACCCTGTCTGGACGAGCGCGATACAGGGAAGAGTGGCGAGCAGAGTTTACCTGTTAAAATCATGGCCGATGGACCTGTATATAGCACTTTGATCATATGGATGAAACCTTCACCTAACCCCATCCTTCTAAGTACTGCCCATAAATAAGACCACTCCAATCTGTCAAAGGCCTTCATCGCGGCTAAGGATATGACAGCCGTAGGGGTCGCGGCATCCTTGCTGGCATCGATCACATGCAGTAACCGTCTAATATTATCCGTGATCAGGCGGCCTCTTATGAAGCCTGTCTGATCAGAGTGAACTAGAGATGTCATATGCTGTTGAAGTCGGATGGCTAGCACCTTAGCGTACAGCTTGAGATCGGTTCCGAGGAGGCTTAAGGGTCTATAGCTGCCGCATTTGGTGGGGTCCTTATCTTTCTTAAGTAGGACAGATATGAGTGCCATATTGACATCCCTGGAAAAGTTTCCCTCTTTGATTGAGGGAAACGTTCCCAGACCCAACTTTGAGAATTAGATTAACGGCGTCAATTATATTATCGCACGATACTAGTCTTCCTCACTGAGACGCATATACGGACTTCTGACAATACTAATCTGAAACGGGGTTGGGTTGGGCAGGTATTTCAGTCATGCCATCAGAGTAGGGCTAGGGGTGCAGCGATTCTAATTCGGAAATCAATTCCGTTTGTAGCATCCAAAACTATTTTTGATCCTAATGGGCGCTTTGTTATTGTTGTTGGTAAGCTCTATCAGACGCCTGTGATACTCACATGTGTATACGCCCCCAATTGTGATGAGTGATGACTCTCGATTTATGACCAATTTTCTGTCATCTATACCATACATAGACACCCACCAACTGATCCTGTCCGGGAATTTTAATTGTGTGGTTGACCCTATACTGGACAGATCCTCTAGGAGGAGAGCTGCCAACTCTAAAACATCTGAGCACTTAACACTTTGATTACCAGCAATGCGGTGCGCCTTACCCCCGTTGAATGCCAGCACCCACTTCAATGATAGCGTTGTGAACACATAATCTATGTCTTAAATTATGGCATTATGTGTCTAATCTGGCCGTCGCTTATCAATGACTTGTTTGCAGTTGTTACGCACCCCAGTAGGGAGACGCAACACAAGGCCACAGACAGGGTAGGTGAGGGTGCAGTGACACAAAATCCAAGAGACAATTTGCAAAATAATAATATTTATTTTACAAAACACAAAACTCAGCAACACATAGAGCAAGGAGGACCTACCAGTGGCACCAAATGAAATATCAAAAGGAAATTAAAGCCCACCCCCCCTTACAGGCACGGACGCCCAAAAGTACAGGTGGCGGTACTCACTTCTAAGGCTGGTGTCTTTAACAGTAGGTCACCTACGTGATGCAAAATGTAGACACAGGGTATCTTCCTGTCCTCAATGTCCCTGTGTGCGAAACTAAAGATTAACATAAATGTGCAACAAACTATAATGATTTAAACACAACACAATGAACCAGAGCTTCAGCTACCAGCTCTATACCAAACTAATGCCAAAAAGGCCACAGCTCTACAGAACACACAAACAGCACAAAACTAAACTAAACTCCTAAACTAACAACAGCACCAAGTGCCAGAGCCTTCACCAGCTCTATTACCAGAACACACCAAGAGCTCTCCCACACAGACCAAGTATAGTTACCACAACCAAACGAACCAGGGAGCTCACTAACACTGACACAATGGGGTATATGAAGGAGTGTGGAGCTTGATTGCTTGACGAGCCTCAGCTGCTGCTGCTGCTGCTGTTGTTGCTGGAACTGAGACACCTGAGAATGGGGATATGTAGACACAAGAGGGAGACAAAAGAACACAACAAACAACACATGCCTATATATACACAACATATTATCATACACTACTCCCTCTATATATATACATAAGGACACCGTCCGTAACACCCCACCCCATAAAGAGTCAGCCCATGGCTGGCGACAACACAACACATAACACCCAAGTACCCCATTTTTTCTTTCACAAAGAACATACATCATAACAAGCTAAATATTCCACCACCGCCATCAACCAACCAGACCATCACCTTCCGCTTCCTCATACCTCTCTTGGTAGCACTGACATGATCACTTTCATTTCCTGATCAGCGCACACACACACATATGGCACACGCTGATATCTCTGTGAAAACAGATCCGATTATCCTAAGACTGGTCAAATAGATTCCTTACCTCAGATCAGATGTTCTCGAAAAAGATTATTCCAATTCCTGATCGCCATTCCAAATATCGATCGCGTTTATTAATTCAGCGCTGGGTACTGGAAATACAGATTCCACGCTGTTCTGAGGATCTACGAAAACTTGGATCTCATCGGATGGCTTGCCGGATAAGTAAAATGAGGAAACTGGATTCCCCCCCCCCCCCATCAGTGTAATCCAATGGGGTGCAGTTGCACAGGGAGAGACGATAGGGGGCGGTATTTTACCAATGGAGCTCAGAGAGAGCTTGCTGCACTAACGTGAGACTAGATTGATGAAATATGAATTCAAATCGCTAATAAAAAAGAAAACTACAAACAAACTCTATATGTCGTTGCTGGCATTCAACGGTCGGCATAAAGGGCTTTTTGGAGGCGTGTGCTATGTCCGACCCCTGGCGATTTCTATACCCAACTAAGAGAGAATATTCTTTCTTCTCACCCGTTCACAATACTTTCTCGCGAATAGATAACTTTTTCTTGGACAAAACCCTACTCCCCTTGGTGCAGTCATGTGTCTACAATAGTATAGTAATTTCTGACCACGCCCCTGTAACATTAGCATTAGCCTTCCCCAACCATAAGCCAAATAGATCCCCTTGGAGGCTTAACTCACTTCTATTGTCAGAGGAGGCTTTCATTTCTTTCATTAATTCACACATTGAAATTTTTTTAGAAACCAATTTGAATAATGAAACACCCCCTTCTCTGATTTGGGAGACCATTAAAGCCTACCTGAGGGGTCAGATCATTTCCTACAGTGCCTCTACTCATAAGGCACGAGTAGAAAGACAATCGCAACTCCTAAAACTGATCTTGGACGCAGACAGAGTTTATGCTTCTATCCCAACTCCAGAGCTTTATAAAGAGCGGCTGTTACATCAGACAGAGTTTGATACACTCTCAACTGGGCAGGTAGAACGTGCTCTTCTGAAGGCTAGGCACATTTCTTATGAACAGGGGGAGAAACCGAGTAGTGCCCTCGCACATAGTTTGAGACAAGCATTTGCCACTGAGGTCATTGACCAAATTGACTCTCCGACTGGCTCAAAGACTGACCCCTCAGGTATTAATGAACAATTTCATCATTTCTATTCTAATCTATATGAAACTGAACATCCAACTGAATCGGGCCTGATGGATACTTTCTTTGAAGGACTAGACATACCCACTGTTGATGAGGACTCTAGAGAGACCCTAGATAACTCCATTACATTAGATGAAATAAATAATGCGGTTATGTGAATGCAAAGTGGTAAGTGCCCAGGACCAGATGGTTTTCCAAAGGAGTTCTACAAAAAGTTCTCCCCTAAACTGAATCCCTTACTTGCAGCAGTTTTTTATGATAGTTTAACTCAGTCAAGCCTACCCCCAACCCTCCGCCAGGCGTCAATTTCCGTGCTCTTAAAGAAAGGTAAAGATCCTCTTAGTTGCTCCTCATATCGTCCAATAAGTTTGCTCAACGTCGATGTTAAGATCTTAGCATAGGTGCTAGCTCTCCGCCTAGAATCTGTTTTGCCATCTATTATCAATTTGGACCAAACGGGCTTCATCAAAAACAGACACTCCTTCTTCAATATTAGACGTTTAATATCCTGTACACAGAGACTTCAACACAGCGCCCAGAGGTACGCTGAGAAAGCCTTCGATCGTGTGGAATGTTTTACACACTCCGGCGGTTCGGCTTCGGTGACGCTTTTATCTCCTGGGTCAGAATGTTATACACCGACCCTGTGGCCTCAGTTAGAACAAATAATGTACATTCAACATATTTCCCCCTTCAGCGCGGGATGAGACAGGGATGCCCTCTATCCCCACTGCTTTTTGCCCTGGTTATGGAACCTCTGGCAACGTCCGTTCGACAATGCCCAGATATTAAAGGGATAGTTAGAGCGACGCGGGAGCACAAAATCTCCTTATATGCTGATGATGTACTCCTCTATATATCTGATCCTCTTTTGTTTATTCCACATATCCTTGACACACTCAGGAAATTCGGTGAATTCTCAGGGTATAAACTCAACCTTGATAAAAGTGAACTTGTACCCATTAACACTGTGGCCAGCCAGGTTTCTTTTAATTCTTTGCCCTTTAAGATCACAAACGACAGATTTACCTATCTGGGTATATCTATCACAAAGTCCCACTCCCAATTACTAAAGGCCAACTTTACACCGCTCCTGGACCGAACACGCCAATATCTTATACGTTGGTCCACCATGCCCCTATCTTTAGTTGGGAGAATTAATATAATTAAGATGAGCATTCTTCCAAAGTTTTTATACCTCTTCCAATGTGTCCCGATCTTTCTCACCAAAATCTTCTTTACAAAACTTAACAGCCTAATTTCAACATTTATTTGGAACAACAAACCACCCAAAATCCGGAAAATATTTTTACAAAGACTGAAAATGTGTGGGGGTTTGGCCCTACCAAACTTCCAAATATATTATTGGGCCGTGAATATTAGAAGTTTACTGTTCTGGCTACATGATACATCTGCCCCGGACGTTCCTGCCTGGTTACACATTCCGCTCTTTTGTGCTCTTCAATTCCCCTGCAATCTCCCCAGTCCTGTCTAAATCCTGTAGTGTTACATTCCCTGAAAATTTGGTCCCAATTTAGAAAAAGTTATGGTTTAATCTCTATGTCTACTTATGCTCCAATTGCAGCGAATCATCTGTTTCCGGCCTCCCTCCTAGATAACGTATTTGATCAGTGGTTCAAAAAGGGAGTTTTGAACACGAGACTGCTCTATGAAAGCAACGTATTTATGTAATTTGAACAAATTAAGAACAAGTATGATTTGCCATCACACCACTTCTTTCGTTACCTACAAGTTAGAAACTTTATACGTAGTCAATCCACTACATTTCCATCCCTGCCTCCTAATACATCACTGGACTCAATCCTGGAGACAAAACCTGAGCTCAAGGGAACTATGTCTAAGCTTTAAATGAACATATTCGAGATGGAGGACTCCTCACTCTCAATAATAAAGGGGCACTGGGAAAAGGACTTTGAAATAGACATATCAGAAGAGGTGTGGTCAAGAATACAAAAAATATTTCACTCTTCATCTATCTGTGCGAGACACAGACTTATTCAATTTAAGATCTTACATCGGCTACATATATCCAAACTCAAACTGTAAAAAAAAATTCCCTGAGGTTAGTCCTACTTGTAACAGATGCAAACAAGCCCCGGCCGGTCTGTATTACACATTTTGGTCATGTCCTAGCCTGGCAGACTTCTGGTTGTCCATATTTAAGCTCTACTCAGACCTGGCAGGTCGGGTACTGGAACCATGTCACTTCCTGTTTTTTTTTGGTGTTCTTTCCGACGACTTACATCTACCAAAAGCACAACTGAACTGCATTGCTTACTCCTCCCTTCTAGCAAGACGTCTCATTCTTATAAACTGGAAAGATGAACAACCTCCCTCATTTGGCAGGTGGATTTGCGATGTAATGTACCATTCAAAAGTTGAGAAGATCAAATATACTTTGCGGGATCAAGTGGGAAATTTGATGTGGTGTGGCAACCCATTATCTCGTATACTAGAACGGTTGACTACGTCGCTCACCTCCAGAAACAAGGACACTGTATAGGAACGACTCTGTAACACGAAGTGCTCTGAGAACTTTTTATTTGATCTTTTTTTATTTATATATATATATAATATATATAATATTTCTGTTGTTCTGTTTTTTTATTATTATTATTTTTTATATGGGTATGTATGTCACGTTCGTAGTGTCTACTGTAATGTAAAAAAAAAAAAAAAAAAAAAAATATCACAAACATTTAAAAAAAAATTGGAATAATCTTTTTGGAGAACATCTGATCTGAGGTAAGGAATCTATTTTACCAGTCTTGGGATAATCAGAGCTTTTTTCACAGATATATCAACGTGGGCCCTATGTGTGTGTGTGTGTGTGTGTGTGTGTGTGTGTGTGTGTGTGTGTGTGTGTGTGTGTGTGTGTGTGTGTGTGTGTGTGTGTGTGTGCTGATCAGGAAACAGGAAATAGATAATCGATTTTTCAGCCCGCTTCCCTAGCGTGCATAACTACACATGTACTATCGATAATCTAGGGTTTATTTGAAAACGATTCATAAATAGGCCGAAAAATTACAACGTTTTTTGTGTATTCCAGTATATTCCAGTAAAGGGTGATTATCACAGAATCTTCTGATTTTTTTTTATTTTTCTCTCATTTTTCCTCAGATTTTTTCTCCCATCCCAATGTTAGTCGTTATGCCCTTCCTGGTCGCTGCGCACTTACCCCCTACAGTCGGTCTGGGAGAGTGGAGGCTATCACATGCTTCCTCCGACACACGTCTAGCCAATCAACCGCTTCTTTTCACCTGGCAGCGCGGACTCTCACTGAGAGGGTGTAACGTGTGGAAGGATCACACTACCCCCCTTAAATCCTATCCGCGCTGAGCAGGCACCAGGACCGAACTGTAGGAGTCGCTGTTTACAACGACCCGGACCCACCCCGCCAGCTTTCCCACCCTCTAATACTGCCAATTGTATTAGTGTGAACGGCCAGCCAAGCTGGTGACAACGCCGGAGCTGTGAGCTGGATTCGAACAGGCGAATCCAGCGTCTCCGGCGTTTGGTGACGAACGCAATCTCCGCTACGCCACCTGACCGCCTCTTCTGAAATTTTCTGAAACTTTCAAGAAACAAGCGTTTTTCAAAATGGTATAAAACGGAAATTAACCGATTAAAAAACAATCCGTTTCGACAATGTTGACTGCAAACAAGTCATTGATAAGTGACGGCCATATTATACACATAGCCATCATTTAAGATATAGTTTATGCGTTTGCAAATATGAGAGCTCTATCATTGGAGTGGGTGTTGGCACACAACGGGGTTCCAGGGCACCGCATGGCTGGCACTGAAAGTGTTAACCGCCCCAAAGGGCTTTTCATTGAATATACCACCTCGTTGCTTCCAGCTTCCTCCGGAGCAAGAGCAGTATCAAAGCATGTGGCCAAGCCAGAACTGGCGACCAGCTTCTTTATTCTGGGCAACAACCAGCGTACCATGAGTCATGGGTAACTGTGTTGCCTCATGAATGAATGAATGAATGAATGAATGAATGAATGAAAACTTTATTTAACAGATTGCAGAATGGGTACAATACAGTACGGCTCAATACACACAATTGTTAAGGGGATGCAGACCTGAGAAAGACGTTTGTCTTGTTTCCATCAGGGTCCCCCATTTTCATTTCATATAGACATTTATGACATACACAACATACATGACATTTATGGCATAGGGACATATAGGTATTTAGTACTGATACATTTGTGACATAAACGGTATTCAAATATACAGTACTGTTACCCCTAGATCCTGACAGAGTATATACATATGATGGGGAGGGGACTGTACATTAGGAGGGGGTGGGTGGGTGGGAGAGAAATATACATACGGCGGGGAGGGAATATATACATGCGGTGGGGAGGAGGCAAGCATACCCTGCTGAAGTGTCATTTGGTCACCCGTCTCAACAGCAGGCTGAGTAGACACTGGTGGGGAAGCAGGCGTGTTAGACAACTTGATCATGGTCTCCGAAAGGTGCCCTACTTCACCCAAACTACGTGCTTGAGCACGGGTGACTGCACAAATATGTAACACTTCAGGGAGCATTGGAGCCAACACACTAGGTTGCAAAATAACAGGATGTTCAAAAACCTCAAAACATGGCATAACTAAAAAGTAACCAGTGCAACCATACCGAAACAAATTCTCACTAGAGTCGCTGAGAGTCAGGAAACATGGAAGAGTACAAGACAACAGTCTACACTCTGCGCAAGGCTGTTAAACTTGCTAAGAGGACGTATGCCGACAAGATGGAGGCACAAATGGCACAGAATGACACAAGAGGCTTATGGCAGGGACTGAGGACGATAACTGACTACAAAGTCAGCGCCCCCTCAATGGGGAGCGACAACGCCTCCCTCGCGGACCAGCTCAACACCTTCTACGCGCGGTTTGGTGCAAACAGTGCCGCTGCTAGCCGGCTGTTGTAGAGGGGGGGGGGGGGGCATCCGCGGGGGGGCGGGGATGCTCTCTCATTGACGGTACACAGTGTGAGAAGAGCATTTATGCAGGTGAACACCAGGAAGGCGGCTGGCCCAGATGGAATAACAGGACGCATACTTAAGTCCTGTGCTAACCAGCTAGCCCCTGTGTTCACCACCATATTTAATCGATCCCTGAAGGAGTCAGTGGTCCCTACCTGCTTCAAGATGTCTACCATTATCCCGGTACCAAAGAAACCCTCCCCAGCAAGTCTCAATGACTACAGACCGGTGGCACTCACCTCTGTGGCCATGAAATGTTTCGAGAGGCTGGTCAAGGATCACATTTGTGCCTCCCTCCCCAGTGATATGGACCCTATGCAATTTGCATACAGGCCAAACAGGTCCACTGACGATGCGGTCTCCCATGTACTGCACAGCACCCTCTCTCACCTGGACCATCAGAAGGGGGGCTATGTGAGACTGTTGTTAATTGACTACAGCTCAGCGTTAAACACCATAGTCCCCACCAGACTGGTGGACAAGCTGATCGAGCTAGGTCTGAGCTTCGCTCTGAGCGCCTGGATACTGGACTTTCTGAGTGAAAGGCCCCAGGCAGTCAGGGTGGGGGGTCAGACCTCCAACACCATCACCCTGAGCATCGGGTCCCCCCAGGGCTGTGTTCTGAGCCCCCTGCTGTACTCACTATACACACATGACTGTGTGGCCAAGTTCAGCTCCAAATCCATAGTGAAGTTTGCGGACGACACAGTGGTGGTGGGGCTGATCTCGGACAACGACGAGAAGGCCTACCGGGAGGAGGTTGAGGTACTGGAACGCTGGTGCCAGGACAACAGCCTGCTCCTGAACATTGGTAAAACCAAGGAGCTGATCGTGGATTATAGGAGAGGACAGCAAGAGACACACACACCACTGAGGATTAACGGGGTTACCGTGGACAGGGTGAGCAGCTTTAAGTACCTGGGGGTTCACATCGCAGAGGATCTGACATGGACAACACACATAGACTCAGTCGTAAAAAAGGCAAAGCAACGCCTCTACCACCTGAGAAAGTTAAGGAAGTTCAGAGTATCTGGGAAGATACTCCAGTCCTTCTACTCCGGAGCCGTAGAGAGCATCTTGACTGGAAACATCACTGCCTGGTATGGAAACAGCACGGCACAGGACAAGAAGGCCCTACAGAGAGTGGTGCGCTCAGCCGAGCGTACCACGGGTATTGCACTACCACCCCTGCAGGTTCTATACAACAAGAGGTGCAAATCCAGAGCCTGCAGAATAATGAAAGACCCACACCACCCCAACAACAGCCTGTTCATGCTGCTCAGGTCAGGCAGACGCCTGCGAACACCAGCTGCTAGGACAGAGAGACTTCGGCTCAGCTTCTTCCCCCAGGCCATCAGAGCCCTGAACACTGAACTCTCCACACACAAGCACACATGAGCACACGCACAACACACTCACTGTACACGCTCACACACTAGCAACCACTTTAACATGAGCAGGCACACACTCATGCTGCACACGCCCACACTTATGGCCACCAAGAAGGGTCATTTTAAAAATAGTATAGTATAAACGGAGATTGTATAAACTAGCATGTACAGAAAGACACTACCAAAGGACCTAGTATGTCCTCCATGCTCTGTAAATAACGTATGTACATATACCGATATGCCCTAACATGTTACTTGTTTATTGCACAATGTTACTTGTTTATTGCACAATGTTTATTCTATTATATGTTATTTGCACATCGTTGTGGGCAAGACCACCTGCATTTCATTGTATACTTGTATGCCGTGACAAATAAATCTCTTGACTTGACTTGACTAAACACCAGCCTACATAACGTGCCCATGCACTGTGCACACCAACACCAAATGTCTGTCGACCTATATACGAGCGTAAGACAAAGCGGGGCTCGCAACTCACTTGTTGTTCCAAGGTGTTTTAATTGACAAAAAGGCAGTAGATACGACGTTTCGACCGACCTTTCCGGTCTTCTTCAAGCATGAATACAACACAAAAATGACATCTTTTTATACAGCAAGTGAAATAGATTGAATATCAGCCCCACCTGGTGATCAGGGACGGTCCCAAGACTTGCATGATTGATACATTTTATACATGATTAAGTAACTATTTATCTTTTCATTTGACATTTTTTAGAGAAATATCTATATTAAACACAGTATTAAGACCCTCTATAAGTAAAATTTACAAATAAGGTCTAATGTCAAAGTCCTCATTGAGTTCTGTTGGTGCCATAGTTTTAAGATAATGGATCCACCATACTTCTCTCCTCAGTAGAAGATTATCTATATCTCCCCCTCGTCTTGGAAGATGCACTCTCTATTCCAAGGTATCAGTGATGAGACATTGTGGTGTGCCTTTTTAAAATGTAAAGCTACTGGGCTTTTTTCATCCCCATTCCATATCGTACTCCTGTGTTCAGCAATACGTGTTTTTAAAGCATGTGTTGTCTTACCGACATATGCCTTGCCACATGGGCACTTAAGCATATAGATTACATTGGTAGTTGTACATGTTATTTTGTGTCTTATTTTTATCTCTTTCCCAGTTGTTGGGTGATAGAAAACAGTGCCCCCATTATATGTTACACACCCCAGTAAGGGGACGCAACACAAGGCCACAGACACGTTAGGTGCGTGGTGGTGCTCACTCTAAAGCTGGTGTCTTTAACATCAGGTCACCTATGTGGTGCAAAATGTAGACCCAGGGTATCTTCCTGTCCTCAATGTCCCTGTGTGCGAAACAAAAGATTAATACACAAGAAAGAATCACCATAGGCTGGGTGACACAAGGGAAACAAATATACAAAGGGTTAATACAGAAATGTACAACAAACTATAAAGAACACCAAAACACAATGAAGTGAACCAGAGCTTTCACCAGCTCTACCAAATGTTCCATGAAGAACGAGAGCTTTTACCTCTGAAGAGCCACTGCTCTATATACCTAAGAACCAGAGCTTTTACCTCTGAAGAGCCACTGCTCTATATACCTAAGAACCAGAACACAGAGTGCTATAGTAGCACATTAACACAGAGTGCTATAGTAGCACATTAACACAGAGAGACACCCATCACCACAATGAGCCAAAAGAGCTAACTAAGGCCATCAATCAATCAATCAGATTTATTTATATAGCACATTTAACATGACACGTGTCAACCAAAGTGCCATGTCCCCACGTATCTGGATCTTTTGCCAAGCGGATATTCTCAGGCTCTGTTTAAAAAGAAATCCTCGTCCACACGACAGTGTTAAAAAACAAAAACTGATCCAGACGCAAACACATAAACGCATATAAATTGCTCCAACAAGCATGCAGGCCAGTAGGTAGCGATAAGCGATATCTCAAATACCATAGTGGTACGAGCGGTCAGGACGATTGAGAAACTATAGGAATTGTCCATTGGTTCCCCCAGCCCACGTGACCATTCCTAGCACTTCCATTGGCTATATTGACATACATACAGTAGATAATAAATAGATAGATATAGCGGTGGATTAGATGCAGTCCGGAGGAAACAACCAATCTAGATATGTCACGATTCAATGCTTTACTTCTGCGCACTGGGCGACGGAGAGATACAATGTCAATGTTGAGATAGAATAGAATAGAAATACTTTTATTATCCCGTGGGAAATTAGACACTGCAAATCGCTCAACATTTAAACATTTAGACAGGACAGGTCACAATTTAGAATGATAACACAAATCAAATCAAGTTGCCTAGGATAAGAGTAGAGTAGAATAAAATAGAATAAAATTAAATGAAATAAAATATACAGAAATAAATACAGTAAGAATATACTGAGCATACTGGGCATGGGGTAAACAATTTGGTCAATATAATTATAATTTAAATCTAACTAAATGAAATATATATTCCAGTATTCACAGTGTCACAAGGTGCAGTAGTATGCTTTAGATAGTGTATTGTCCTCCTTGGGTTCCAATAAGACCTAGATCTATGCCTGGCAGCCGTCGCTGCCCCCTGTTGTCACAATCAATATGGCGAGTCCTTATCACAAACTATATATATACTAATTACAACAAGACATTCATTAATTGCATTGTACTGTTCACGTGTGGTGCCAACATCCTCAACTATCCGCAACATCAGAGAGCATCAGGTGCAGACCTCTTCTGTCGCGAGTCTATTAACTAAATTTAGAATGCAATTTGGCTTTTAACTGAAGCCGGGCGCAAAACTAGACATGTTTAGCAAAACATTAAATATCTTTGCAACAGTTTGTGATAATGCCTCGCCTTATTTTGTTTCGGAATCGCGATATTGTGATCTCAACTCAACATTGACATTGTATGATATCTCTCAAGAAATAAGCGGACGAAAAAAACGTCACTCGCCTCAAAAACGTTCAAAACACGGTTTATATTAACCCTTTATTCGCCAGGGACGAGTTTCCACGTCATTCTCCGCCATACGTAATCTGCCAATGGCGCCGTAAGGCGTCTTTGAGATCAATATTTCAAAAATCTGTGATGGCAATCATATTTTACCCACGGAGTCTTGAGATCCCCTGTTGATCTCCTCTCAACTCTCCAATGGTTCAAGAGCGCCATCTGGTGGCCGATCGGCGGATCGCCCAAACAGGAAATGAGCGGCAGGATGTGGTGCTCATCCATATTCGGTCCGGCCACTCGCTATCACTCACGGGACTCGAGCTCGACACAATGGATAGCGATCCGTTGCCAATAACTCGATAAACAACATGATTTGGACGTATATACTATTTTATACGACGGCATGCAAATTTCTCGATTCTGATTGGCTGAAACAGTCATTTTACACGTGTTTATTCTTCACAATTCCACGCTGCTGGCCCAGGACCCGCCCACAACCGAATCACATCACATCACTCCACCGGATCACAAGATGCCGGACAATAATTTAACAAATGGATATGTTGATAACGACTAAACGACTAAATATCAAGCGATTCTGTCACAGCGAATGGCTTAGTCCTTTAAACAATGTTGGATGATGTAATTGATGGGTCTTGAATCATTGTGTAACAAAAGAAAAATCGCGGATTGATTGATTGATTAATTTGCTATTTTTTTTCAATTTATTTTTCTGCAGCCCTCACTCTCACACTGTCCGACGCTGGCTCAGTCTCCACCCACCCCAAGCACACACACACACACACACACACACACGCACGCACGCACGCACACACACACACACACGCACACACACACACACTCCTGTCTGCAACGTTACGCGGGGGATAGTCAGACTGAGAGAGAGCTGGGTGCTGCGCTGTTCTAAGTGAGCATGGCCTATTGAGTTGATTGATTGATTGATTGCTAATTTTATTACTTTATGCTTGGTTTCCAACTGGTTAAGTTTAGGCCCTCTACAGTAGGTTTAAAAAAATAAATAAAAAAATAGGGCGAAGAAAACTTTTTTTTCCTATAGGGCAAAGAAAACTTTTTTATTTGTTTTACCTACTTTCTATAGAAGCATCTAAGAATGAAGTTCTATAGAAAGTAGGTCTGCATCCCCTTAACAATTGTGTGTATTGAGCCGTACTGTATTGTACCCATTCTGCATCTGGTAATAAAATGTTCAATCAATCATTCCAATAATACACAGTTGGATGTGTTAGTTGGTTGGATGCACTTCAAGCTGCTTCCACATGAGGCAACTTCTCTCAATCATTCCAATAATACACAGTTGGATGTGTTAGTTGGTTGGATACACTTCAAGCTGCTTCCACATGGAGGCAACTTGTCTTTTTTGTAGTTGTGGGAACTACTTTTTCTGGCGGATGGTTTTTTCAATAAATCTTCGATTAATGTGTGTTTATTGTATAGCAATAAGGTTGGATGAATATGGCAGTTGTATAAAAGCATTACACCACTTGCAGTTGTGATTTGTGAACAATAAACCATGCCTAGGGGTGGTCGTTAGACCTAGGCATGGTTTATTGTTCACAAACCACTCCTGCGCGTGATGTAATGCTTAAATACAACCTGGAAATGGATCGCATATATCAACATCCCATAATAGCAATCTTTTTGCTCCACGCTCATCACCCAACGCTACGAGGAGACTGGGGTGAGTTTCAGCCTGTTTGTTTACCATTTTCGATACAAACTGCTATGATCAATATATCACCCATACTACATGATTCATTTAACGACGTCGGCCACGGACTTATAAACCCCCCCCCCCCCCCCCTCCGGTCACCAGCAGATGATGAGGCAAGCCGTTTAGGACCTTGTGCAATTGAAAGTTTTATTATGACGTCATTCGGTATCAAACTACATTTGATGATCTAATATATGTATTTAGGGCTATAAATCACGTTCTGCAGAATGCTGCAGAAAACGATAAAAACATATTTATACTTTAGACCATATTTTAGTATGAATATGTGAATGAAAAAGTAGAACGTTGCTACATCCTAAACGATAGATAATTGACGTTGAATGGGCCATAGTAATGTCAATTTAGCAATACAATTTAAAAAGTTATAGCCCTGCAAAGAAGGGGAACTTCTCCATAGACAAATAGAGCTGGCAGAGGACGGTATAAGGATGTACATAAGAGAAAGGCAGAGAAAGGGTTAACTTATAGAGCTGGAGGGGGGGGGGGCAGGTGGCGCACAGAGACTACGCTCGCCACCAACACCGGGAGACACTAGGATTCGCCTGTTCAAATCCAGCTCCCGGCGTTGCTATCAGCTTGGCTGGCCTCTCACACTGATACAATTGGCTGTATCAGGGGGTGGGAAAGCTGAAGGGTGGGTCCTGGGCGTTGTGGACAGCGACCCCTACAGTTCGGTCGGGGCGCCTGCTCAGCAAGGGTTGGAACTAAGGAGAGATAGTGTGGCCTCCCACAGGCTACACTCTCCCCGGTGAGAACCTGCGCGGCCAGGTTGGCCTGCCCCAGGCTGCACATGCGTCGGAGGAAAGCATGTGACAGTCTCCGGTCTCCTGGACCAACAGTAGGGAAAAGTACGCAACAACCAGGAAGGGTGGGATGGGAGAAAAAATCGGGAAAAAGGAGGGGAAGAAAGATAAAAAAAAAAAAAAAAAAAAACGTATAGAGCTGGCAGAGAAAGGGTTAACTTAATAAATAAACAAAAACGAAAAATCTACTTATGTAAACAAAAATGTCCAGTATAACTAAATAACATCCCTAAAATAAATAATAAATAAAATACATCCCTATTACACGCAAGCAGCGTCTGATGGCCGGATCTGTCGGCACTGGAGTATACAGTAACACCTCCCACAACCAAGCTCCGGACCTGGGGCGACAGGGCCTTTGCTGCTGCTGCCCCCTCCCTCTGGAATGCCCTCCCCAGCCATATCCGTGATGCAAACACCCTGACATCTTTTAAATCAGCCCTCAAAACTCACCTTTTCAATCTTGCTTTTGACCTCTAATTCTGTCGGTTTTATTTTATTTTGTCATGTATTATTTTTGTTCTGTTTTTTGTTTTGCCATAGTTTGTCTCTCCTGCCCATGTAAAGCGTCTTTGAGCACCTGGAAAAGCGCTATATAAAATAGATGTATTATTATTATTACAGTAGCTGTTACATCTAGACATTTATGAATGATATACAAGATATACAAATATACAGTACTGCTTAAGAGGCAGAGATCAATAAGAGAAAATATATACATTTGAGGGGGAAGAAACTACATGCTATTTCTGTCTGTCATTTCAGCACCAGGCGCTGTCCATCTTATTACCTCTGTGCGCTTCAAGGCTACGGGTGCCTATTACCATAGATAGAACAACAGTCTGAGCATGCGTAGTGAGCTGTGGCGTCATCGTTTATCTAGACTATGCGTTTACAGTGGCTACACGGATCCATTGAACGAATATTTTGGAAAATCTTCACTTTAAAATACGTTTAAAAAAATCTCCGTTTATGTTTCTGAAGACACTGTTTATGTGTGGATGAAAGGCCCAATCGTGGAATAAAATGTGCATTTGGCAAAAGATCCAGATACGTGGGGACATGACCTAACACTGCACAAAATGGGATATATAAAGGGAGAGTGGATGTTGATTGCAGATCAGCTTCAGCTGCCGTTGCACTGGGGTGAGTTGCTGATTGACCAGCTGCTGCTGCAACTGGGAGACACCTGAGAATGGGATATGTTACACAGGAGGGAGACAAAAACAGAACAACCAAAACATGCCTATATACACACACACACACAACAGATAACATACATGACCCATATATATATACATAAGGACAGGGTCCGTAACACTATGTATTGAAGTGAAATACCACGCCCCTTTTGCGTGGTGAATCAAAATATAGCAATGAAAATCAACATGAGGAAAACTTTCATTTACTCAAAAATTCCTTTCATTTTACCAGTAGGGCAAGCCTCGGGTGGAAAATGTTCCGCAGTCTGCCTTTATTGACTCCCCATCTGGTTCACTTTCATACTGTCTCAAAACCGATGTAAACCTTTGTATGCAACAGTGAAGTATCTGTCTCCAAAATTATCTAAATGAAACAGACATAAATAGACATACAGCAGCTGCTTTCAGCTGCTACATCTGCTTACCTGTACTGATAATATAACATATATCAGTGGCGTCATTTCAGTAAAAGCCAAGGTATGGCGAGGAGGGGGGGGGGGGGTAGAGGGGGTTTCCCCCCCCTTGGTGGATTTTTTTTGTCAAATCAGTTGTGCAATAGTCACTTTTGGTGAGTTGTTTCCAATGGCGAATCCTCCTGGAAGCCAAGGGAAGCCATGCTTCCCCATTAAAATATGAATATGAAATATGAAATATGAGAAAAAAAATTATATAGTTTACAATCATAATCAAAAATCATTATTTTTTTTTTTTTTTACTCTCTACACTGTCAGACTCACTGAGGCAGGCTGGCTGTCACTGTGCTCTCAGTGAGTCACTGCAGCTCAGGCAGGCAGGAGGGGAGGAGCCGAGGAGGGGGGTGTCTTTCCCTAGCATCCACCACGTGATCCATCCAAAACCAGTTATTAGCCAATAGGATTCGAGCAGTCGAGCTGACTAAAGCCCTTTCCACATGTTAACACTGGTCCCTCTGGCAAAAAAAGTACTCTAGAATCCACATACTGCGATTACTGGCATCTAACGTGAGTCACGTGACAACGTCTGAACCATAGGTTGATTGATTGATTGATTGAAAATTGTATTAACAGCAGGCACGTTCGGACGAATCCTCTATTCTATTATCAAACATGTAGCACTTTATTAGCCACTTATTTTTCGCCGGCGGGACATTTATTGAGGACCAGCACAGCACACCACTGTGGATATTATCTATCTGTCCAGGAGGACCAGTTTATTGGCCAGGTTACCCAGGTAAGAAGCAGTTTCTACAGTAGCTTGGATGCTAAGCTACTAACGTTATGGCTAGCTTGGATGCTAACTGACGTGATTGATTGATTGATTGAAAACTTTATTAACAGATTGCAGAATGGGTACAATACAGTACAGCTCAATACACACAATTGTTAAGGGGATGCAGACCAGAGAAAGATGTTTGTCTTGTTTACATCAGGGTCCCCCATTTTCAATTCATATTGACATTTATGACATACACAATATACATGACATTTATGGCATAGGGACATATAGGTATTTAGTACTGATACATTTGTGACATATGTGGTATCCAAATATACAGTACTGTTACTCATAGATCCTGACAGAGTATATACATATGATATGATAGGGAGGGGACTGTACATTAGGAGGGAGTGGGCGGGTGGGAGAGAAATATACATCCGGTGGTGAGGAGACTGTACATTTGGGGCCAGGGGCTCGAATACGCAGTCACTTATTCCTCCATAGTAGCCAGGTTAATTTGGACATGTACCTGTGATGTTTGTTTGGTTTATTTAATTCTTTTTGAGGTGTGCTGTCTTATAAATGCCAAGTAATAGTTGTTTCATGGACCAAGACCACAACAGTCTCCTCTCCTATAGCGTCAAATGTTTTATCTGCTGACAAAGCACAATACCTGTTGGTTTTTAGTTCACTCATTGTTCAGGGAAACACATTGTTAATGACATTGACGGATTGTGAATTTTGTGATTGACTCAAATTATATTTATTTGGAAAAATAAATATAGTCACTTTATTTGAAGAGTCAAAACTGTTCTCTTTCCGGTATCACGCTCAGCTAGACAGGGTTGCCCTCTTAGTCCTGGACTATTCGATTTATCATTAGAACCTTTAGCACAATATATAAGACAATCCCAATCCATAGAACCAATCGTAATCAAGGGCACACAACATAAAATTAGTTTATATGCGGACGACGTAATACTGTTCATGCAAAACCCCAACACCACACTGCCTCATCTGCTCAAGTTGATTGAGAACTTTGGAGATTTATCGGGATTCAAGATAAATTGGCCGAAGTCGGCTTTCCTTCCACTTAACGCCCCTGCAAAAAAAGATATAACCCTCCCAGGAGAGATACCTATGGTAAAACATTTTAGATGTTTGGGAGTGGAAATATTCCCCACCATAAGACAAACGGTGAAGCACAATTACACAAAAATCCAAAACAAAATCAAAGACGACCTTGATAGGTGGGCAAAACTTAAAAACTCAGTACAGGCACGGATATCAATAGTTAAGATGGACGTACTACCTAGAATCAACTTCTTCAGCTCAATGCTACCGTTACCCCCTCCAGAGGGTTACTGGAAAAGATTACACTCCTCCACATACAAATTTATTTGGAATAACAAACCACCACGTATAAAAAGATCCACCGCACAGAGAAATAAAGCAGACGGTGGCATGGCATTTCCAGATTTTTTCCACTATTTTAAGGCGTACACATTAAGACCATTGACAACATGGTTTGATCCCCAAGCATTAGTATCCTGGAGAAAATTAGAAGAAAACATAGTAGCCCCACATAGACTGAAAGACATAGCATACAAACTACCAATCAAGCATTGCGAACGGAAATTTGGCCCCATAATTACTCATGCGATCCGGATATGGCGTGAAACACAAAAAAAATATCCTAACCCACATAAATGGCACAATCATACTCCCTTATTCAATAACAATGCACTCTTGATTGGAAAACGACCTATAAGATTCCCTATATGGGAAAAGCAAGGCATACACTCATTAGGGGATGTTTTTAACAAACAGGGTTTCTGTAGTTATGAAGAAATACAGAAGAAATGTAATCTCACCAAGTCCACACATCTTTTTTACTTACAGTTATTGTTATGTTTGAAGACTCAAGGTGTTCCATTAACGAAACCAATTGAACACCACAGATACCACAAATTCTTCTATGAAAGAGAGACATCAAGAGGTTTTGTTTCAGATTTTTATCATCAATTACTAACGTCCTCATATGAAACCCTCCACCTAGACTCCGTCTGGAGGAGGGATATACCAGACCTGGAAAGTGATTTTGATTGGCAAGAAGCCTGGGCAAATGTTCGACTCACATCAAGGAACCCGGACCATCAACAAATCAATCTTAACTATATTCACAGGACATACTTGACTCCTATAAGACTGAAAAAAATGGGTCTTATACAAGACTCCAAATGCTCTTTATGTACAAATGGGGACGAGGGGACATTTATGCACATGTACTGGGACTGCCCACCAGTTAAGATATTCTGGAAAGAGGTGACCCAGCAATTATCAAATCTCTTAACTTGGAATATACCTGTACACCCCTCTGTATTACTGCTGAATGATGTTTTTGAGTGTGCAGTACATCCACAGCTAAAGAGATTGGTTTTATCGGGTATCACAGTGGCTAAAAAGCTGATAGCATCACGATGGTTCCAACCGGAAAAAATGTGCCGAAAGGTCTGGATTATTACATATCTCGATGTGATCTATCAAGAAATATCTACAGCAAGAATTTTGGGTCTCAATGAATCCAAAATGACATTGTGGTTAGAAGTGGTGGAGAAAATAAAAGCTAGCATATAATGGTAATGTCTGGTTAGGAGCGAGGGAAAATGGATGGATTATCCAATGGGGGGTCCGGGAGGGGGGGGGGTACGAGCTGGAGCATATGTGTGTAGGTTTTTAGATAACAGGTATTAAGGGTATATCCTATATATGACAATTAATTAAAATGTGATTTCATTGGATGTGCACTGTCAACGAATGCTTGTATATCTTATCGTGTCTTGTCATGTTTGTTTATGCGTTTGTTTAAAAAATAATTAAAAAAAAAAAAAAAAAAAAATGTTCTCTTTGCTTTGTTTTGTTCATAGTAGTAACGCCGCCGAGCCATACTGTACATGGTGACTGCTTGGTTTGACTGGCAGTGGCCGCCGAGCCATACTGTACATGGTGACTGCTTGGTTTGACTGGCAGTGGCCGCCGAGCCATACTGTACATGGTGACTGCTTGGTTTGACTGGCAGTGGCCGCAGAGCCATACTGTACATGGTGACTGCTTGGTTTGACTGGCAGTGGCCGCCGAGCCATACTGTACATGGTGACTGCTTGGCTTAAGTAATTTTTTATTTATTTTTTTATAACTTTTTTTTTTGGCATCCCCTATTATTTTACCCACGCGACGCCACTGGTTGTTTCTATACAATTCACTTATATGACATTTAGGTATGACACAGGACTACACAAGCATTTTTAATATAGAAATGTGTCAACAGACTAAAGCAGGGAACCACAATATTTTGCATACGAATTATGCAGAATGTAATATCATAACTGTCTATTATTTTTCTTGCAATTGAGCCAATTTTCCTTGGGTACGGTTTTGAGGTGTGTGTTCAACAGAATGTAGTATCAAAAACACATTCACAAAAAGTATGGGTTACTGAATGCCGAACTGCACTGTTATAATCACTAAGCCATTGTAAGACCTTACAGTACCTGTGTCCCTGTATCACTTGTCTCTGCTGACATCTGTATGTCCATTTTCCTTTTTTTGGGCATATTTCAGTTAGTCACAGTAAAAGTCACCTAGTAAAAGTTAGATAATTGTCATAATCACAGCACGGGCCTACTTCACTCCCCCTCCTTTTCCCCTCACGTCCTCCACACGCTCCTCTTCATCCCCCTCTCCATCCACTGCACACTCCTCCTCATCCTCTTTTTCTCCAGTCACCCCTTCCTTTACCCTCATACGCCCAGCTGTATTTCATCCCCCTAATTCGCACGCGGTCAAGCACCCCACTCTCCACAGCTGCACTCAATCCTTCCCTGATGGGGGGACTACTTCTACACCTCGACGCTGACCAGAAGCTGTCGTGGTATTAATTACCACTGCCCAGGTACGACGTCTCTGCCGAAAGCTCTGCTAGATACCAACCGTGTATTTGCCTACTCTAACCTGTTTCTCTCCTGTGCCCCAAAGGACCGCCGTCCCTGCCTGGACGTCACCTGTCCCCGAAGAGGAACACTCGTTCTCCCGCTGCAACCCAGCAGCTTCCAAGACAAGCACCAGGACCGCTTGCTCGCTCACTGCCGCCACGGCAGCCACAAGACAGAACATAACCCTGTTCTATTCCCCCCAATTCCTGTGTTGCTCATTTGACATTAAACACCCTTGAAACCGCTCCTATCTCTTCTCGTGTATTCAGCAATTGGGCTGTGCTCCAGACCCCAGTTCTCACAATAATTGACAATATCAAAACATGCTAGTGCTGTACCGATTAGTTTGAAGCTTCGTTCATAATGTTGACATTTGAATTCTAAATCAACATAAAAAAAAATGTAATTATAAAAAAATTTAAAATACTTTATTTCTTTTTTTTATTTCAATTTGCCAAGGTATGGCGAGTGCCATACCTTGCCATACCAAAACGACGCCCCTGACATATTATATAACTCATACCATAACTGTTTGCGTCAGTTAATTCAATAAACATCTCAAACCTTATTATTCTATAACCGGATTCCAGAGGCAGAGACATCTTATGCTGTAATAACATATATGTAACTCCCGCCACTTCCTATTCCTAAACGGCCCTGGTCGCACATATCCCAGGACTTTTTTTCAGGCCTCCCCCCTTCGGTCGAGTTCACCGCCATTTTGGTGGTGGTGGACCGGTTCTCTAAGGCGGCTGACTTTGTTCCTCTCCCCAAGCTTCCATCGGCCCGAGAGACTGCTGATCTGGTGATACAGCATGTCTTTCGGGTCCACAGGCTTCCGGTGGATATCGTGTCGGACCGGGGTCCTCAGTTCGCCTCCTGGTTCTGGAAGGCGTTTGCCGCCGGTCTCGGCGACTCCGTCAGCCTTTCGTCTGGGTTTCATCCGCAGTCGAACGGGCAGACGGAGCGCGTCAACCAGGACCTGGAGGGGGTCTTGAGGTGTTACGTTGGCGGTTGCCCGGTAATGTGGAGTAGGAGGTTGGCCTGGGCTGAGTACGCGCATAATACCCTCCTCTCCTCTTCTACCGGTATGTCTCCCTTTCAGTGTCAGTATGGTTTTCAACCTCCTCTGTTTCCCGAGCAGGAGCAGGAGGCGGAGGTGCCCTCGGCCCAGGCACATGTGGCTCGCTGCCGCAGGACGTGGAAGCGGGTCCGGGCGGCGCTGCAGAAGGTTTCGGTTAGTACCCAGCGGCAGGCTAACCGCAAGCGTCGTCCGGCTCCGGTTTACCGTCCTGGGCAGCGGGTTTGGCTTTCCACCCGGGATCTCCCTCTCTGGGTGGAATTCAGGAAGCTGACTCCTCGCTTTATAGGCCTCTTTAAAGTGGTGCGTCGGGTGAATCCTGTGGCTTACAGGCTACGGCTTCTGAGCTCTATGAGGGTTCATCCGACGTTTCATGTGTCCCTGTTGAAGCCATTCCAATCATCGCCCTTGGCCCCGCCACTGCCTACGGTTCCTCCGCCTCGGTTTATTGGTGGTCAGCCCATTTACACAGTGCGGAGGATACTGGGTTGTAGGCGGAGGGGTAGGGGGTTTCAGTTCTTGGTGGATTGGGAGGGGTACGGGATAGAAGAGCGTTCTTGGGTGCCTCAAAGGGACATTTTAGATCCCAGCCTGATCGTTGATTTCCGGCGGCTGAATCCCGAGGCCCCCAGGTGAACGTCTGGTGCCGTTCGTCGGGGGAGGGTACTGTTACGTTCTGGTTACTGACTACGGTCGGGAACCACCCACCATTTCTGTCATCTGTCACCTGACTACTGTCACTTGTTTTCCCTGTCATTTAGTGCTGTCACTTAGGGGTTGGCTTCTGATTGGCTGTCACAGGGGTGTGTGTGGAATGTTGGGTTTTGGTGTCTATTTAACATTCCTTCCTTCTGCTTGTTATTCGTCAGGTCTTCACTATAGGCGTTCGGAGATAACGCGGGGGGTTCCAGCTCTGGACCACCACTAAGCTCCATTATCTTATTCCCTCTTACCTTTGCCCCTCGGCATAGTATCCTAGTATTACTCTTTGTGTTCTTTACTATTAAAGTCGAACCTGTTCAAGAGTATACCATCTCCGTCTCTGTGATTGCCTACAACAATTTGAACTCACCTACCTCATCTTAATCAATGTTAATTGACTTTCGCTCTACTGTATCTCTCCCAAGCCCCTCACTACCTGGCTCACTGCCTGGCTGTTACAGTATTCTGCAGAGTGCCATCTGCCATTCCATTCGCCGCCTCCGCTGTCAGTTGTATTGCCTGGTTCCGCCTCCACCAATCACAAGCGGCAGCACGGCTCCATTTGTGTGTGTGTGAGCCGCGAGAGAGAGAGAGTCAAGAGAGATAGTTCTCCAACTCTGTCGCAGACAGTGACATCCTGGTTGTTCCCCACCCACCTAGGTTATCTAACTATCGCGCCGCCACAACTAGAAACAATGGCCTGGCAAAAAATAATAGTAATAATAATTTAAAAAAAATTATAATTTTTGTGCAGGCCAGGCCACCGGGAAAACTCCTGGTGCTCCAGATGGCCAGTCCGGGCCTGCATCTGAGTGTATGACTATCGAATGTGGGGTCCCCCAAGGTTCCGTTTTAGGACAAAAACATTTTAATTTGTACATCAATGACATTTGTGACGTGTCAAAAATATTACAATTTGTTTTGCTCGCAGATGACACAAATTTTCACTGTTCTGGATATGATTTAAACGAGTTAGCTGAAAGTATTGAACATGAAATGACAAAACAAAACAAATTGTTTGATGTAAACAAGTTATCGTTAAATCTGAAAAAAAATAAGTTTATGATTTTCGGTAATCGACAAATGGACGACAAGGTGGTAGTATCAATAGATGGCGTGGCTATTGAAAGAGTGTCAGAGTTTAGATTTTTGGGTGTAATAATGGATGACAAACTAACATGGAATTCCCACATAGCACACGTTAAAAAAAAGATGTCTAAGAGTATTTTTGTTTTAAATAAAGTGAGACATGTGTTAAAAATAAAATATGATGCAATATGAATACTATATTGCTCACTTATCTCACCATACCTTAGTTATTGTGCTGAAGTATGGGGAAATACATATATGACTACCATAAAATCATACATATTACAGAAGAGAGCGGTACGTATCATGCATAATGTCAAGTATAGAGAACACACAAACAGTCTATTTATCAGATCGAGGGTATTGAAACTTGAAGAGATAGTGAAACTACAGACGTTATTATTTATGTTTAGGGCAAAAAGCTATTCGCTGCCAGTTAATTTACAAAAGAAGTTTGTATGTAGTTCAGAAAGTGGGGATAGCAGGAGGAAATTAGATTTTAAACATCAGTTTGCACGGACCACTCAGAAGCAGATGTGTCCTTCAGTGATAGGAATACAAATGTGGAATTCTCTCCACAATGACCTAAAGGGATGTAAAAATATTTATCAATTTAAAAAAATTTATGAGATGAAAATAATTAGACAATATGAAGACTACGAAAAGGATTAGACTGTGGAGTTATCTTTTGCTTATTTTTTGCTTTTCTACATGTTTGATTGTTCATTTGTTGCTCGTTTTTGTTCTAGTTGTTTTGTTTTGGATTTGTTTAAATTAGCATTTTAGTGCAAGGAATGGTTGTATGCGCTGTTCATTTGTTGCTTGTTTTTGTTCTAGTTGTTTTGTTTTGAATTAGTTTAAATTTGCACTTGCATTGACAAGTTGACAAATACATAACTTAATGCATCTTAACATGAACATAAACAGGAAACACATCTTTAGGCCATCCTATATAACAAAATAAGAACAAAATAAATAGGCCTAACAATAATAGCCAACACAACTACACTACACTCATTCACTATCTGAGTTATAGTGATGGCAAATGTATAATGCATGACCCAAATAGGGCCTGGGCACTCCAACTAAGCAGAGCTTGTGTGCCCACTGGTTGCACATCCAACACTTCTCCCATACCTCCCCTGAACGGCTGTTGGAGAACGTTTCCATACAAACCAAACAAAAACAACTATCTTCATCTGATGAAGACTCCTCCTGTCTCTTTCTTTTCTGTTTCTTCTTCTAACTAGTTAGGTAGCCAACAACAATCTAAACTGTAGCTTTCCCTTCACACTTTTTAAGGGTAACAATTTATATATTTACATTTTCACATGAAAAACACAAAAAGTCCTCTCACCTCAAGTTCAGCTGTCTTACTCCAAAGAAGACTATGTAGGTGAGCTCTGATCCCAATTCTGGACATTTCCATACCAAAATATGGGAGACACCGCCTTTTGGTAGCGAAATATAATGAATGTGACAACCTACCCGTGTGACAACCAACCCCGTTCTCCGGTGCCATTTGGGCGCTATAGTGCGTATCCGTCTGAGCTGCAGTAATTAGTAAAGAACAATCTTTCAAAAATGTTCTTATGTACCCCAGTTGCTATTGCATGTACATAATTTGTGTTTTATTACACGTATATGTACTTACATACCAACTATTTCACCTGTTTTATTCTCCACCCATCAATCATCCATAGCAACACTACTATCACCGACATCCAAGAAGGGGGATCCCCCATTGAACAGCATATCTAAGGTTTCTCTTTGTTATTCATTTATTGTGATGTTTCATTTGTTATACAGTTAAACTGTAAAATTACAATATTTTAATGTGCTGTAAATTCACATGCATGTAATGACTACTGAGTCTGTTATGATTATCCATTGCTGGAATCTTGGTTATTAAATAGGCTATCATTCTGTCCCAGGGACAAACAATGTGTTATCAAAAATGTTCCAAAACACTGGTCTTAATCAAACAGTGAGCACACAACAATACCAAAACTATATGTATAAAAAGGAACACCATTAAGGCAGAGTATCCTGAAACTCAGACACACTTGTGTTATTCATTGAGACGGGAAAACAGGTAAGGTTTTCTAATATTTCAAATTTCTACTTTTCATGAGAATTGATCAAAATGTCTTTATTATAAAAGATTGCTTTTTCAAGAATTAAATGGGCACATAAGCTTCTAATGCTAAGTTTGTATTACTTATAGCTGCGAAACAAACAAACAACTCTTCAAGACTATTGATCGCAACAAAAGGTTTTGCCTCAACTCGAGCTGGTTTCTCAAACTCAATGTTTTCCTGCATCTATGGAAAACGTTAAGTCTCAAACACTGAAAACAACTTGTGTGAAATAACCATTTTTACAGTGAATCCTGCTAGAGGTACAGGGAGCTGGTGCATTGGTGCTGACACACAGGGGTGCTCTCAGTAAACCTAAAAGAAAACATTCTAATGAAGAACTGCCCATCTGCCTCTGCTTCCTCATATCATAAAATCTTGACCGCTAATAAATTGTAGGTTATATTATCATACTGGCCAATCGCGTCTCACTCTTCGCCATAATGAGATATCTCTTATCTCCAGCACCTACTGTGCTCATGAACAAAACAATAGACCACCGCAACACTTCCGGGATTCTGAAATCGGGCAGGAGATTGCGGGGGGGGGGCAAATGAATGAATGTGGATGAGAGCCTTGACATTAAGTGGTTGCAGATACGGCTGTGGGGGTGCTAGAGACATGATCAAATAGACTTGTATGCGCCTGAATCTCCTGAACACGGCGCAAGACATTCCTAATCGATCAGAACTAAATTGGCAGCGAAAAAGACTGTTTTTAAGCATTGATTCCCCATGCACATGCGCAGATTGGCCACGGAGTGTGACGCAACGCACATCCACCCTGGAATGTTCCATTAGAGGGGGTGTTGTGTTGTGAGAATGATAAGATAGAATTAAATATACAGTAAAAGGAATACAGTGCAAATATACAGAAGTCTACAGTGTAATATTGCACAGTGTTGTGCATTTATAATCAGTAGCTTAGGCTACATAGTAGGCTAATGACAGCCTATTCATCTATGACATTTTTTGCCTAGATATAAAAAAGTCATATATGTCATATATGTCATATATTATACGTCTATACCAGCACCTGCTAGACTAGAATAGGCTGTCATTAGCCTACTATGTAGCCTAAGCTACTGATTATAAATGCACAACACTGTGCAATATTACACTTACTGTAGACTTCTGTATATTTGTACTGTATTCCTTTTACTGTATATTTAATTCTATATTATCATTCTCACAACACCCCCTCTAATGGAACATTCCAGGGTGGATGTGTGTTGCGTCACACTCCATGGCCAATCTGCGCATGTGCATGGGGAATCGATGCTTAAAAACGGTCTTTTTCGCTGCCAATTTAGTTCTGATCGATTAGGAATGTCTCGCGCCGTGTTCAGGAGATTCAGGCACATACAAGTCTATTCGATCATGTCTCTAGCACCCCCACAGCCGTATCTGCAATCACTTAATGTCAAGGCTCTCATCCACATTCATTCATTTGCCCCCCCCCCCCCCCCCCCCCCCGCAATCTCCTCCCCGATTTCAATGTAACGCGGAAGTGTAGTGGTCTATTGCACTCTGATGCACGTGACCAGGCCACCCCCCGCGTCCTACTATATGACGCCGGACATGGTCAAACTCCCCCTTCCTCTTTTTTTGTTTCCAACATGGACGCTGCAGTGCACTCCATGAACTAGTTGTTATGAAATGCAGAGAGAAATTACACAATGTTGGGTTTTCGCCTGAGATTCGCCAGCCCCTGGAATCTTCTCGGCACATCCTAACAGCGCATCGGGCCTGGCCTGGGGTTTCCTCGTCTCGTGACAGCGGATCGAGGGACGTCGCGCAGTGGCTAGCTGTCGGGCTAGGTTGCGCACAGGTAGGGCCTGCGCTACCAGGCATCAATGCTAGCGTTTGTGATACTGCTCGTTGTCCCGTGAGACAACCGAGTTGTGTATTGGCGCAGGGGGCAGGATATCTGGGTAAACGTTGTCGTCATGACTCTGAGTTGGATGTTTTCCCAGCTATCCTGGAGCGCGCGGCTAATGCTAATGCTACGATGCTGGGTCACTGTTCCTTTGTTCCCTGCCGTGGGCTGTCACCACTTTTCCCTCCTCTTAACCGGTTCATTGATGAAGGTCAGTCGGTAGCTAATGTGGGGGGTTTTGCTGAGGCTTATTTACCCTTTTTGTGGGTGAATGGGCTGACAACAGGGCGCAAGGCAGGTGTGCCCTGGCTTGAGAGCCAGGTAGCATCGATCCTTTGCCCTGGCATGGTTGAACGGTGTCCCACCCGGAAGCCGACGCCTGAGGGCGAGTCGGCCCGGCAGGTGGCGGTATGGGCTGATGAAGTTTATACCGCCACAGGATGGAATTTAGCAGCGGCCAGTATTCATTGCTCAGTTGACTGTTTTTCTGTCCACATTGGTGTCGGGTAGTGGGGCTGTAGGGCCAGCCGACGCCGAAAACATCGCGTGTGTTTTTGGGGTTATATAACTTTTGACTCAGTCGCAGGCTATAACCGCAGGGAGGATCAGGATGCTATCAACTCTTATTCACAGGCATCTCTGGTTGGAGCAGTCTTCCCTTGAGGAGGAGAAAAGGTTTCTCCTCCTTAGGGCTCCCCTTTCCGCAGAGGGACTCTTTGGTCTTTCCGCGGAAACGCGGGCGGTATTTGACCTGGGCCCCACACCGCCTCGCACCACGCAGCCAGAGGTGACAGCGCGGCCTCGTGAACGACTGTGGCGAGGCCCTCAACCAGCGGCCATGTTTCCCCCGCCTAAGGTACCCTGGACACAACGAAAACAGGTGATCACAAGGCCGACAGCCTTGGCGGCCGAGGGATCGGCTACATTAGATGAGCACGCCCTAAAAAATTTCGCCGTCTAGCTGTGTCTAGCTCGCTCTCCGATCACTCTCCCCCCAACACCAGCGGGATAAGGGCTCTGATTTGTTTCCTTTGGTTGTGGGCCGCGTGCTTTCAATGAAGCGCAAGTGGCCCCATGTTTCGCTTCTCATGGGGACAGGGGCTGACACCCAGTTGATGGCTAGGCCTGGGTCTGTCCGTGAGAATGTTGTGCTGTCAAGCGGCTCCCACGCCACGCGTTCTGCGTCTGTGGTTGGTGAGCCTGGTGTTACGTCTGTCAACAACAAAGGTTGTCAGCGGGGGGGCTCAAGGCCATTTGGGGCACAGCGCGGGTTTTATTCAGATAATGGTTGAAGAAGTGCATCTTTAGTCGACGCGAAAGATTGGACAGGTTTCGGCTGTCCTAACTGGGGTGGGTAGTTCATTACACCATTGTGGGGCAAGGGCTGAGAATAGGCGACTTCTCTTTGATGACCCTCCCGGAGCTTGGATAGGAGTAGGTCTGAGCCGGCCAGAAGATGCAGAGCGTAGGGGTCTTGAGGGTGTGTAGTTAGAGACCATTGACCGGAGGTAGGCAGGAGTGGTTCCCTTTGCCGCACGGTATGCCAGGTCGAGGGCCTTGAAGCGGATTCGTGCAGCAATGGGGAGCCAATGCAGGTCCCTAAAAAGTGGGGTGACATGGGCCGACTTCGGTAGGTTTGAGATCAGGCGGGCCGCTGCGTTCTGAATGAGTTGAAGAGGCTTAGTGGCAGTGGCCGGGAGGCCAGCGAGCAGTGCGTTGCAGTAGTCGAGGCGGGAGATGACTGTTGATTGGACGAGGAGTTGGGTGGCTTCTTTTGTCAGGAAGGGGCGGATCCTTCTGACGTTGCTCAGGAGGAATCTGCAGGTTCTGGTTGTCGCTGCGATGTGAGCAGAGAAGTTCAACTGGTCGTCGAGGACAACACCAAGGTTCTTGGCGGTCGGGGACGCGGTCACATCTGCATTCTCGACTGTGATGGAAAGGTCGGTCAGGGGGGAGGATTTGGCCGGCAGGTGAAGCAATTCTGTTTTGCTTAGGTTCAGTTTGAGGTGGTTGGTCGTCATCCAGGCGGAGATGTCGGACAGTCAGGCCGAGATCCGCTCAGAGACGTGGATATCTGAGGGAGGGAAGGAGAGGAAGAGTTGAGTATCGTTGGCATAACAATGATAGGAGAAGCCATGAGACGTGATAATGTTACCCAGTGATTTAGTGTAGAGGGAGAAGAGAAGGGGTCCTAGAACCAAGCCCTGGGGGACACCCGTTGAGTTGAGTGAGGAGTTGATGGTTGCAGTTAGGAATGGGAGGATGTCTGGTGCTATGGTCTGGAGGAGTGGGGAGGGTAGCTGGTCCAGCTGGCATGTAGTTGGACGGTTCGACGTTACCAGTGTCAGGGTCTTGGCTTCTGTAATGGGAGAGAAAGATGACGAAGGATGAGGTTCTCGATTCAGCATTTGGAATGGGTGGGGGTTGGGAGAAGGAGCTGCTGAGCTCAAAGAAGATCACGAAGTCTTCGGCAGAGAAAGATGAGGGAGGAGGGGGTGGGGTGGAAGTGAGGAGGGAGGACATGGTAGCATGCAGTTTGCGAAGATTCTTGGCAGAGGCCTCGATCCTATGGTAAAAGAAAGAAGCTTTGGCATTAGTAATGGTTTTGGAGAATGTTAACAAGAGGTTGTGATATGTGTCGATGTCAGCAGTGAGGCGTGACTTTCTATACTTCCTCTCAGCCGCTCTCAGGACCTGTCTTTGTTCTCTCACCTCACACCTTGCATGTCCAGCTGTAGAACAGTTCCTCAGCAATCCATGCTGGCGAGGTGTTCAGTGGGGGAGCTTTTGTCACCCGGTGTGATGTCAGCTTCTCCCGTATCAAACCGGCCCTTTCTGTCTGGGTCCCCCCTTGGGTGCGATTGCCTCGTTGGTAGTGTCAGGGTCCGATATCCCGACTCCACGAGACACCCTGCTCGCACGGTTGGCGGGTCCAGGGTTGGCAACGCACAGCGGGTGGGACCGGGCCGCCTATCTACGGTTCCTAGCGGACCAGCACCAAGTGGCGGCGGGTGCGCTTTGGGATTATCATCACATATGGCTACAGCAGTGCCGTATGTCGAGGTGGATGGAGAGAACGCTGAGGTAGGGGCTTGTGTTGCAGTTTACGCTACCCCACCCTTCGTTTTCAGGTTTGGTGCATACCTTGTTGTCAGGGTCAGCAGCAATGACAGTTCTGGCCGACGAGATCCAATCTCTGTTAGCGAAGCAAGCCATAGTCGTGGTCCCAAGGGAGGACGCGATGTGTGGCATTTACTCCCGGTATTTTCTGGTGCCCAAGAAATCGGGAGGTGTCAGACCTATTCTGGATCTGTCTGCGTTCAATCGGCTGATTGTGACGAGGCGGTTCAGGATGTTGACCGTCAAACACCTGATAAGCTCTGTCAGAGTGGGAGACTGGTTCACCTCCATAAACCTGAAGGATGCGTATTTTCACATCCCGATCTTCCCTCCTCACAGGAAATTCTTTCGCTTCCTCTTTCAGGGTGTGGCGTACGAATACCAGAGGCTGCCGTTCGGCTACTCTCTGGCCCCCCGCACATTCACCAAGTGCGTAGAGACCGCGCTGGAGCCTCTACGTCGTCAGGGGTTACGAGTTATTTTCTATCTCGATGACATTCTGCTCCTCAGCCGGGGAGGTCGCCAGGTCTCATACCAGGCTGGTGGTGGAATTCCTCACCAGTCTGGGTTTTGCTGTGAACTGGGAGAAGAGTACTTGTCAACAGGTGGAGTACTTGGGCTTGGTTCTAAGCTCAAGGCCCATGAGGGCAACCCTCTCGGAGCGGCGGCGAGTGGCTATTCTCGACGCGCTCAGGGGGCTCCGTCCTGGCAGGACGGTTACGCCACTGTCCGTGATGTGCCTACTCGGTATGATGGCATCTGCTCACTCTGTGGTCCCTCTTGGCCTCCTCTTCATGAGGAGGATACAGAGGTGGTTTTCCAGTATGGGAATAGACCTGGTGAGAGGCAAGTGGAAACGACTGAAGGTTCCCATGTCAATACTGGGGGATCTCGACCACTGGGGGAGGACTGGTACCCTCACCAGCGGGATCTCCATGGGCAGCAGGCTATCACACGTCACGGTCTTCACCGACGCCTCCCTCACGGGATGGGGGGGGACATGTCGGACCAACGCAGTAGGGGGCAGCTGGACGTGCCATGCTACCCGGTCTGCACTGCATATCAATGTGTTGGAATTGAAGGTCCTTCTGGTCCTCAAGCGGCTCGGCCACTTGGTGGTGGGCGAGCACGTGTTGGTCAGGACGGACAACACGACGACAGCGTCGCATATCAACAGACAGGGTGGAGTACGCTCCATCCGTCTGCACCGGGCAGCGGTTGAGCTCTGGCTATGGGCGTCTCTCAATCTGCGCAGCCTGAGGGCGCTCCACATCCCTGGCAAGTAGAATGTGGGCGCGGATGCGATGTCGCGGGGCGGTCCACATTCCGATGCGATGGTCTGGGACCGGTTCGGGGAAGCCACGGTGGATCTGTTTGTGAGCAGACAGTCTCACCAGTGCCCCTTATGGTTCTCGGTCAGTCGAGGGGACAATCCTCCCTTGGGGGTGGATGCCTTCTCGATGTATCCATGGCCGCCCCGGGTTTCTGTACGCGTTCCCCCCCATACATCTGATAGCTCAGCTGTTGGAGCGGATACGTCGGGAGCACAGGACCTTGATCCTGATCGCGCCGGACCGGGGCACGGCTGTGTGGTTCCCGGTCCTGATCCAGCTCTTGGTAGCCCCGCCGTGGCCTGTTCTTTGGTCATCGCGGGCCCTCTCTCAGGCGCACGGGTCTCTGTGGCTGTTCCCTGTTCTGGGACAGCCGCTGATGGTTTGGCTATTGAGGGGGTGAGTCTGGAGGGGATGGGTCTTGACCCTTCTGTGGTTGACATCATCCAAAACGCGCATGCTCCCTCCACTATTGCGGTTTACGCGGGTAAGTGGCGTACTTTTCAAGAGTGGTGTAAGGTGGGGGGCTGGGACCTGGTGTCCTGCCCCCTGGACGCTGTCCTTTCCTTCTTTCAGTCTATTTTGGGTAGACTGTCGGCCTCGACGGTGAGGGTATATGCCGCAGCTATATCCTCTTGTCATGTGGGTTTTGAGGGCGTTACGTTGTTAAGCCACCCTCTTGTGAAACGTTTCCTGCTTGGCGCTCGGCGTCTCAAGCCGGTGGAACATTCTCTGTCTCCGAGTTGGGACCTCCAACTGGTCCTCGGCCGGTTGTCTGAGGCCCCGTTTGAGCCTCTTGAGCAGGCGTCGTTGGAGCAGCTGTCTTCAAGACTGCGTTCCTACTGGCCATCACCTCCGCTAAACGCGTGGGTGAGCTGTGTCCTCTCTCGGTGCGGCCTGAGTGCTTGTCTATTCGTGCCAATATCGGTGCGACTCTGAGGCCTAATCCAGTCTTCGTGCCAAAGAATATCCGGAGCTTTTTTCGCTCCAGGGATATTGTGATTCAGGCGTTTCATCCGCCTCCTCACGCTAGTGGGTTAGAGGCAAGCCTTCATCTGTCGTGTCCTGTCCGTGCTTTGGGGGTTTACCTCAGTCGGACTCGGGATCTCAGGGCTACCGATCAACTTTTTGTTTGTTACGGTGGCCCTCGCGCTGGTAAGGCACTGTCCAAGCAGCGCCTGTCACATTGGTTGTGCGAGGGCATTGCCCTTTGCTACACGTTGGCTGGACAGGCCCCCCCTGGGGACCTCTGCCGCCTTGTTAGGGGGGGGCTCGGTGGAGGACATCTGTGCTGCGGCCTCCTGGTCCTCCCCGGGTCCCTTCGTTAAGTTTGACCTCATGGACATGACTGGGGGTTCTGTCTCCCAGGCGGTTCTGAGGTCTGGGACCTCCCCTGCGTCCCGCCTCTCGGTGGGTTAGCAGGGGTGTGTGGGTGTGTGCCACGGGGTGATGTGTCACACATGGTCCCGCCTGTACTGTGCGTTTTAGGGGTCTCTGGTTCCCTCTTTTTCGCACTTTGGTGGAGTTGACTGCCTCCCCCCCTTCGTTAGGACGGGCGGGTGGACGGGACTCCCCTCCTCCTTGGTAGTAGGGCTTGCGGGTCCTCAGGGGGTACACTTGTCGGGCCACGCGTCTGCTCTGCCCCATATCTCATTCTGGCGAAGAGCGAGATGCGATTGGCCAGTATGATAATATAACGAAAGGTTATCCTATAACCTAGTTATATGAATACTGGCTGAGCGTCTCGCTCTTAGCGCCCTGAGGTCCCTTGGTTGGGTTTTCAGTGTTGGAAACTTTTCTGAGGAAGGTGGAGTGTGACCATGTCCGGCGTCATATAGTAGGACGCGGGGGCGTGGCCTGGTCACGTGCATGAGAGTGCAATTGTTTTGTTCATGAGCACAGTAGGTGCTGGAGATAAGAGATATCTCATTATGGCGAAGAGCGAGACGCTCAGCCAGTATTCATATAACTAGGTTATAGGATAACCTTTCGTTATATCATTTCGAACTAACAATCATTTCAAAATATGAATTAGAAATTAAATCTGCTTTCCTTACAGCACACAGCCAAGAGATGAAACTGTACCTTGCAATTGCCGTGCTGATGGTGGTATTCACCGCACTAACAGGTAAGAATCTTAATGGTCCCTTCCTCTAATCCAGTGGTTACCAAACTTTTTCAGTCAGGCCCTTGGGTAATTGTGCACCCCCCCCTCCCTACATAATTCTTTTTACAGAGCTTTGGAAATGGTCAAATGTATTAGTGTAGCCAGGATTCAAGCGTTTAAAAAAATACTACACAATACAAAAATCTGTTTTGTATACTTTTTTTTCTGCTGGTCTCTTTTCATTCGAACATTAAAGGGATAGTTCAGATTTTGTACCATTAAGTTGTATGAAATACTTGCCAGTAGTGTAGTCGATGCAAAGCCATTAGCTGACTTACTCCTGTGATCGGAGTTATGTCCGGGTTCCAAGCAAATCGGAAAGCAAACGGGGTCAGGGAACCACACATTTAAATCCCCACGACAACATGCAGGCAAAACATCCCATTTTCCAACCCAAAACCACAGTCCTCCTGCATTCTGCTATCACTTGGAAGTTGGTACTATTATTATTATTATATATATATTTTTTAGTCAGTGTATTACTATGCGCTGGAGCCGTTTCACAGGTAACGTGGCCTATCAGCTGTTTCAAAATGCAGGAAGACGTGTGTTTTTGGTTAATAATGGGTAACCCTTTGTCTGTATGTTGTGGTGTAGATTAAAACGTTGTTGGTGTTGTGACTCCTGAATTCCATTTGCTGTCTGTCTAAACTAAAGCTTCCCAGTTGGAACCCAGCCAGGACTCTGTAAGTCAGCTGAAAGCTTTGCATCAACTACAGTACTGGCAAGTATTTCATACCACTTAACCCTTTCACTACCACACTACAGAAGGTTAACCTTTCACTACCACACTACAGACGGTTAGTAGTGTGGTAGTGAAAGGGTTAACCTTCTGTATTGTGGTAGTGAAAGGGTTAACCGTCTGTAGTTTGGTAGTGAAAGGGTTAACCTTCTGTCGTGTGGTAGTGAAAGGGTTAACGCTTTGCCGTGTGGCAGTGAAAGGGTTCTGTATTGTCACAGTGAAAGGGTTAACAATTTGGTAGTGCGGCAGTGAAAGGGTTCATGTGTACAAATCCAAACTATCCTTAAGGGGAGACCACCCCCCTAGATAGGGAAAAAAATAATAAAGGATGAAATCATTTACTTACTTACTTATCCTCTTCGTCCCGGTTGGGGCATAAGGCCGCAATCATACACTGCCACTGAATCCTGTCCGTGCTTTGGCCTGCGCTTCGTCCCAGGAAAGACCCATCTCCTTCAGCTCCATCATCACTGTCCTTCGCCAGGTGTTCTTTGGTCTACCCCTCTTTCTCTTCCCAACTGGGGTCCATCTCAAGGCAACTTTGGGTAACCTTTCATTGGGCATCCTCAATACATGACCGAGCCATCTTAACCTCCGTCTCCTTATCTCAAGGGACATATGCAAGCTGCCTGTCTTCTTATAAAGTTCCTCATTCGAGATTCTATTTGGCCAAAAGATGTTGCAGATCCTGTTTTGTTACTCTCCAGCACTCAGAGCCATATAGCATGACAGACTTAACATTGCTGTTGTAGAGCCTGAGTTTGGTTTTAACTTTTAAGGCTATATTGTTTAGACTTCCAGATGTTGCGAAGTTGGCTGAAAGCACCTCTTGCTTTGTTGAGACGCGTCTTGATGTCTTTTTGCGTTCCACTTTCACTGCTTATGAGGCTTCCGAGGTATGTAATGTCTTCTACACATTCCAACGCCTCTCCATTGATGGTGATTGGAGGTGCTGTTGGGGCATTGATGCACATCACCTGGGTCTTTTTCTGGTTGATGTAGAGACCAGTTCGCTTTGCATAATTGCTTAGCCAGTCAGACTTCTCCTGGAGGTGGCTACGAGTGGATGACATGACTGCCAGATCGTCTGCAAAGTCAAGGTCTTCCATAAAGGAGAACAGGGTCTATTGGATTCCACAGGGACGGTCTGATGTAGTTTGACGCATAACCCAGTCGATGGTAATCAGGAACAGAATAGGGGAGAGGATGCAGCCTTGTCTTACTCCAGATTTAATGGGAAATGACTGTCAAGGTGTTATCAAGGATGACACTGCATTCAAATTGTTCATAGAATTTTCCAATGATGTTGACAATTTTGAATAGAATAGAATCTTTATTGTCATTGTTGGTACAACGAAATTTAGTTTGGAGCATCACCACTGGCATGCAAACATAAAATATAGCATGTGCAAATAATAATGTCAATAATAATAATATAATAATATAGTATCAATGTCCCAATGTCCTCAATAATAATAATATACCATCAATGTCCCAAGTGCAATAGTGCTAGTGCAAGTCCGGTTCACAGTTATTGTTGTAATGGAGAAGTGGGAGTTATGTCACCGGGGGCTGGGGACGGGCGGTGCGAGGGGGAGGGTGTGGGGCGGCAAGTTGATGTTGATCGTTGAGCAGCCTGACAGCCCGTGGATAGAGGCTGTTGGTCAGTCTGCTAGTTCCGGACTGGATGGATCTATACCTTCGACCAGAGGGCAGCAGTTGAAAAAGATGGTGTGCTGGGTGGTACTGGTCCTGTAAGATGTTATTCACACGACGTAGGCAGCGGGAGGTGAAGACTGTGGAGATATCTGGGAGGCTATTTCCAGTGATCCTCCATATTCCATAGGTATTCCATTCCATAGGTATTCCATATGCCCTTAGGATCTTCCATAGGCTCTCGCGATGAATACTGTCAAATGCCTTCTTAAAATCGATAAAGTTAATATACAAGGGGGCGTTCCACTCAATACACTGTTCGATGATGTTGCGTAAGGTAAAGATCTGATCGATACAACCTCGACCTTTGCGAAATCCTGCCTGTTCCTCTCTTAGCTTGACATCTATGGCACCATCAAATCTCTTAAAGCCCAACATCCAGGTTAAACCCTACTGATCAATTATGGGTAGTTTACATCATTGGTATATAATTTCATTATTTATTTTTTTCCATTTGACACCGGAAATGCCACTCCGAATAAGTTAAAAAGGTCCATGCACGAATAACATGCACGCGCGAATCAAAAAAGCTTATCAAACGCCGACATCACTACAGGTGCATATTAATGAGCCGAATCTAAAAGCTTATCAGACGCTAGCACCATAGATATGGCTAGCACGGCCGTGACGTCACTTCAGGAAACGTATGCCTTGCCCGTCCAGGTCATAGTACTACTCGATATATGGCGCTGGCTAACGTTAGCATTATGTCTACTGTCGTGAACCATTTGAGATCGGGGCATGTAGATCAATGGTGGCCCACTCGGTGCATCACAGTTAGCCTATAGCTCCGCCGTCCCTGCTACAGTCGGGACCACTACACTGACGTTAGCCTATAGCTCCGCCGTCCCTGCGGGTGGTTCTCTCCTCTTTGTGTGCCCCCGTCCTCGCGGGTGTCCTGCGGAGGAGCTTGTGGACGCGACAACAGCGGCGGCCGTAGGGTGTTTGAGCCTGTAGCGTTAGTTAGCTCATAGCTATCGTGTACCACTAGCCTTTACGGGCTCGAACACCCTACGGCTGCCGCCGTTGTCGCGTCCATGGGCCCCCCGGCAGGGTACCCGTGGGGACGGGGTGTACAGAGAGGAGAGAACCATTTTGGGTCGGCCGTTCATGCCGGCCAGCGAGCCGGATGTCGGGATATGTTGTTAGCACAATAGCTACCAAGCTAAGCTATGTTAGCTACTAACGTTATAAACACAATATGTACAACGACAATTATTTACATTATTACAAATATGGTAACGTGGTTGTGGCTTTTACAAATAGTGGTTAGCTTTAGAGATGGATGGCTATAATCACGGAGCAATAGTGTTAGGTGAAACAGATAAATTTTCATTCAGCTAGTAGTAGCAAGCATATATCTATGGTAGCAAGGCTCTCTGCCTGCAGTGCCTGCCACTAGCTGTGTGTGACTCTCAGCGCCCCCTGGTGAGCCCCCTGGTGCCCTGCACCTGTTGTGACGAGATCATTTCGATTACACACGCACGTTATGAACCATTGATTAAAATATCCACGTGCGTGGTGATTGTGTTGGGCAGACAAAATGTTTGATAAAAACGCAAAAACTGGGTCAATTTCAATACTTTTTTTTCCTTCTTCATGAAAGTCACCGTTGGCCTAGTCCACATTGTTTATTGAACAAAAATACAATGTGAAGGTTGGCCTTTAAGAAGGATTCTGCAAAAGACTTTGCTAGGGACAGACAGAAGTGTTATGCCTCGCCAGTTGTCACAGTTTTTCAGGTCACCTTTCTTAGGAAGCTTGCATATGAGGCCCTTGCTCCATTCCCTTGGTATGGCATTGTGCTCCCATATCTTGGCGAAGAGGTCGGTCAGCACCCTGGAGGCTGTGGTGATATCTGCCATCAACATTTCTGCATGTAGCATGTCGATTCCAGGGGCTTTTCCCCGCTTCATATCCTTGATTGCCGTTTGTACTTCAGCTTGGGAGGGAGGATCGGTGTTAATAGCGATGTCATCCAAAGGTTCTGGATCTGCAGGCTCTTCAGGTTCTGGTCCATTGAGCACTTCTTCAAAGTGTTGAGCCCATCTTTCAGCTTGTTCCCTTTCAGTTGTTATCAGTTTACCTTGTTTATCCTTAACTAGTTTAGTGTAGATGTTCCTTGGACCGCTTAGCTGTTTAGTGATCCTATACACTATACTGAGTTGTCCTTTAGCTGCAGCCGTCTCTGCTTCACTTGCCAGGTTCTCCACAAAGGCTCTCTTATCCCTTCGGGCACTCCTCTTGACCTCTAAGTCTTTCACCTTGTACTCTTTCTTTGCACGTTCAGTTAGCCTGGGTGACTTTGCACTCAGCAGTTTGTCTTTGGCTTTGTTCCTCTCATCGATTTTTGTCCATGTCTGAGGTGTTATCCATTGTTTGTCTCCTTTCTTTCTAAAGCCTATGACACTCTCTGCTGTTTCTTTGTATACTTTTGCGATGTTCCTCCATGTTTTCTCAACATCTCCATTTTCTTCTCCATCTTCATCTTCCAGTGCACTGAAGCGGTTTCTAAGCTCGATGGTGAACTCTTTTTGGACTTTTGGTGCAAGAAGCTTGTTGATGTCAAACACTTTGTGTCGCTGTTTGGTGTTAGGTGTTGCTCTGAGTTTTAGCCTGATCTTGGCTATCACCAGGTGGTGGTCACTGCCAACATCCGCCCCCACGGTAGACTTTGACATCCAGAAGAGATCGTTGCCATTTCTTGTTGACAATGACATGGTCAATCTGGTTGACCGTATGCCCATCTGGGGATCTCCAGCTTAGTTTGTGGATGTCTCTGTGGGGGAAGATGGTTCCACCTATTGTGCATCTGTTGTTAATGCAGAAGTCAACAAGCCTCTCTCCATTGTCATTTATAGTTCCGCAGCCATGCCACCCATTGCATCTTCTCTCCCGATGTTATCATTTCCAACTTTGGCATTCAAATCTCCCATAATCAGTAGCATGTCATGTTGTGGGACCTTGCAGTTGCTCGTACCAGTCGTCCTTAGTCTCCTCCTCTGCCTCGTTTGTAGGGGCGTAACACTGTAAGATGGTCATTTTACAGTATCGGGAGTCAAATCTTGCTCTGAGCAGTCTATCACTGATGGGTTCCCACTCCGTGAGAGATTTGGATGTCTCCTTACTTGTGATAAGTGCTACACCGCTGGAGTGTGCATCATCTTTTCCAGAGAAAAGGATAGTTGAGCCCTCTTGTCACCTTGCGGCCTGAACCAGTCCATCTACACTCGCTCACACCAAGGATGTCCAACTCCTCTGATGACTTGCACTGTCTTTGACATTTCAAACATAGTACGGACATTCCATGCTCCAAGACGGATCATGGTTTGGGGTCTTAGAAGACTCATCTTCGAGCAACCGACTTCCCGAGTTGGGCTTTCATCTGCTGCCATCATAGTGCCAGTGTTTTGGCTAGAGCTTCTTTTGGACCCCAGGTTTTGTGGTTTGTGTTTTGTAGTTTCTGTAACAGTTGTTTGTTTTCCGGGGTAGAGTTGTTAGCCCCACGCCCAACCCCCAACCTGTAGGACCAGTGCTGCTTTTTGTCTGCCCCCCCCCCCCGATTGAACCTGCCAGGGGCTTTAACTTTGAGCCCCCGCCGATATAGCTCACAGGGTCCTTGAGGCACGCAAGCCACCCCACCACGTCAAGGTAGCAGCCCGGGGTATCAAATCATTTGCAAACATCTTAATTGTTTAGAATAGTCAAAAAAAAATTATTAAAAAAATGTTGGTCGCATAATTTTATTACCCAAAAAGGGGCGTGGTCTATTCAAAATGGCCCCTTTTTGCATGTTACCCCAAACAAAATTTAGAAAAGATTTATGATATATAGATATTTTCTCATGGTTTTTCATGTTACTACATTGCTAGAGGATTTTTTGATATGCCACCCGAACAGGAATTTATGACCTTTTATGACCCCCTAGTCATAAAAAAATCTATTTTTTGCATACATTTTTTGTATAAAATGTTCTAAAAATCTGGATGAGTGATATATCAAAAAATCCTCTAGCAAAAAGTTGTGGTATATGGATAGGGGGAAACGTGGCCAGTTTGGTGTGTGGAGGTACTAGAGAAATTGAGATTTTTTTGTTTTATGTGTAATACAAACTCATAAAATCTCGTTTTGAGAAAAACGCCTTTAAAGTTTTGTATTGTCTGTAAATCAGGCTATGTATGACATATCAACAAACTATTTGGCACAAAGAAGCAGGATATAGAGGGCGGCTAGGTGGTGCAGTGGGCAAGGCGCTCACCACCAATGCAGGAGACGCTGGGTTCGAGCCCAGCTCTCCGCATTGCATTCAGCTTTGCTGGTCGTTCATACTAATACATTTGGCAGTATTAGGGGGTGGGAAGCTGATGGGTGGGGATCGGACGTTGTGAACAGCGACTCCTACAGGTCGGTTGGTGCGTCTGCGCAGTAGAATCAGGAAGCGACGGGGGCGGCGTCCCTCCAAAGCGCAGACCCCCGATGCTGAAAGATCGCGCTGTGCAAGTGAAAAGATGCGACGGCTGCTACCTCGAGTACCGGAGGGGACTCGTGCAATGTACTGTATGGCTTCGTCCACATTACAGCCGGCTTGTGGGAGGCATGGCCAAACAGCGTTCGAGACAGGGGAGGGTAGAATTGGACGATACGAAATTGGGATGGGAGAAAAATAGAAAATGGGAGAAAAAGTAGATATAAAAAAAAAGAAGCAGGATATAGATATGAATAAAGGTGGAAAGTTTGGTGTGTGTAGATGCTAGGGAAATGGTAAAAAAAAATGTAAACCACTATTTACAAACACAACACCCAATCAAACCATTAGTAATAGACAACCTAAACACATGCCTGATAACTGAATAACATAATAATAATGATGTAGTAGTAGTAACAGTTTAGTAACAAACAACACAACCGATTACTGTACCCCCTAATAGGCAAATACAATATTTGAATAGATATCACTATGAAACTTTCCCAGTTTGTTATGTACATATAAACTAAGAAAAAATATATTGCAAGTTTTCTGAATTTTATGTTTATATATGCAAATGAGGCACTTCCCCATTCGATATGTGCACATTTATGGATGCAATCATGCAAAATTAAGCAAAATAAGCAACTAAATGTGTTTTTTTTTAAGTTTTCTTGTCACTAGTTTGAAAGAAGACATGTAAAGGGGCAACATTATACAAAAATCTCAAAATTGCCACAAAATCAGGAAAATGGTATTTTAGGTGGGTGGTCTCCCCTTAAACTTAATCAAATCAAATCAAATTTATTTATAAGGCCCGACAACACACGTTAATGTCCCCATGGGCCGTACAGGTCTTCTTTAAACAAGTCAAGAAGAAAACATAACAATAAGTCAAGAACAGAAAAAATAAATTTAAGATAAATGCAAATAAATGAAAGAATGCAAGCACTCCCAGACATACCCCACGCGAAGGTAAGGAAAAACTAAAACCTAACAATAGGGAAAAATGCTCCACAGGCAGTGTGGAGGAGAGAAACCTTAGAAGGGCCATTCAAGGGGGGATCTCCCTTCTTAGATGTCGGTGATAGTAGTGTTGCAGACTTACAGTTGGTAAGCATGCACTCAAGTGTGAAGTGAAACACAGATGAGTGCATGCAATAGCAACTGAACATTTTGAAAGATAGAGCAGATAGCGATAGCAACTGAACATTTTGAAAGATTGAAGATAGAGCTGATAGCGGATCTATTTGAGGCACAGGGGTGGCGCAAATAGAGTCACGCAAATAGAGTCACGTCCTTGAAGGAATTCATGCTTATGTTCCATTTGATACAACACAGCATCAGAACTGATTGGTAACGTTAGTGACTAGCATGCTATGTATCTTGGCTTTGCTAACTACAGTCAAATGGGTCTATTGTGGCTAGCTCTAGTAACGTTACAATCACAAAGAGGGTCTATGACCATAGTTTGCATGCATTAAAACTTTTAAAAGCATTGATTGAAAACTTTATTAACAGATTGCAGATTGGGCTCAGCACCGTACGTCGAGCGAATGAACGGACCACAAGGCATGAGGGGTACTATGTTCCCCACAGTAGGGCATCTTGTCTATCCTGTGTCAGCATTCCACTGGACTGGAACAACCGCAGAGCTAGCTATATAAAGGAACAAATTATATTTTTTCTCCCTCCATCCCATCTCCCCTGCAGTTCGACTATGCAGGTCCTTCAGGGGGGGGGGGGGGGGGGGGGGCACTGCTCTGACCCAACAAAATGTTATTATTATTTCTCTAACTTGTTTCTGTCCATTCCCTCCACAGAGGCTTACTACACTAAGCCAGCTCAGGAGAGATTGAGGAACTTGAGCAAGGCCAGAGTGCACCTGGTTGAAAGGTTCAAAAACATAACTGCCAAGTACAAGCAAACAATAGAAAACTACATGGACACTAAGTGAGTACACTCACACATGCACAAACAAACCAGGAACACTTCATACGGAACAAACAATCACAAGTACATGTAAGAACCGACAGACATGCGCGCGCGCGCGCGCACGCACGCACGCACGCACGCACACACACACACACACACACACACACACACACACACACACACACACACACACACACACACACACACACACACACACACACACACACACACACACACACACACACACACACACACACACACACACGTTGGGTTGTTATTTTACAAAATTATCTCTCTTTCTCTCTTACTCACTCACACACACAGTATCCCCATCATAATGCTGTATGTCTGTACTCTTCTTGTTAGGATCTTTGTCGACTGTGTGAAGGCGAACATCGGTGAATGTTATTTCCCGTAGTGACCCTTGCACTGGCACCCTGAATCCCACCCAAGGACCCTGACCTTTCACTCCTTCCATGGGACCACTCATCGTGAGACACCCTGCAGTGCTGGCTGACAGACACAACAGCTACAACCCCTCTCTGTGAAGAGCTAACCTTCAAGAGATCAGAGTGAAATCAAACTTGTCAACTTTCTCAATGTGAGAGGAAACCAGTACAAGAAAAACGAGAAAAAATTTCACCAGTAACATGTCTTTGTGGTTCAGTGTGTTCAGTGCACGTGTGTTTCCCTGAAACAGAACATTATGCCTTATTATTGACATTTTCTGGGGACGGGAGAAGGTACTGAGACCTATCTTTTACGTATGTCTAAAATGCTGATGGAAAACAGTTACAGAACAGTCTAACTATCTGCTCACATCGGCATACGTGTTGAATGTAAGTTTCTAGTTTGGAGGACTAAATTGTTATGGAGACTGTGTAGCTGAGCTGTCTGTGCGATACAGGCTGACTCAGAATCATGTGTTTATTTCTATTCTACACTATAATAATAATAATAATAACTTTATTTATATAGCACTTTTGATACAAGATGCATTCACATTACATGATAAAAAAAAAGATAAAACAATGAATAATAACAGATAAAAAAAGAACATAAAGTAAACCACACAATCACAAGCAAAGAAAATGGATAAAATCGATGATTAAAAAAAATAATAAAAAGAGTTGCTAATTAAAAGCAATATTAAAAAGGTATGTTTTCAACTGTCGTTTAAAAATTGCAGAATGGGTACAATACAGTACGGCTCAATACACACAATTGTTATGGGGATGCAGACCAGAGAAAAACTTTTTCGTCTTGTTTACATCAGGGTCCCCCATTTTCAATTCATAACAATTGAAGGTCTCATTGTAGACTTCCTCAAGCTGGTTTAGGGCTCAGGTAGGTGGGATTCTTGTGGATCACAGAGGTACTTGTAAAATTGCAGTCTGCATTTAACCCTTTCACTACCACACTATGTAGTATAATTTGCCTGTGTTAAATTATACTTGTTCTTAAGTAATCAGGGTTAACTTCCATTTTGGAACTCAAAATAAAGGTTTAAAGTAAATTCTCATGTGACTGAGCAACAGGAAGCATATGGTTCATTTGAATATAGTACTAAGTCACAGCTGAGATCACTAGACAGAGGACAGGAGATAACATATCCTTGTGACTCTACTAACTTCCCTGTTGAAAACAGCTGAGTCAACAAACATCGGCTAAGAGGAGGAATCAGCGTTTAGTATTTAGTAATCAGTACACATTAGAAATATATTTTTCTATAGTTAATTTAACTTTGATTAAACTACAAGTATACATTTACATGTAAAGATAGAATACAAAAGGTTGGAATTTGAACCCCAATGCTTAGACAATGATTTGGCCGATGAAGGTGGTAACATTCAAATCACATGCCTATGTGATAATAGCCATATCAACACAGCTGTTGTGTGAGCAGATAGCCTGCTCTTGAAAATCATTTAAAATCTAATCATGAAATAAAACATGGCTTGAGCTTCTGGTTGAATTAAGTCTTTTAGGAAATAACTTAAAGTAATAAATCTCCAAAGTGTTATGTGTTAAAAAGCAAATCTGGCTTAGGAAAGTCCCCACAAGGAAAACAAAGTGTTACAAGGAAAACAAAGTGTTTTAACTATAGGTCAAACTCTGTGATGGAAATATGTGGTATTAACGAAGTGTGGTTCCAGTAAACAGTTATGAAAGAAAGGTTTTTAAGTAATTTGTATGTAAAGGTGATCCTGATTTAACGAAATAAGTATAAACAAAGGAACTGAATCATTCATCATTGAAGACTGTGTAAAATTATGATAAATTTTTTTTTAAACCTACTGTGATGTTCTTTAGAATTAGACCAAGAATAATAATTGTATATTGTACTAAACCAAAGATGAATTCAAGTGGATTTGGACCTACCGGTAAATACAAAATGTGGATTAAGACATATGGTGAATTAAGAGGCAGGTCCAAGCACTATTGTTAGTTTGAATCTACAGATGCCTCAACTATGATTGGGTCGGTGTAGTGGTGGCGCTTTGAAAATGACGTCACTAGGCCGGCCCCCTGTTTCATTATAAATATAGTTACTGCGAACGAGAACAGAAGAGCATTGAGAAAGGAGGAAGAAGATTGGACGAAGCCCTCATCGATAAAGGACAATTAATTTCCACGCTGCCAAAAGAGATCGCGGAAGAAAGCAGTGTTGTTGACATCCGGTGGACATCTTTGATAGAATATTTTGGGTGCCGTTCAGAGCTTGAATTATTTTACATCAAGTGTTTTGTGAGCAAGTATTGATTGACTGATTATTTTTGGGGTCAATAAATATACGATCGGAAGACATTGAGCGAGTGTTTGGACTAATTTTTTACAGAGTGTTACATCTTTTGAGACAACAACATAACGACCAGAGTACTGTTAGATTGTGTATCATAAGATACAATAACTACCAAAGGGTTAACCCTTTCACTGCGACAATACAGAAGGTTCTTAAAACAAGTCTGACCAGGGCTATTTCTCATTTCCTGGTCAGACCGTTGTGTACACTTGTCTCTGATTTGTAACCGAGGACTTTTTCTGTGATCATGGAAAATAAATGTTCATTTTTTACAACTCGACTCATCTGAATTCCTACAGCTCACTGTATCGACTCATTTAGAAAATTCCACAACAACCTTTCACTACCACACAACAAATGGTTAACCCTTTCACAACCACACTACAGACGGTTAACCTTCTGTAGTGTGGTAGTGAAAGGGTTAATTGTGTTCAATCTCAGTTTACTCAATTTAAGCTTGTTTTAAATGCAGATACAAGAGAAAAGAAGCTGCGGTTGAAATTAGGGTTTCATTTCAGAAACAAGACATGTTTCTCCTTTAAGTCCAGAAGACGGCTGTTTGCTGTTAATTTTTATTTTTTTGCATCAGCACAATGTCTCCATATTTTAGATACTATTCATCACAGTGCCTTGATATTTGTTACCAACTGTAATGCCCTCACACACTATTCCAGGACAGGTTGGCTATCTTTGTCCATAATATATGCTTAGCCATTGGTATATATTTTGTATCTATAAAGCTGTTGTTCTGAGTCAACATCCCTCCTACCTATGCACATATAATATTGCTCAGAGATCAGACTGTCAGATCTCAAGATGTATTTTTAGCTGTCTGTCCCAAATGCCTGGACAGAGATAGGGGCATTTTTTTTGTTTATGTTCTCTGCTCCCTGTACTTGGAATAGCCTGCAGAAAGACTTGAAAGTTAGAGAAGTTAAGAAATTAAAGCACTCAATATGGTTCATATATATAAAAAGAAAAGAACACAAACTTCCAAATGCGATCAATCGCGCCTTACGTTGAATACAGACAAGACAGTGGCTATGTATTTTAGTAAACAAAGTATAAAAAGTATCTACCCTGATATATTTGTAAAGGGGAGAGTGATAAAACAATTTGAGGAATTTAAATACTTAGGAGTTACTCTTGACTCAAAACTGACTTTTAAAAACACATGAAAAAAATGGCTCATGTTTTAATTCAGAATTTCCGCCATATTAGAAATTATTTAACAACAGAGGCTGCTAAAATAGATCTGCATCAAGAGGTGACTGCAAGGTCCCTCTAAGAAACACCTCGGAGCAGGTCCTAAATTATTATATTATTCCTAGTGACATAAAAAATTATATAAACTATGATAACTTTTGCTCTGTCACAAAAAATGTGCTCCAGAGTCACCAATGTTGCCAACACTAGTTGGTGCTGTCTGACTTTCCTTGTGTATATATAGATGATTACACAAGAGATAGTTACTTTTACTTTGTACTTTTGAACTTGTCTTGTATCTTAAGTGTCAAGAATAGATCATTATGTTTGGCACTGTGCTGTGTGTATGTGCAATGTTTTCCTTACAGCACAGAGCCAACATGAAACTGTACCATTCGCCACACTAACGGGTAATAATCTTAACGGTCCTTTCCTCTAAATACACAACAAACTAAGGCCCTGTTTAGACGGAAACGCTAGCAGGTGAATCCGCAAAAAGATTTTTTCGGATGTGCCTTTCGTTTATATGGAAACGGCGTTTTTACGGGGTGAAAGTGAGACCACCTTCCAGGGTGGAATTCCTAGAAACGATAAACCTTTGCGCTATCATCTAAAGTTTCTAAACTGTCAAACTGCATAAAACGATGACGAAAGGGTTGTCAGGGCTCTCTTCGCGCGTACTGCTTACATCACAGGCATGCGCCAGTAGCCTAGAAGCGTAAACAAAGCATGTCTGATTCTATCCATGGCGATCACCTGAAGGCTACATTGGCAGTACTTTTAAATACACAAGAATCTGTCCCGCGGCTATCACAACTATTAGTACTGGACCCACTGTCTGTGAGTGACTCTGCTTTGGTCCAATCACATTCCCCACCCACAGTCTGCGAATCAGAGGCAGAGTAGGGCGGGTCTTCACAGCACGTCATGTGACATATGCGCCAATCGTGTGACAGTGGGGCTCCGTCGTCTCGAGTCGTTATAACGTCGTCTGCACGCAGAATTCCATTCCAAAACGCTAGTCTAAACGCAAAATTAAAAGTGAGACCGCAAGGCGAATTTTGCGGTTTCTGTTCAGACTCTCTCCGTCTAAACGTAGCCTAAATCTACATCTGCCTTCCTCTTCTCTAACCCCCTGTTTCTGTCCCTCCCCTCCGCAGTGGCCCAGGAGGCTTTCCCGGAGGCTGCCCCGGAGGCTGTGTCCCCACACAGCGGTTTGTGCCAGATGTCTGCATTTTAATTTTCCAGATTTTTCCGGATTGCGAAAGTACAGAATGTAAGCTTTCAAATGATGTGTCATATGTCGAAATCTGAGATTTTTTTTAACATGATGTGCTCATTTATAACTTGTAAAGCAGTCTATTTTCTACAACACTTAAGAGGAGAAAATGCTTCTCAAAGGCAGGCCACATTTTCACACTTCAGAGAGTTTGAGGTGGGTGTCAACAAAAAAACCTCCGGCAATGCCCTCACCTGAATAGCATTAACATAATGAAGTGCTGTCATGACAGTTATCCCTCCTCAGGACCCTGGTGTCAACAAGACAAAAGTATTTTTCTGGTCTCTCTTAGCAATTGTTTGTATCGAGCTGTACTGTATTGTACCCATTCTGCAATCTGTTAATAAAGTTTTCAATGCATAGTAGTATAGACATTATTAGCATAGTAGGTAGTAGTATAGACAAGTCAGATTACTTAGTAGTAAAGTGGATAATAGTAAAAGACGGTATGAAGGTTAGTAGTTTCAGATATTAATTGAAGTTAGTTTGGCTCGTCTTCTGCCAGCTTGTACAGACAGGAGCTTGACCTCGTTGACCTATGTGAAACTCTCATACCCCATCTTAAAAAACGAAATGGGTCTGTTTTACTCAAATGTTTAGACTTTACCAATGTAAACAAATGATCTTCAGTTTCCACATCAATGTAAATGTGCCAGAATTTGTGAGCGATACACTCTTGAGTGGATAGTAGTATAGACATTATTAGCATAGTAGGTAGTAGTATAGACAAGTCAGATTACTTAGTTTAGTTTTAGTTTAGTTTCTTTAATATTTGTCATACAGAAGTACAGAATACTTTTATACAAAATGCTTCTTACTGTTACGCTCCAGAGACTGTGCAAGACAAGATAAGTATGAAATAAAATAACATAGTAAAATTAGAAGTAAAAAAATTAGGTCACAGTGTTCAGTTTAGACATATGTACAATGTTCGATGCAGAATAGACGTAGTTACCATACAATATACAATACTGTGCAGTGTACTAATATACAATACTATATAGTGCAAGGCAAAAATGGGACGAGGTGCAATTTAGGTACAATTCACAGTAGGTGTACGAGTTGTAGTGCAAATCCTTTATCAATAAATATAAAGTGTAAAGTGTGTTTGTGTGATCTAAAGTGTGGAGAGTGGGTGCTGCAGTGTGTTGTTTGTTTGAGTGAGTGTGTGCGTGTGGGTGTGTGTGCTGTGTGCATTTGATGGTTGTTGCATAGTGTTTATTGTTCGTTTAGCAGGCTGATGGCCTGGGGATAGAAGCTTCTTCTGAGTCTTTCTGTGCTCGCCTTAAGACTCCGGTATCGCTTGCCTGACCGCAGCAGTTCAAAGAGGCAGTTGTTCGGGTGGCTCGAGTCCTTAATAATTCTCTTAGCCTTCCCCTTGCACCGCTTGTTGTAAATGTTCTGGAGGGTGGGAAGCCCCCCTCCAATTGTGCGTTCGGCTGAACGTGTCACTCTTTGTAGTCTGCTACAGTCTTGTGCAGTGCTATTCCCAAACCAGGAGGTGATGTTGCCGGTCAGGATGCTCTCTATTGTACATGAGTAGAAGTTCCTAAGGATCTTCTGACTGACTTGGAACTTCCTTAGGCGCCTGAGGAAGTAGAGGCGTTGTCGTGCCTTCTTCACAACACTGTCAATGTGTGTGGTCCATGTCAAGTCCTCGGATATGTGAGCTCCGAGGTACTTGAAACTGTTCACTCTCTCAACCGGTGCCCCGTCGATGCTGAGGGGGCTGTAGTCCTTGACCCCCGACCTCCTGAAGTCCACAATCATCTCTTTTGTTTTGCTGACGTTCAGGGAGAGGCAGTTCTCCTGACACCACTGTGACAGGTTCTCTACCTCTTCCAGGTAGGCCCTTTCGTCGTTGGCAGAGATCAGGCCCACCACTACTGTGTCATCAGCAAATTTGATGATGGTGTTGTTGTTCCGCTGTGCTACGCAGTCATGTGTGTACAGGGAGTAGAGGGGGCTCAGAACACAGCCCTGGGGGGCCCCTATGTTGAGCGTGATGGATGAGGAGGTGCAGTTGCCGGCTCTTACCACCTGGGGTCTGCCCGTCAGGAAGTCCAAGACCCACTGGCAGAGGTCATAGTTCAAGCCCAGGTCCCTGAGCTTGGCTATGAGTTTGGAGGGGACTATGGTATTGAATGCTGAGCTGTAGTCGATGAACAGCATTCTCACATAGTTCCCCTGCCTCTTGTCCAGGTGTGATGCTGCTGTGTGCAGCACATGGGCTATGGCGTCCTCCGTGGACCTGTTGGGGCGATATGCAAATTGCAGAGGGTCCAGGTTGATGGGGAGGGAGGAACAGATGTAGCCCTTCACTAGCTTCTCAAAGCACTTCATGGCTATGGAGGTGAGGGCTACAGGGCGGTAGTCGTTGAGGCAAGCAGGCGTAGATTTTTTGGGTACAGGGATGATGGTGGACTTCTTCAGACAGGTGGGGATGACAGCCTGTTCCAAGGACAGGTTGAAGATGTCAGTGAATACCGGGGCCAGTTGGTCGGCACAGACTTTTAGGACGCGGCCGGGGATGCCGTCCGGTCCTGCTGCCTTCCTGATATTCACTTTTTTAAAGATCCGTCTCACCTCATACTCTGTTACCCTGAACACTGAGTCTCCATCAGCAGACCCCCCCCCCCCCCCCCCATTGCCGTGGTTTGTAGGCTGGTGTTGTTATTCACAGCCTCAAACCTCGCATAGAAGGAATTGAGATCATTTGCTAAGGAGATGTCACTGTTCAGTTTGAGGGGGGTGCCTTTGTAGTCTGTCATTGTTCTGAGGCCCTGCCACATGCCTCTAGAGTCAGCCTGTTCAAACTGAAGTTCAACTTTATCCCTGTAACGCCGTTTTGCCTCTATTACTGCTCTCCTGACGTTGTATCTTGCCATCTTGTGTTCTTCCATGTTGCCTGTCACCAGCCCGGTGTTGTATGCTGATGTGCGCACTTTCAGAGCCTCACGGACGGATTTGTCTACCCAGGGCTTTTGATTTGGGTAGATTTAAATTTTGGTAGTGGGGATTGTTTCTTCTACCAGAGTACAGACATAGTCAATTACCGTTTCGGTGTATTCGTTAATATTGGCTGTGTTATCACGGAATACACTCCAGTCTGTGCAGTCAAGTGCAGCTTGGAGTGACTCCTCTGACGTCACGGCCCAACGCTTAACCTCTCGCGAGACCACCGGCTCAACTTTACTTTACAACTTAGTAGTAAAGTGGATAATAGTAAAAGACGGTATGAAGGTTAGTAGTTTCAGATATTAATTGAAGTTAGTTTGGCTCATCTTCTGCCAGCTTGTACAGACAGGAGCTGTACAAAGTGCTTAAGCTTAAAATTAAATTAAATAGAATATTTCTAGTCTTTATTGTCATTATACAGACAGCGTTATATAGCTCAACAGTGCACAATTAATAAACATCAAAAAGAAAATTAGGAAGATACAATAAAATTGTCCATTTCTATGGTCCATCTATCTGGACTGTATAGGACTGTGAAGCTATGTACACCAGAATTTCCCCAAGGGGATTAACACATTGGTCGCCAAAATCGCTTTTCAGCGTTATTGCCCGTACAGCGTTTTTGAGATCAATATTTCATTTTTTCGCCATGGCATTCATAATTCATCCACCCAACCCCCGATGCCCTAGCGCAGCGGTTCCCAAACTTTTTTGGCCGCGCACCCCCTGTCACCTCCCGACCTAGCTCGCGCACCCCCCAATGCAAATGTAGCATCCTGAATATTCTGCTAAGTATTCAGAAGTGCTGACTAACTGTTACTTTCCCTGTGTGTGTATAAAGTGTGATAAACAGTGTTCCTTTTGATATCTCGCCCGGTCTAATAACGAGGTGAGGTGCTACTCTTCTCCGGCTTCATTATGGATCACTAACATAACATTGAAGCATCTTTCTCCCGTGCTGAAGTGGTCCTATAGTGGGATCAGTTGCGGTTGCCAGCAGGGGGCAGTGGTGGCAGGTGGAGCGGAGGAGAGAGGGAAGCAACGAGGAAGAGAGGATTACCTGGGAGCCAGAGCACCAGGAAGCTCTCTTCGGCAGTGAACTCGACCATGAACAGTCGCAACGGGCGTGTGCTCCGGAAGAGCCCCGTTGAAGGAGTGATGTTGAAGAGCCCCGTTGGAGAGCGACGGGTGATAAGAAGTACTTGCTAGTTGACGTGTTATCCTAGAAGTACCAGCGATAGTGTGTGAGTAAGCGATACAGAACGAAGGACTAACGTCCATAGTTAACGGGTTATAGTAGTAAGTGTGCGGTGTATTAGCATGCTGCTAGCGGCTCCATCTGACTCCAGTAGACTACCGGGCGCGCGGCGCTGAAGACCGGTGGTACAGTCAGCCATGTTGCGTTAGTAGTACAACCGATAGCAGGAGGGTGCACTCAGACCCGCAGTTTAGCTGTGTTTAGGGTAGCCAAACAGTATTAGCTCTCGTGCCAGCATCAAACAACAGCCGCAGTGGACGTCTCCCCGACGCCGCAGAGGACGCCTCTTCCCACCAGCAGAAGCGCCGGGCCCGTCGGCGTTCCGACCTGGGCCGCGAAGGGCGATCGACGCCGTCACGACCCAGTCGCCGAGAGCTCAGAGGAGCAGAAGGTACACGGGGAATGCCTCACCCTAGATGTACAGATAGACGGGGTGGACACCCGCTGCCTGGTCGACACCGGAGCCGAGGTGACGACGGTGTCAGAAAGCCACTTCAAGCAAAACTTCCCAAAGCGGCAGCTGACCTCCGCCCACTGGATCACCCTCACAGCCGCCAACGGTTTGGAGATCCCTGTGGTGGGGTGCCTGTACGCGGAGGTGAAGTGCTTGGAGATGACGTTCACAGAGAAGTGTATATTCATCTTGAAGGACGACCCCCTCCGAGGACTCGCGAGAGACGCTGTCCAGGGACTTCTGGGGATGAATGTGCTCGGCGGAGTGGACGGTCTCTTCCACGGGATGAAGGGGATGCGCCCCGCCCGTAGTTATCGCCCCGACTCCGAAGATGTCGCCCTTAGCCACGTTGTTGTGGTCCACTACAAACCCGGCCGGTTCAGCCGGAAGGCCGACGCCCTGTCGTGCACGTCGAAGAGGTCAGAACCGGAGGTGGAGGACACCGAGAAGAGCTTCTTAACCGCCACAGCCCGTACTCGCCAGTCGTCACCGGACGAATGGTGACGCAGAAGAGGAACGGCGGGTACGACTGGGCGGAGATGCGGCGACTTCAGGCGGAAGGGCCCAAGCTGGAACCAGTGTGGCGGGCAGTGTTCCGAGGGATCCAGCCCTCTAAGACCCCGTTCGTGCAGCAACGGGAGGAGAGAGAGCCCGGCAGGAGAGAGCCGGACAGGAGAGAGCCGGACAGGAGAGAGCCTGACCGGAGAGAGCCGGACAGGAGAGGGCCTGAGAGAAAGCCAGATCGGAGAGGGCCTGAAAAGAGAGAGCCCGAAAGGAGAGGGCCTGAGAAGAGAAAGCCCGACAGGAGGGAGCCGGACAGGAGAGAGCCCGACCGGAGAGAGCCTGACAGGAGAGGGCCTGAAAAGAGAAAGCCCGAACGGAGAGGGCCTGACAGGAGAGAGCCTGAGAAGAGAGAGCCCGACAGGAGAGAGCCTGACCGGAGAGAGCCGGACAGGAGAGGGCCTGAAAAGAGAAAGCCCGAACGGAGAGGGCCTGACAGGAGAGAGCCTGAGAAGAGAGAGCCCGACAGGAGAGAGCCTGACCGGAGAGAGCCGGACAGGAGGGGGCCTGAAAAGAGAAAGCCCGACCGGAGAGGGCCTGAAAAGAGGGAGCCCGAAAGGAGAGGGCCTGAGAGGAGAGAGCCCAACAGGAGAGAGCCGGATAGGAGAGAGCCCGACAGGAGAGAGCCTGACAAGGGAGGGCCTGAAAAGAGAAAGCCCGAACGGAGAGGGCCTGACAGGAGAGAGCCTGAGAAGAGAGAGCCCGACGGGAGAGAGCTTGACGGTGGAGACCAGGACCTCAGGAGACAGAACTACCACAGAGGCTTCCGACCAAGGGGTTTCCCCCGTCCCCGGCTGGGGCGAGACAGAGAGGAGAACTAGGGAAACAGGTCGGAAGGAGGTCAAGGAGGCGAGGACAGCCCGGACCAGGGGCCTCGTCGGCGCCACTACCGGCGCAACTTCCACTACCGCCGCAGATGCCCACCGGCCGGCGACAAGCCGGGCCCAGAGGGCGGCGATGGAAACGTCAAGAGGACGTCAGTGTTCACGGTTTGCCCCGAAGGAGGGGGCCCCGAAAGAACCGTGCATAGAGATCAACTCAAGATCTGCTCCTTCCCGGCCTCCGATCCGGAAGAGCGGACGAGAGCTCCCCGAAGGATCCCGATGAGAGCGCGGAGCTCACCCGAATCAGACGTGGGGGGTGCCTTCGTTTACTCTCGAGAACCGCACCCTAGGGCGTGTAACCCACCCAGGGCCCCGCGGGTCGTCGCTGAAGTAGCGTCGAACGAGGGAGGAGAGGTAGAGTCAGTTCCCTCCAACAAGGATGGAGAAGACGGCGGAGACAGGGGCGAGGAGGGCGCCGCGGGCGGCCCCTCAGAGGCCTCGGAGGGCGAAGCCGTGGCCGAGGGCCTGCCAACAGAGACAGACGAATCTGACACAGAATCAGACGCAGGGGGGGTTGAACAAACCCGGCCCCAGAGGAGCACCAGAGGTCGGCTACCCGTTCGGTATCGCCAGGACTACGTGCTGAAGAGTGTGTTTGTGGAACAATGTGTGAAATTAATGAAACAATGTGTGAAACTGTTGGTCTAAGGACCGTTTTCATGTCAGTAAACTGGTTTCATTGAGGTAACTTGCAGAGGACTTGGCAAGTTTAAAGTGGGGGGAAATGTAGCATCCTGAATATTCTGCTAAGTATTCAGAAGTGCTGACTAACTGTTACTTTCCCTGTGTGTGTATAAAGTGTGATAAACAGTGTTCCTTTTGATATCTCGCCCGGTCTAATAACGAGGTGAGGTGCTACTCTTCTCCGGCTTCATTATGGATCACTAACATAACATTGAAGCATCTTTCTCCCGTGCTGAAGTGGTCCTATAGTGGGATCAGTTGCGGTTGCCAGCAGGGGGCAGTGGTGGCAGGTGGAGTGGAGAGAGGGAAGCAACGAGGAAGAGAGGATTACCTGGGAGCCAGAGCACCAGGAAGCTCTCTTCGGCAGTGAACTCGACCATGAACAGTCGCAACGGGCATGTGCTCCGGAAGAGCCCCGTTGAAGGAGTGATGTTGAAGAGCCCCGTTGGAGAGCGACGGGTGATAAGAAGTACTTGCTAGTTGACGTGTTATCCTGTCCAATACGCTGGCAATGTGGGGGGTGGTGTCACCAGTGACCGTCTGGTGGGGTCTCGATGCCGCGGCCTCGTTGACCTCGCCAGGCCCCTTTTTTGGGGGGTCTTGGCCCCCGGGATGTGCCTGGGGCTGGGGCCTCCTCCGCGCCCCGCTGCTACGTCCTTGCCACGGGGTCGGGGCTTTTTGACCCCGACCCTGCGATGTTGGGGGCTGTGACATGGGTTTTTTGCTTCACGTCCGTTCCCTGGTGGCGCGCGGGATGTGCGACCGAGTAGTCGCGGGCCCTTCTAAACAAAGGTAAGTCCCACGGTCTGCTCACCTTGTGCGTTGAGGTACTGCTCCCTCTTCGCACAGTCGGGTCCGGTCTCCCTCCCTTCCCTCACTAGGGGGGGCCCGGATCCTCCCCGGTATTCTGATGGTTGTGGGGGACCTCAGCGGGTACACCTGTCGGGGTCTCCGCTCCTCTCCAATAGAGCAGAGCATAAAGCCATATGAAATATAACGAAGGTTATCCTATAACCCTAGTTATATGAATATGGCAAGCGCTCTGCTCTGACTCACTGAGGACCCCATGTGTCTTCCGTTTCGGCGGTGAAAGACTGGGGAAGGAGCTGGTAGTATGGCCATGACCCCGCTTATATGTGAGCGGATGTGGGCGTGGTCAGGCAGGTGTAGGTGCGTGCACGTGGTTGAAAGTTTCCATGATAGCATATGATTAAAGGGACAGTTCCAATAGAGCAGAGCGCTCGCCATATTCATATAACTAGGGTTATAGGATAACCTTTGTGCCGCCCATTGGTACACGACGAGGACTCAGAGTTCTTTAATTACAGATGGCTGTTTATTGATGCATATTCTTGAATACAGGCTAGCTGGAGCTAGTTAGCATCATAGCATCGGGTTCATCACCACCGTAGAACTACAATTGCAGGAAATAATAACAGTCAATACTCATACAATTCAGTCAATAGAATTACAAAAACAAAACGAAAAGTGTGAATAAACTTTACGAACCACTTTGGCCTGCTTGCAGCTCAATGGGAGGGGTTTATCTTCAAAACTCTAGTACTTTAGTCTCTTAGCTTTGACAAATAAAGTGCATAAATCTGCTGCACTGTCTTCTTCGACAAGTCTGGACACGTTCCGCCAGATCTGCTCAAACTACGCTGGGTCAGAGCGTGAGACAGGACGTGATACGTCACATGAGATAAAAAGAAATATACAAATAAACATGCGCCCTCTATAGGCGACAGCTGCATTTACACTCCCACCAATCACATAACATGTGATTTTCGACAACCATTTAAAAACATCAGGAACCCTTTAAACATTGGGAACCCTTTAAACAAACCAAATACACAAAAACAAAAAAAAAAGTTTCAATGAGCCTTTACTCTGCTTCCAGTAATAGTACCGTTTTGTGTATGGCTCTCTCTAAATAATGTGGCTGAGATATGCGTGCGCCTTTGTTGTCTAGTGTTGTGTCACTGACTAACAGCTTAACTCTTCTGACCCTATTGTCAGCAGCTAACTTCCACTGATTTCTTGGCAAGTTCTCATCTTGCTGGTATTTCTCCTGTCCTTGGTCCATTTTCTTCTGTGTTGCAGATTAAGCAGGTACTCCTTTCTCCACCTAGTCCGGAACTCATTTGACAGGAACTGAACTCTCTTCCATCTTTTCTGAAGATAGAAGTCTTCTTTCACAAACTCTCCTGGTTTTGTTTTCTCTCCTTGTTGATGAGAATGTCTCTCTCTTTGTCGATGAGGTCTCTCTCCAGGTCTCTCTCCTTGTTGAGAAGGGCTCTCTCCTTGTTGAGAAGGGCTCTCTCCTTGTTGAGAAGGGTTCTCTCCTTGTTGAGAAGGGCTCTCTCCTTGTTGAGACAGGCTCTCTCCTTGTTGAGACGGGCTCTCTCCTTGTTGAGAAGGGCTCTCTCCTTGTTGAGACGGGCTCTCTCCTTGTTGAGAAGGGCTCTCTCCTTGTTGAGACGGGCTCTCTCCTTGTTGAGAAGGGCTCTCTCCTTGTTGAGACGGGCTCTCCTTGTTGAGACGGGCTCTCTCCTTGTTGAGAAGGGCTCTCTCCTTGTTGAGAAGGGCTCTCTCCTTGTTGAGAAGGGCTCTCTCCTTGTTGAGACGGGCTCTCTCCTTGTTGAGAAGGGCTCTCTCCTTGTTGATTCTCATCTTCATTCTTCACACCGTTTGCTGTGGCAGTGCATGGCTCTTGTCCAGTCAGAATGACAGGCTCTTCCTGTTCCTCTCGCTCACTCTCTCCTTGTTGAGAAGGGCTCTCTCCTTGTTGAGAAGGGCTCTCTCCTTGTTGAGACGGGCTCTCTCCTTGTTGAGAAGGGCTCTCTCCTTGTTGAGACGGGCTCTCTCCTTGTTGAGAAGGGCTCTCTCCTTGTTGAGACGGGCTCTCTCCTTGTTGAGAAGGGCTCTCTCCTTGTTGAGAAGGGCTCTCTCCTTGTTGAGACGGGCTCTCTCCTTGTTGGAACACTGGAGGTGCAAGAGGACGCAGTTCTTCTTGTGGGGTGAGAGCTAGCGAATGTGCTGAAGGATAGTGTAGAAGAGGTAACCACAGATGATCTTCTTCATCATCATTATGAACGCTTTCAGTGTAAACCTTTAGCTTTGCCTTAACTGCGTTGAGTTTCTTGAGTTCCTCTAACCGTTCCACTTCTCTCTTTTTCTCATTCAGCTTATTTCTTCTATCAGCACTTTCCATGATGAATATTTTCTCTGCCTGGATCTTGGCGTTCTCTGCGTGGATCTTGGCATTCTCTGCGTCGTTTTCAGCCGACCGCCTTTCATCTTCCTGCTCCAGTCTTCGGATTTCTTCTTCTTGCTCATGGCGCTCTCTCATTATTTTTAGTACCTCTGTAGCTGCGGCTACTTCCGCTGCAGCTTGTCTTGCGTTGTGTGACACTGAGATTTCAGAACCACCGTTGTTGAGGAACGCCCTTTTATTAGCAGTCCTGGTTCTCATCTTGTTGAGGAACTGCTGAGCCTTTTTATTAACAGTCCTGGTGTGCGATTGGCATGTATCATTCCTTCTACGGGTTTCTGAGTCTGGATGATCGGGATGTAAAGTGTCTCTCATTTTTAGATAAATACCATCAACCTCAATTTGGGCTGAATTTATTCTGGCTATATGGGAGGGGGTTATCTTCATTAGGTCAGAGTCGTCCTTATACTTGATGGATATTTTCAGTCCATTCATGTTGTGCTTCCACCGCTCATATGCCCCTTTGAAGTTCACTTTTAGATCCATCACCTTATCGTCTACAAGAGCCTGTCCCTTTTTGGACTCAATCTGAGATTCAGTTTGCTCCATCTCACTACACATGTTTACTGTGTAGTAAATAAATCAATTATGTATTCATTAAATATTTATGAACCATATCTATCGAATAAGAAATATGAACTGTAAATAGAGGGGTAGGCTAATATGAATTCAGTCTAAGAAATGTGTAAGCCTAATAATGAAAAGTGTCAACAAATGTCTTAAGTATTCAAAAATAAAATGCTTAATTTAGTTGAACATTGTAGGCCAATTCAAATCTACACCTTTCTTCAATGTGAAATACAAATCACGAAAAATAACAAATAAACCATAGGCCTAGGTTTATATTATAGTAGCTTACTATACTGGGATGGCTGGTAAAATGTGTAGGCTAATATGAAATTCAAAAACGAAATGAAAATGTAAGCCTAGTAGGCTATTATGAAAATGCAAACTATCAAGTTTGAATATACCCTTTATGATTGGCCTTTTCTAAATTAACCTTATAAAGCTAGACTTCATTAATGAATATCAACCTATTCTTAAATGGCCAAAAATATTAAACTGTAAACAACCTTATATAGTCTCAAGAATGTGCGCACTTGCAATGCAATTGTAGCCTACAACAATACTTCTCTCTGAAAAGTCAATACCTGAGACGTGTAGTCAGTCAACTTGGTGAATGGCATTGCCTATGCAGTTCAATTTCAACGTAGGGAAAACGTCTACTGCTTCTTTAAGATGGATGCTGTGAATCTTACTGATACGTGGAAAGGTTCAGCGGCAGAGTCCTGTACCCACGCCAGCCTCGAGCCGTCTTCTTCCACGAGCTCGCTTGTTTGCCTATGCAGTTCAACTTCAATGTAGGGGAAAGTCTGCTGCTTCTTTAAGATGGATGCTGCGAAATCCTACTGATACGTGGAAAAGTTCAACGGCAGAGTTCTGTACCCGCGCCAACCTCGAGCCGTCTTCTTCCACGAGCTCGCTTGTTTGGCCGTGTGCGCACTGCTGCAGCTCCTTCCCAGCAGAAAGGTTCCCCAGACACGACGATACATCTTCAACTGCAGACAATCCTCTACCCGACGTGATTCACTTCTCATTTGGAGTCCTCAACTCCACAGTCCAGTGTTCTACTGTGCCGCCCATTGGTACACGACGAGGACTCTGAGTTCTTTAATTACAGATGGCTGTTTATTGATGCATATTCTTGAATACAGGCTCGCTGGAGCTAGTTAGCATCATAGCATCGGGTTCATCACCACCGTAGAACTACAATTGCAGGAAATAATAACAGTCAATACTCATACAATTCAGTCAATAGAATTACAAAAACAAAACGAAAAGTGTGAATAAACTTTACGAACCACTTTGGCCTGCTTGCAGCTCAATGGGAGGGGTTTATCTTCAAAACTCTAGTACTTTAGTCTCTTAGCTTTGACAAATAAAGTGCATAAATCTGCTGCACTGTCTTCTTCGACAAGTCTGGACACGTTCCGCCAGATCTGCTCAAACTACGCTGGGTCAGAGCGTGAGACAGGACGTGATACGTCACATGAGATAAAAATAAATATAAAAATAAACATGCGCCCTCTATAGGCGACAGCTGCATTTACAACCTTTGTTACAGACCGTGACAGACCAATGACCTTCAAACCTCAGCAGCCCCAGCCACTTTGTAGAGTACAGTAGTGCACTATAGTATAGTATAGTAAGATAAGATATTCCTTTATTGATCCCCTTGGGGAAATTCAGGCATCATAGCAGCATGGGGGAGGGGGAGGGGAGGTACCGGTACATGTGATAGTAGAAGACATGATACAGGTCATAGAATTATAGTACAGTGGAGAAGTAAAAATTGAAAATTCAATCAATGACTCCATTCTAATTAATTGGTCGGCAATGGTTCATATATACATCATATAATTTTATATTCTGACCATGGTTCAATCACATTTGGGCCCGGACTGGCCATCGGGAGCACCGGGAGTTTTCCTGATGGCCTGGCCTGTGCTGAAAAAGATAAAAAGAATTATATAATATTATTATTATTTTTTTGCAGGCCACATAACTTAGAAGCAGGCCACTTGTTTTGGAACACGAGTTTATGTATGTAAGCACTTATTAAAAGTTTTATATTCAATCAACGGACTGGTTATTAAATCATCAACCGATCCCAAGTTCCACCCTCTTTTCTTGACCCTCCAATCACAACCGTTGCTTTCCTCGATCAAGCTAAGAGAGGGCGGAGCTTGGGATTGGTCAATTCACTTCAAATTCCTAAGCTTAAAAGGTGTTGTAAGTGGTATTTCCTTTGTTAATATAAGTGTTAAATAGCTCTACATTCTGACAGCCATCACTGATATAGATTGTCTGGTCAGTAACATGGGTCTCCCAGTCCCTCCGCTCTGCAGTAAACAGAAAATACATGTTATGGCTCGCCGACAACAAACTATCATTACACATGGGCAAAACAGAGTCCATTCTCTTCGGTTCAAATAACAAACTCAGCAAGACCGACGACTTCTCAGTTACAGTGGGTGACAATATTGTCACAAGGAAAGATGAAATTACCTACCTGGGTTCCATCCTAGAGGCTAATCTTTCCTGTGACAAAATGGCATCCAATGTAATAAAAAAAGTCAATCAACGAACTCGATTCTTGTACCGGATCTCCTCCCTGGTAAACAAGAATACCCTGAAGACTCTGGCAGGAGCACTCATTCAAGGGTACTACGACTATGCGTGCACCTCATGGTACCAAAGCACCTCAAAGGCACTAAAAACCAAATTACAAACATCTCAAAACAAACTAGTCAGACTACTGCTTGACCTGACTCCTAGAACCCACCTCACCCCTGCACACTTTGCCAACCTAGGATGGCTTAGAGTAGACGACAGAGTACAGCAACTTGCAATGGGCCTGGTCTACAAGATACACTACACGACCAAGGTACCCATGTACATGTCAAAATACTTCCCAAAGGTCAGTGAATACCACGATCACAACACCAGAGGGAGCTCCACAAATCATGTAAAACCCAGATTCGGCTCAAACAAGGGACTAAACACGTTTCGCAATTATGCCACAACAATGTGGAACGCCCTACCCAAAGCTGTAAAGGAATGTGAATCACTACCCACCTTCAAAAACACTCTCAAAGAACACCTACGGGAGACTGCAATTCAAAACTGGCCCCTACAAATGTCCTAACCCAGTTGTAAAATAAAGACCAAGCATGGCTTTGTCAGTATTCCAATGTACCCAACCCCCCCCCCCCCCCCCCCCCACCTCCAATGTACAGCCCCACCCAACCCCACCTACCCAACCTCCTCCAATAAACAGTTTCTATGTCAAATGTAGGTCAGTATTCCAATGTACAGTGTGTGTCCCCCCCCTCCAATGTACAGCCCCACCCCACCTACCCAACCTCCCCCAATGCACAGTTTCTATGTCAAATGTATATACACTCTATTTCTGGATTTTTTTTAGTATCACAAACAGTACTGTATTTGAAAATCTGGTATGTCATAAATGTATAGATGTAGCAGTACTGTCTATCTGTATGTCGTGTGTGTCATATGATGAATTGAAAATGGAGGACCCTGATGGAAACAAGACGAAAGTCTTTCTCAGGTCTGCATCCTCTTAACAATTGTATGTATTGAGCTGTACTGTACTGTACCCATTCTGCAATCTGTTAATAAACTTTTCAATCAATTCAATCAATCAATGGTATCCCGTTCCCGCTTTATCCAATCAGGAGAGAGAACCCTAGATATTATTATAATTTTTATTTAATTTTTTTTTTTTACTTATTTGTATTCTTATTTTTATTTGCCAAGCAAAGGAATCTTGGCAAGCCAAATGTACTTCTCTCTCCTGATTGGATACAGTGGGAACAGGATACCAGAAAATTTATTTTCCATTTACTGCAGAGCGGAGGGAGACCCATGTTACTGACCACACAATCTATATCAGTTATGGCTTTTTAACAAAGTAAATACCACTTACAGCACCTTTTAACTGAAGCAGTGGTATAGGTGGTAGGCTATACTGTGGACTCCACCATCCAATGTATTTCAAAGGTAATTAGGCTAATAGATATACTCTCTATACCCAGTGAAATAACTGTGTAATACTCCATACTCCGTATACTTACCTATTCCTCAACTACACAATTGCTTGGAGTCAATCAGATGTGATCGAGAAACAGTCAATGAACACAGTAAACCGGAAAATGTATGTAATTAGTCAAACTTTTATTGCAATTGGTAATTTTTCTTTAATACTACTGTCAATAACAATAGCTATTACTTTATTAAAATATCCAAATGTGTTAATTTGTCGTATGGTAGGGAGGTTCAGACTAAAAACATATAGAATGTACAAAGGTTTACTTTAATTTACAACACAAATAGTGATCTTTGAGGTCTTACTGGTACATACAAGTTGATTCAGAAAATGACCGTACAGGAGGATCAGGCTACGTATTTTCTTGCTACTGCAGTGTCATCACACACGTGATTACAATCAAGATTATTGGTAAGGCTTAAAATTAGGGATGTTCGATATTGGCTTTTTTACCGATATACCGATATTGTCCAACTCTCAATTTCTGATACCGATATCAACCGATACTTGCTTGCCTGGGTAAATACAGGTTAAATAAATGTAAAAAAAAAAAAAAAATGAAGATTTTCGATTGACCGATAATTTCAGATATTACATTTTAATGCCAATATCGGCCAATAATATATAATAATTATTCACGTCATCCCACTGTGATATTTTACATTCAGTAATGTTAAACTTAACAGACCTAAGAATATGTCACTGGAATTTCCCCAAGGGGATCAATAAAGGAATATCTTATCTTATCTTAATACTTATATTTCATAGAGCCGTGGACTGAGGTCATGTTACTGAGGTCTTTGTTCAAAATGGCCGTCAAAGGTGGTGTTTTAAACACATTAAACCATATCTTTCAACCTGAAAACAAAGGAAACAGTGTAATACCATAGTAACTTTCTGTTTAGGATAAATTAGCAATTTGGTAATTTTTTTTACAAGGCATTTAGGTGATCCAAGGCATTTAAATAAATCCAATATTAAGTAGTATTTCTTGAACTTTTGTTCATAATTAAGGCCAAGGCTTAAAAGCTTTGATTCCTCCCCAGGGCTTGAATTGGGTCGGGTTCGTATAAAGAATAATTATTATTATTTTCATAATAAGAATTCTGACTCATAGTGAACGTCACGGTTTCTGTTAATTAATAGTCTGGTAATTAACTCCAGAGTGGACCAAAGTGGCTGAGGTAGCCAGAGCCCTTCAGCACTGCTCGCTGTCCAGTTCAGCACCTCGGACAGTGCCAGCTGACACAGACTCCTGATGGTCTGTGTGCCAGGCCGCCAGCAGAGTGCTCTCTAAGGGATCAAGCAGGCTACCTGTGACTGGTGCTGTCCGAGGTGCTGAACGGAAACTCTGGTGGTCCTGTGCTTTGCCACTGGGAAGTTGGCAGGGCACTCATAAGAACAGAACCAGAACGACAGCCTCAAAAATTCTAATTATATATATTCTGCGTAATAATAATAATAAATTGTGCTCAGGCCCAAAACTGCAGCAGTTTTTCGGCTTGGACAGAACCTACACAGGTTTATGTAGGGTTCATGTAGGGCTCATGTAGGGTTCATGTAAGGTTGGGCCTGATTTTCTGAGGGCAGATCAAAGCTCTACAAGGCACTGAGCTTTTGTTTTCGCAGCTGTATGGGATTTATTTGCATTTCCTTGAAATTAACTGTGAAGTTAACTGTGAAGTCAAGTCACGTTTATTTTCATAAAACATTATCACATGTCCCACTTGTAAAGAACCAGATTTATTTGATGAATAATATTGGAGCAAACATGCAAAGCCTCATCATTATTTGTTAATTCTATAGTAACTTTTAAAACTATGTTTTTGTAAGGAACACTAATGTTAAATTGTCAAATGTATTTATTATATTATCATAATAACATTTTCTTTTTTATATACGTGTCAGTAGATCTGCTGCACTAACAAATTATTTGGAATGTTCTATGTCACAATCACTGCTAAATCTAAAGCCAATAGTAAGTTAACATTTCAACAAAATCTCAATATTATAATCACTGCAGAAAAAGAAGTCTGTACATATCCAACAGTGCACAGAATTTATACAAGCAACATAAGATTCTAAGAAAATAATTTCACTGTACATTTGTAAGAGAAATAAAAGATCTGTCACGTCCTTCAACCAAGGTGCACAAACTGGATCAAGGGATAAGGATTCTGCAACTCTATGGAGGCCGATGGATGTTCTAAAAAATAATGCTCTTCATTCATACAATTAAAACCAACACGTTCATGCCTTCATGTAACCCTGATGAAACGAATCGTATGAATAATTAAGCAATAATACACGAGAACCAGTGGAATATCATGAATATTGCCACGGCTGTGATGCGCCCGCAGACACGAGAGCGAAGCTTGAGTGGCGTAGGCATCACAGAGTGCCAATATTCATGATATCCCACTGGTTAGAGCATATTGCTTTTATACAGCAAGTTGCACCGTCGGGGAAAATATAGGATTAATACTGACTAACACTAGGGTGTTTTATATCGATTTCAGTGAACTTGGCATAGAAATATTGTTCCTAAAGATGTATCGTTGCTATGGAATTTCAAATGGAGTAGGCTATCAACCAGCTTGGCAACACAAACGAATGATGTATTAGTCTAATTTAACGTACCCGTTAACTATAAACGACTGGATAGATATAGAGGACGGGCCTACATCTAACAGTATTCATACTGAACTCATTGAACTGGAACTGTCCGAGGTGCTGATGACTTTTTCGGACTTTCGCTTGCATTTGACTCCTCTATATCTATCCACTTGTTTATAGTTAACGGGTACGTTAAATCAAATGTAACATTGTCCGCGGAGTAGGTCATGTTGACAGTTTCCGTTTGATGAATGGCAGTTGAAACTTTCTACAACATTCTAAAGCCAGCGCAGTGGTATATTCATGGTGATTTAACCGTGAGTGTATTATGAATATACTCACGGCTTAGAACGCTCTCGACTTATCACAATGCAACCTGTTGTATAAAAAAGCATTATTTTTAGAACATCCATCGACCTCCAAAGAGTTGCAGATTTTTTTCTCCACTGCAGTTGTAAGAAACAATTAAGGGACACAATTAACAAAAGATAAAACACTATAATACGGTATACAGTGATGTGGCTGCATTGATACTGTGCCTTTGCATTGAATTGTGCAGAACACAAACGTGATTATCACTATCACAAACATGATATCTGGATTATCACTTGCTGCCGGCTATTAGCTGTAGTTATTTGTGCAGTGAATACACATGTTCAAAAGAACAGTTGTAGAATAAAGACAGAAATGGGGGTGGGATAGGGTTAGCCCTGTTTAGCTTCCTGAGCTGCTGTCGTTGAGGTTATAGACATGCATTTTGGCGACAGAACCAGAGTTTTGCCCCAGGCAGTCTATAGCAGATATGCCAGGGTAATATTTGTTGTGTTGGAATACAGCATTATCTAAAAGATAAAAACAATGGTTGGTGTTTGTTTGTACGTTTCCAAATTGTGTCAACAACATGTTGCCTACTTCGCATAATGTTCAGACTAACATTCAGCTATCGATACGGACAGACACGCTTACGTTGTGGCTGTTGTGCTACAGTACATGGACCCTAATACCAGAGCCGTACCAAAATACTTTTTACTCAAGAAATCTGCTGTTCAGTGAGTGGAGAGAGAGAACTATTGCAGACAGAGTGGAGGTAATGTAACTTAATTATTACTATTGATACGGACGGACACGCTGAAACTGAGTTGTGCTACATGGACCCAAACAGTGCAGACAGAGTGGAGGTAATGTAACGTTAATTACAAACTGTGACTTCTGTGAAATCTTCCCGGACACATGGGCCGGCACTAGGGGTGGAACAATGCATCGATCCTAAAGTGACGATTCAACTGCATCGATTTGAAAATGTATGAATTGATTATAAAAAGAAATTTGTTTAAAAAAAAAAAGTATGTTGATTCTTTATTGACCTATAGTCCATTCATGCTGAGTGAATTGGTTCCCCCAGCCACATTTATGTATAAATTTTTTTGGGGGTAATTAACTGATCGAAAATAAATCTATGGTAATCGCATCGAATCGTGGTCAAATGAAGAGATTTCATGATGCATTGAACCTGATGAATCGTAATCTAATCGAATCGTTGTGGGGTCGAATCGTTACACCCCTAGCCGGCACCAATTATTTCTAGCGGATACCCTGATATATATATACGTATATATGTCTTTTGGGCTGAAAGTAGAGTAAAGAGTAGAGTTTTGGAACTCTAAAGCACTGGTCGCCATTCACTTCAATTGTATTGAAGAAGACTAGGTGGCTAACTTGCTGTGTGTTACAAACTGAAATCAGAATTCTGACTGACATGAGTCAGGTGAGTAGATGCTAAGAATTATGGCTGTGGCAAGGTCCATTGTCAAAATTAATGATATATGACCACTTGCTAATGTAACGTATTCCAGACACACATTACTTGAAGATGGATGTGGAAGTTGGGTGTCAATTTCACAAAGTCCACTGATTTAGGTCATATATTCCTGATCTTTGGTGTTTAATGTCCTTGCATACCATGGTTAGGCTACATCACTCCCATGTCTTTCCGTTGCCAAAACGTGCATCCAACCAACATCGCCATTGTTTCAAAAAGGGTCTATAGCTGAGACGTAGTGGCTAAGTAGAGCATCTCCTGCAGGGAGGCACGGAGGTTCCGGAACAGGGACTCCGCATCCGTCTCCGGGTCAGACTTCCACGCTGTGATGGAGGCCACGATCCTGGCAAAGAAAGGACATTTAGTAGTAGTAGTAGTAGTAGTAGTAGTAGTAGTAGTAGTAGTAGTAGTAGTAGTAGTAGTAGTAGTAGTAGTAGTAGTAGTAGTAGTTTATTCAGTCATCAATATGCACAGTCAATCATTTAACAATATTGGGTGGGGGTGGGGGTATCTCCCAGGCCTTTCTGTGTGGAGTTTGCATGTTCTCCCCGTGCTCGCAAGGGTTTCCCCCCCCCGATAAGATAAACCCAATGGAAAAACATGCACAACAACAAGATCGCTAACGCTGTGGCGTCCTTGACGAAGACGGACAGGAGCACTTGGATTGGTCCCCTGGCGCGGCTCACGTGGCGCCTGTCTGCTCCCGGCTGCCCTTGGGGGGGAAGGACGACGGGATGGGTTAATCGCAGATACGCATTGTATGCATGGTTCGCATGTGTGCCAAATGGTGACCTCGGAGCAGGTCCTAAATTATTATTATTATTATTATTATTATTATTATTATTATTATTATTATTATTATTATTATTATTATTATTATTATTATTATTATTATATTTGATTTTACAGTGACTGAAAAGGTACACAGACTGAAGCATAATGCATTCCTGTCCTATATTCTTAAAGGGGAACTATTTTACTATTTCTTTCACTATTTGGGCACTTTTACACAATTCCTGTGAGTTTATGGAACACCTCTGTAATTATAATTTTTTTTAATTCATTGTTTTGTATTTCTAATCAAGTCCTCAAAAACAGCATTTTTCTACCTCAAGATCTCGAGCCGTTTTGAGGCTGGGCTCCTAAACCACTTTGTGGCCTGGTGGCATCTGCCACAGTATCATGCAGCTGAGTCTCTCTGACATCACAAATCAGCACATTTTCAGATGACTCAGTTCAGTGAGGGTGAATATTGTGAGAGGAGAATTGGAAGAATGCGCCAATATGAGAATTAGAGACATAGATCATATTAATATAAGTCCACATAGCTAGGAAACAATGCTAAACACTGAAAAAGGCCATTTATAAGATAGTTCCCCTTTAACTAAATTAAGACTCCAAAACAGTATTCTAAAAGAAAATTGCAAAAAAAACAGTATTATTCACCCTTGTAGTTTTCAAAAATAGCTTTACAAACCATTTTCTTAAAAACCAAAAGCTAATTACTCATTCTTAACTGTATATCAGCATTGTTCCACAAGTTAACCCCAGAAATACACCTCCTTTTAATCCCTTTCTTAGCTTTTTGAACAGTAAATTCATAAATATCTCTCAAATCATATTTTCTTTCATGTATTGAAAAAAACCTTTGCCCAAAGAAAAGACGTTTACATTATAGGTGACACTTTTTATTCTTATAAATGACCTTTTCCAGTGTTTAGCATTGTTTCCTAGCAATGGGGGTTTGTATCAATGGGGTCTGTGTCTCTAATTCTCATTTTGGCAGATTGCTCCAATTCAGTTGAGACAATATCCTCCACCAGTGAACTAAGCTATTCTGATTTGACTCGCTATCCTACGTAGCACGGAGCTGATCTGCAGTAACGGCCCCTCTATGGTTGTAGCGCAACCATTCGCTCAACAACAGAGCGAGTGAAAATGCCGACAGAGACAGCAGAGAACGAGCGAGAGAGAGAGAGGGAGAGAGATAGATAGAGAGGGGGAGAGAGAGAGAGAGAGAGAGAGAGAGAGAGAGATAGGGAGGGAAAGAGAGAGAGAGAGAGAGATAGAGAGGGGGACACGGAGCAGGAGCTTCTCTCTCTCGGGGAAAACACACACGCATTTACTGCGCCCGTATTCCGATCCGTGCAATAATATTCACAGGGGTATATATTGTCATTTGAAACAAGTTACCAATACATTGTCCCGTGGGATTATGCCCCCCGTGGCAAAATTTATTAGTATCCCCCTCAATCTCTCTATATCTCTCTCTGTCTGCCTCTGTCTGACTGTGGGTGACTATCACTCAAAGCGCTTATGGGCGGAGCCCAGCCCAAAACGGCTTGAAATCTTGAAGTGGAAAAATGCTGCTTTAGAGTACTTGATTAGAAATACAAAACAATGAATTTTTTTGAAAAAAAACTTTACAGATGTGTTCCATAGACTCACAGGAAATAGTGAAAGGAATACAGGAAATAGTGAAAGGAATAGCAAGACATGTCCCCTTTAAGAAACGTGGCAATGCAAGTTTCTTAACACTTTGGATGCCGGCGACGTGTTATTTCGCCCCGCCCGTTGAATGCCGACGACGCTAATTGTCTTTTTTTTATTAGCGATCTGAATTCATATTTCATCAACCGAGTCTCCCGTTGGTACAGCAGCCCCTCTAGGAGCTCTGATGGGAAAATACCGCCCCCTATCGTCTATCCCTGTGTAACTGCAGCCCATTCGATTACACTGGTGGATGTGTGGGGGGGAGCCTGCTGGCGAGCCGTCTGATGAAGAGGGAAGTGATCGCGAGATGGAAAGCAGCCTGGAATATATATTTACAGCAGCCAATAATCAATCAATAAACGCGATCGATATTTGGAATGGCGATCAGGAATTGGAATAATCTTTTTGGAGAACATCTGACCTAAGGTAAGGAGTCTATGTTACCAGTTTTAGGATCATCTAAGCTGTTTTCACTGAGATAACAGCGTATGTGTACCGGTATATGTGTGTGTGTGTGTGTGTGTGTGTGCTGTTGAGGAAATAAGAGAATCGATTTCTCAGCTCGCTTCTATAGCGTGCATAAGTACACATATACTATCGATAATCTAGCGTTTATTTGAAAACGATTCATAAATAGGCCGACAAATGACAACGTGTCTAGTGTATTCGAGAATATTCCAGTAAATTCCGTTTATGAGGGAATCTTTCTATTTTCCTGACATTTTCGAGAAAACTATAGCTTTTCGAAATGCTATAAAACGGAAATGAACCGATTAAAAAAACAATCCGTTTCGACAATGTTGACTGCAAACAAATCATTGATAAGCGACGGGCAGATTAGACACATAGCCATAATTTAAAACATAGATTATGCGTTTTTAACGCTATCATTGAAGTGGATGCTGGCATCCAAGGACATTAAGTAAGGACACGAGGTCATTGTCGCAAAATAATTGACCGACACGGAGGTCTGGAACACAGAGGCGCAGCCGTTCTAAACGCAGTGAAGGTCAATTATTTTGCGACAATGCCCGAGTATTAGCTATACATTATCCCGCTTATTACATGGCTAACTTACTAACAATATACCTAATTCATTTTACACCATCGACAAGACGAGATCAAATGCAGACGCAGTTGTTCTGTTCTGTGGCTCCGCTGTCATCGCCGGCAGCCGGCAGGTGTGTGGTCTGATTGCACTAACGTAGTGCAGCTGTGCATAATGGTAATGCTTAGCTTTCGTGACTGCGACCAAAATGCTTGATTGTGATTGGTCAATAGCGCTCTGTTACCCGTATCAGCAGTCATTATTGCGCTTTGCCCATGACAGTGGTCAGTTATCGAGAAATAATTGACCGCTGTCAGGGGCAACCGAGCGCTACCAATCACAATCAAGCATTTTGGCGAATGTTAAAACGCCATGTAATAATCAACGTTAATCAAAGGCACTGAAAGTGTTAAAGGTCCCCTCCACTCAAAAATATGTTTTTCTCTACAGTTAACAGGTATGACTTTGACTATACAGATTGTTATTCATGGAAAATGAGCCAGAGTGCCCATTTTACATTCTTGCACTGGTGTGTGTGGGGGGGGGGGGGGGCTTCTCTGTACTTCCTCAAAATGTGAGTGACGTCTGCGCAACTAATCCTGCTCAGCAACTATGGGGTGGCTATTCCACAGCCGTCATCCGGGAAATGCTAACTGCTGACGTGAAACTCATATTACGTGTTGGTACATCTAGTGATCTACACATGGAAACAATAGTTTTTTGCAGAAAAACTAGCAAAAAGTGTCGTGTTTGTGTGAAAAAGCATTTTGGCAAACTGTTTAGGTGTAAAATGAGAAGGTTGAAAGGGGAGAAGTGGGGCGGGATGTTCATGGATCCTTGCATTCTCAATGAGGGCAAAGGTCAAACTGCTCCTTTTCCTGTCGAGTGACTGGTGTGTGTGTATGTGCGTGCGTGCGTGCGTGCGTGCGTCTGTCTGCCTACCTGTCGTCTCTGATCCGGTAGAAGAAACCATAACCGTGGTTCACCATGGGCGCCACTGCCCCCAGAACTGTGGTGTAACCAACCAGACTGCTGGACACCACAAAATTACCACCACCACCACTGCAGAGAGAAACACAAAGTTAGAAGCACCACACACACACAAGATCCCATTTTCACTCATCACTTAAATATAATTGTTTTAAACCGTAAAGATCTGATGTTATGTGTCCTTGTGTGGTTTAAAGATGCCCGTTATGTACTGTACATCCTGGTGTGATCTGACGACAAAGTTATCTCAAAATGTCAAATGTTCCTGTACCTTTTAGCATAGAGTGGATCCATGAAGAGATCAGGAATAGGAAGTCCCTCCTCCTTGGCGATCAGATACAGGCCCAGGAGATGTCTGTCAAAACCTGCCGACAATAATCACACAAGTTGAATCAACAGGCTCGTCTGAGATGAGTCGGATCTGTGTAGTTTTGACCACCCCCTTGCCGAGCACACTGCACGACTGTCAAGAGATTTATAAAGGCAACTAGACTAGTCATGAATGATGGGAAACCACTTGCTATTGTTTGAGCTAATAGTTTATTGGATCAGAAAAGGTTTATGTCGGGGGGCGTGGCTAGGCGAGCAATGGAGTAGCACGCTGTTTGTTCTCGCTCCCGTCGAGCCTCTACTTTTCTTTATTTTATCTTAATTTAATAAGCTTACGGATTTACTTTTTTTATTTATTTATTTAGTGAATCTTACTCAGGGTACATTTGTTCAAACCGATGGTAATTTTTTACACGGACAGATGGCATCAAACCTACGCAAATACGGATTTGTCCCAACTACAAGTAGGCCTGAAAAAGCCTCGACTTCCATTTCTGGGCCACCACCGTCCACACCGTCAAAGATGTCCGGCGTGGATACCACAGCCTTGAAGGCGGACATTCTCCTTGCGCTGAAATCGGAACTCGCAGAGATAATAGTCGGAATTGAAAGGTGCACTTTCCAAAGAGTTCGACCTTATCAGAAATGATTTGAAAGTGATGGGGGAGGAAATGCGAAGATGTGTGGCGACACTGGGTGTGGACATGAACAAAATGGAGGCTGCGGTTAAAGACGTGGAGGGTGGTCTCTCGATGTGGTCGGACGAGGTGGTAACGCTACAAACCACAGTCGAAGACTTAAAGACGGAGTGTGGCCGGTCTCAGGGGAAAGTGTGATGACATGGAAGGAAGAATGAGGAGGTGTAATGTAAGGATACTCGGAGTGGCTGAGACGGATGGCTCGAGTTCCACCGCGGCGGTCTCAAAACTACTGAAAGACGTGCTACAAATGGATGATGATGTGCTGGTGGACCGTTCGCACAGAACACTGGGGCCAAAGAGGACAGACGGGAAGCCCCATGCTATCGTGGCTAAACTCCATTACTACCAGGACTGTGTTGAGGTGTTGAGCCGGGCGCGCGCTCAGGCTCCATTACAGGTCAACGGAATGTCTATTGCAATCTTCCCCGACTATGCCACGGGTGTCGCGAAGGCCAGGGCTGCGTTTACAGAGGTGAGGAAGCTACTACGCGGTCGTGAGGGCACCCGGTACGGCATTCTTTTTCCAGCCCGACTTCGCATCACGCACAGGGGAAAAGATAAAGAGTTCATCGATGCAGATGAAGCAATGAGCTACGTCAGAAAGAACATTGTACACGCAGCAGCGGGTGAGACCACATAGAAAGAGAGATGTATCGGTGTGTACGTGCTGCTTATGATATGCAGGTGATGTGAACAATGTATCATATTAACTTCAACAGGACAATATATGTATAGAGGCTACTGTAATGTCTACTGTGTGATCATCTATGTGTAGCATCATCTGCCTAGCATTGAGAGGACGCCACTGGACACCATTTATCAAGCTGAGTGACTCACCAATCTCCAGCAAATTCATTGCCCTCTACTTATGATGTACAGGTGATGTGAACAGTGTATAATTTTGGCCCCAATAGGACAATGTGTGTATACACATAGATAGTAGTAAAGACTCACGCACATCCCAAGTATAGTCACGGGTGCTCGACTCAAATAGATATGTAAGGTAGTGGAAAAAAAGTCAGCACACCGTCTGCCGTGTTCCCAAGTTTAATTTACTTTAACACAACTTTTCGGCCTGTGGCCTTTGTCAAGTGGCACTTGACAAAGGCCACAGGCCGAAACGTTGTGTTAAAGTAAATTAAACTTGGGAACACGGCAGACGGTGTGCTCACTTTTTTTACACTACCTTGTATACACATACAGACATAAATATGTACACACATGCTCACACCTATGATGACGCATGTGCTCGCACACCTAATGGATGCACTATCTAGAGATTCTAGGCGAACCACACACACGTGGGCGCATACTACGCGCATGCACAGACACACATGTAGACACACATACACGTTTGCACTAGGGCTGCAACTAACGATTATTTTGGTAATCGACTAATCTGTCGATTATTTTTTCGATTAGTCGACTAATCTAACGATTATTTTTGTCATTCGATTAGTCGACTAATCTAACGATTATTTTTGTCACACCCTCAATCTCTGCTTCCTGTGGGCATGGCTCCTTCTCCAATGCATGTTTTACCTCACATGCTCAAGTCTGCACACCTGTGAATGTCACCCTGTTGTCCAGTCCCTCTGCCTTAAGTTAACTTAACATAACATGATGATCCCATAGCAAATTAAAATAATGACTCATGAAACATTTGAATTTGGATCTTAAGCAACTTTAAATCCAAATGTATTTGAACAATACAACAATCACTCATAACAAGATAAATAAATTAAATAATACAAATTAAAGTGGAAGTGTTTAAATAACTAAAAAAATATATAGCAGACTTCTTAGCTTAACATCCCAGGGAACTAATGGGATAACTGGGGATGTTGTTTGCTCCTGACAAGAGTCTCAAAGTCTGGGGTGATGGTAGACAAAGCAACTCTGAGGTCATGCTCAATGTCCAATCTGTTCCTCTGCTTTGTCTTCAGCTGGACCAGAGCTGAGAAGCCACTTTCACAAAGATGGGTAGTGCAAAAAAAAAAAAAAAAAAAATATATATATATATATATATAATACATATAAAAAAATATATATATATATATATGACTAATCGACGCAAAAATTCTGCGTCGGCGAGTTTTTATGATCGACGTCGTCGATTATGTCGACTAATCGTTGCAGCCCTAGTTTGCACATTGTACAGATGCGGGGGCATGGACCCACACACTCACGCCTACACACCTATACGTTTACACCTTGGCTGTGTCCGATACATCCATAAACACACACACATAGGTTCACGTGCACGCAACTGCACAAACACTGAAGGGCATATGCCCAGGTACACACCCATTTGTAGACGCATGGACACACGCACACTCCCACACATCTTCCAATTTATTCTATATCACCCAATCAGGCACCCTTTTTTTTGTGTTTAACGGGGCATGTTGGTTGCCCTTGCTCGGGAGTAAGATGTTCTGCCTTATTTCAGGGCCTGCTGGATGTGAGGTTGTTAATGTTAACCTATTATTGTTATGCTTACCGTTTACCGTTGCCACCTATATTACCTTACCTTACAGATGTATCACTCCAACTTCCACACAAGGGCCAGGGGAGCAGCCATTTTGATAGATAAAAACACGCCATTTACTATGTCAAGTGTAGAGGCCGACCCTGCAGGGCGCTATATTATAGTGGTGGGGAAACTGCATTCATTTCCGGTCATTCTGGCTAATATCTACGCAACTGGGACAACCCTTCGTTCTTCACCAGCCTTTTTTCTCGCCTACCGGATATGACCTCGCACCATCTCATCCTTGGCGGCAACATGAATTGTGCACTCTCCCCGGTGCTGGACCGAAGCTCGCCCAGAAAGGCCCCCCAGTCCAGCTCGGCCCGCGCAATCCGGCGCTTTCTTAAATCATATGGGGTAGCTGACGTGTGGCGGTTTCGTAATCCTACATCCAGAGGATACTAGTTTTTTTCCCCGGTCCATAATACCTTCTCGCGCATAGACAGCTTTCTCCTGGATAAGAGACTCCTTCCCCTTGTAACCAAATGCGAATACGGAGCGATAGTTATCTCAGACCATGGGCCCTTAGTTATGAAAATGAGTATCCCGAATACACGGCTCGGCCACCGCCAGTGGAGACTCAACCCGTTGCTCCTGTCGGAGGAAGCCTTCACAAGCTTCATCACCTCGGAAATTACATTATTTCTCGACATTAATAATACTCCGGGAATGTCTTCTTTAACCATTTGGGAATCACTGAAGGTGTACTTAAGGGGACAGGTGATTTCATATTGCGCCAACCAAAAGAAGATAAACACGGCACGCCTTAAGCAACTGACGGACGAGATTTTGGAGCTAGATAGACTACATAGCCACTCGCCATCAACCGACACGTTGAAAAAAACGTATATCGCTGCGAACTGAGTTTGACCTCCTGTCAACGCGACAGGCTGAGTACCTCATTACTAAAACGCGACAGGGGTACTATGAACATGGGGAGAAGGCCGGACGGATACTTGCCCATCAGCTGCGACAAAGAACTGCCAACCAGTCCATCCCCACTATCAACGACGAGCGAGGCTCAAAAGCCACTGACAACCTTAAAATGAATGAAAGCTTTAAAACTTTCTACCAATCGTTATACACCTCGGACTCGCAAGTGGGGCCCTCCACGCTAGATGATTTCTATAGGACCCTCCGCGTCCTGACAGTCGACTCAGAGAGGACCGCAGATCTGGAGGAGGAACTGACGGTTGCGGAGATTACGTCATCGATTAGATAGATAATTTTTTTTATTATTATTATTATTATTATTATTATTTTTACTTCGCTTTGAAATATTATAGTGAAATATTTTGCACTGTTGTCGCATATCTCTTGTTGAAATCCTCCCACAGGTTCTTTTTTGTAAGTAGACTGTTCTGCACACCCCTATATGACAGCAATCAGCTGTTCCTATGGTGCTCCGCTGTAGCCGGCCTCCCGCCGGCCTCCCGCAGCACTCGCGCCAGGTAACACACAGTGCTGAGGTTGCATTCTGTGCAGTGTCATGATGGCAACCCCCGGTAAGAAATCAAAGCAAATTCGGACATTCCAGCCCTCGTGGACAGACGATTACGGGTTTGTGGACCTTCAGAAGGACCGTGCTATGTGTTCTTTCTGTTTGGAAAATGTAGTTTGCCAAACGTCATCTGTGAAACGCCATTTCGAGACTAAGCATAAAACAAGTTTCAAGGATCAGGCGGATAAGGCAGAATCCATTAAACGTGCCGTCGCCAGGTATGGGAAGCAAGCCAGCACCCTCAAAGTGTTCATGCGCGCTCAAAACCACGCAACTGAAGCAAGCTTTCGCATTGCTCATTGCATTGCAAAACGTGGAAAGCCATTCACGGATGGCGAGTATATTAAGGAGGCTTTTATCTGTACCTCAGATGTTTTGTTTGAAGGCTTGCCAAATAAAGAGAAAATAAAAGCAAGGATAAAAGATATCCCAGTGTCAGCTCGAAGTGTCGAGCGACGCATCAATGAAATGTCAGAAAACATCCGAGAACAGCAAACAGCTGGATTAAAAGATGCGCCAGTGTTTAGCGTTGCACTTAACGAAAGCGTGGACGTGAACGACATACCACGTTTGGCAGTCATGGTCAGATACTGTGACTCAACTGTGAGAGAGGAGCTCTTCTGTTTAAAGCCAATGACTGGCACAACAAAGGGCGAGGACATAGCCAAGGTTTTTATGGAACACTTTGTGGAGAGAGGGATTGACATCAAGAAGATGTTTGCAGTGACTACAGACGGAGCACCTGCCATGGTCGGGAAACAGAAGGGAGCGGTGAAATTAATTGAGGAAGAAGTCGGTCACACCATCATGAAACTCCACTGCATAATCCACCAAGAAAACCTCTGTGCAAAGATGTCAAAGTCGGATCTGAATGAGGTTATGGCTACAGTGGCAAAGATAGTTAACTTCATTGTTAAGCGATCTTCTCTGACACACCGACAGTTCCAGGCCCTGCTCGAGGAAACGGAATGTGCATATCAAGATCTCCCGCTGTACTGTAAGGTGCAGTACAGTACAGTGCAGTACAGTAAGGTGGCTCAGCTGTGGGAAAGTTTTGGAGAGGTTTGTCGGCTGCTTTGGTGCCATCAAGACCTTCCTGGCTGAAAAGGGCCAAGACTACCCAGAGCTCGAGGACGAGAAGTGGGTTGTGAAACTCATGTTCCTCACTGATATCACAGGACACTTTACCGAGCTCAACCTACGACTGCAAGGCGCAGGGCAGACTGTGCTGGACATGTTTGACACGTGGGCGGCTTTTGTCGGCAAGCTAGCGGTCTTTTCCAATGATGTTGCTACTTCCACGTTCCGCTACTTCAGACACGTAAAGGAACTGAGTCTGTCCTCGCAGCACAGCATCAGCACCGCTGAAATATGCACGTACATGAGCGAGCTCAAGTCGGAGTTCCTAATACGATTTGGGGACTTTCAGAAGTATGGACCCATGTTCTCCTTCTTGATCAAGCCAGACAGCTTTGATGGACACAAATTGGATGTATCTCTGATAGACTGGTTGGATACACAGGACATAGAAATGCAGATGATCGAGCTGAAGAGTTCAACACTGTGGGTGGCCAAGTTTGCACAGCTACGCAAAGAGCTAGAAACCACGGCAGTGAAAGACCACGGAGCCTGCATCTTCTCCTGCTGGGCATCTGTACCGGAGAAGGTCAGCTGTATACGGAACGTTGCAATGGCTTTGCTGACGGTCTTCGGGGTCAACATACCTCTGTGAGCAGATCTTTTCGTAGGTAATTTGTTCTCTAGTTCCAGGACCTTGAACACCGGGGCCCCCCAGGGCTGTGTTCTCTCTCCTCTGCTCTACTGTCTATACACTAATGACTGTGCCTCCCACTCTGATTCTGTCAGATTTTTTAAATATGCGGATGACACAACAGTAGTGGGACTAATTAAGAACGGGGATGAATCGGCCTATAGAGCTGAAGTCGATAGCTTTGCTGTATGGTGCAAGGAGAACAACCTGCTTTTGAACATCTCTAAGACAAAGGAAATTATAGTTGACTTCCGGCGCGGGGAGGCAGTCCACCCTCCTCTGTACATAAACGGCCAGCAGGTGGAGAGGGTGGACAGTTTCAAATTCCTCTGCATCACCATACGTGATAATTTAAAATGGGAAGTTAACACCAGCCTCATAATTAGCAAAGCCCACCAGAGGCTCCACTCCCTGCGCCAGCTTAAAAAGTTTGGTGTGTCCAGGGAGGCGATGCTCAGTTTTTATAGAGCCACTGGAGAGAGTGTCCTTACCTTCTCAATGACTGTGTGGTTCGGAAACACCACCGTCCATGATAGGGGACATTTAGAACGAACTGTACGCACAGCGTCAAAAATCATCGGCTGTGAGCTCCCCTCTGTGGCCTCCATTTATGCCACACAAATCCGGCGGAAAGGGGAAAAGGTGATCAGGGACCCTTCTCACCCTGCTTACTTTAACCCCCTTCCCTCTGGCAGAAGACTCCAAAGTCTCAGGTGCAGGACATCCCGTTTTAAAAACAGTACATATCCCGAGGCTGTCCGTCACCTGAACTCAAGTACAAATGTACAGGCACTTTGCACAACAAGGGCTAGCACCAGCCAACATCCACTTTAAGGCAATATGCACTTTAAAACTGGAACACTGAGCAATTTATTTTAGGTACTGTAGCATTTTTTCTTTTTAATTGTTTGTGTAAAACTCTTTATTGTGGGGATTGTACTCTTGTGTTTTTATATTGTATTCTTGTGTTTTTATTAGTGCTGTCAAACGATTAAAATATTTAACTCGATTAATCGCATGATTGTCCATAGTTAACTCGCGATTAATCGCAAATTAATCGCTTTTTTTTTTTTTTTTTTTTTACCTTAAACAGATATTTTTCAAGTTCCAAGTTTTAATACTCTTATCAACATGCGAGTCAACAAATGCTTGCTTTATGCAGCCATTTAACACAAAAGGATGACCCTCATGCATTGCAAATTTGCATCAAATTCAAAACAGAGTGATGCACAAAATAACTTAAAAGAAAATAATAATTTAAAACAATGAATAAAGTGTGCATGAAATAATAGGGGAAAGAAAACGTTAGGAACTTGTTACATTCACACACACAAGGGCTGATTAATCACACACCCCCCTCTCTCCCTCACACACACACTCTCCCAGCTACTTTTTCTCTTTTGCCCCTTCCTCATCTCTCTCACCCCCCTCTCTCTCTATATCTCACACACACACACACACACACACACACACACACTTCAGAAACAAACATAGTATCAATGAGAGCATCAATAATACACCTGAGTGAAGTCTAGTAAAAAAAAAAAAAAAAAAAAATTTTAGTTAATCTTGAGTTAAAAAAATTAGTGGCATTAATAGAATCGAGAGTTAACGCGATATTAACGCGATATATTTGACAGCCTTAGTTTTTATATTGTACTCTTGTGTTTTTATTAAGGCTGTCAAATATATCGCGTTAATATCGCGTTAACTCTCGATTCTATTAATGCCACTAAATTTTTACTAGACTTCACTCAGGTGTATTATTGATGCTCTCATTGATACTATGTTTGTTTCTGAAGTGTGTGTGTGTGTGTGTGTGTGTGTGTGTGTGTGTGTGTGTGTGTGTGTGTGTGTGTGTGTGTGTGTGTGTGAGATATAGAGAGAGAGGGGGGTGAGAGAGATGAGGAAGGGGCAAAAGAGAAAAAGAGCTGGGAGAGTGTGTGTGTGAGGGAGAGAGGGGGGTGTGTGATTAATCAGCCCTTGTGTGTGTGAATGTAACAAGTTCCTAACGTTTTCTTTCCCCCATTATTTCATGCACACTTTATTCATTGTTTTAAATTATTATTTTCTTTTAAGTTATTTTGTGCATCACTCTGTTTTGAATTTGATGCAAATTTGCAATGCATGAGGGTCATCCTTTTGTGTTAAATGGCTGCATAAAGCAAGCATTTGTTGACTCGCATGTTGATAAGAGTATTAAAACTTGGAACTTGAAAAATATCTGTTTAAGGTAAAAAAAAAAAAAAAAAATGCGATTAATTTGCGATTAATCGCGAGTTAACTATGGACAATCATGCGATTAATCGAGTTAAATATTTTAATCGTTTGACAGCACTAGTTTTTATATTCTTGTGTTTTTAATGTATGTTTTTAACATTGTCTGTACTGTACGTGGCACCAAGACAAATCCCAATCAACAGTGTTGAAATGGCAATAAAGTTTCTATCTATCTATCTTTCTTTCTATGAAGTACGTGCTCAACCCCTCCCGGAGTCGATTGACAACCGACCACTCCGAAGCATGTGTCCAGCTTAAAGTGACTAATTACACCCCCCAAATAACGGAGCTCAGCCAGGCAAAACAGGGCCAGGGATCTCACTGACGCGGCAGGTAGGCTGCTGTTTATTTTCCTATACTAGATCCTATCGGTTTGCATGTTAACTTGAACATGCATATGCAGGGCTCTACGCATAATAGAGCATACGCACAATCGCGCATATATTATTATTATTATGCATGCGTATGTGTAGGGCTAGGGGAACTGTCCACTGTGTGTGGTGCTGAACCTTGCGTTCTCTCTCTCTGGTCTCTGTCCATGTCTATACGTCTCAGCCTCGTGTCCTAATCTGGTTAGTCTTCTGAAGAACTCACAGTTTACCGTCTTAAGTCTTGCGATGTCTCTCTCTCTCTCTCTCTCTCTCTCTCTCTCTCTCTCTCTGGTGGAGAGATTGGAGGAGGAGGGCTAGGGGAGCTGTCCACTGTGTGTGGTGCTGAACCTTGCGTCATCTCTCTCTCTCTCTCTCTCTCTCTCTCTCTCTCTCTCTCTCTCTCTCTCTCTCTCTCTCTCTCTCTATAGCTGAGAGAGAGAGAGAGAGAGAGAGAGATCTGGTGGAGAGATTGGAGGAGGAGGAGGAGGAGGGTGTGCTTTGTGTGCACTGTGTGTGCCATCATGTTAGCCTCAGTTAAACCTTGCGACGCCTCGTTAGATGAAGCTGTGTTCTGAGGTGTCCTGTGTGCTGATCTGTGTTCTGATCTGTGTGCTGATCTGTGTTCTGATCTGTGTGCTGTGTCATGTGACACTACACATATTTAATTGAGACCCTTTATTTGTTTATTTCAATTTAGCTGGAAATACATTGCTACATCATTCAGTAACATTTGCAGAGCCTTATAACAAAAACATTATTAAGGTCACCATTGTGACATTTTATTATTTATTTTTCTATTATTTCATTGAACATTGCACATGTTAAAAGCAATTTTTTTTTACTCAAAATGTGAGTATTACCAAGTCAACTTGTGTTCTTAAAACAATGACAATAAACATAGTTTTATTAGGTTGAAATAATGTGGTTGTGTACTTATTTTTCTGTTAACTTATTATGGATTGAAAACTGATTCTCCTGGTGTTCTCCATTAGGCCTGTAGGTGGAGCTATGACAGCACACGTACAGTAAACACACCGATGTGTGATGTGTCCACAAATGAATGGGCAAAAGTGAGTGAAATGGTCGCACTGTATGCAGCCGTTTGTCTGCATTGCATTCACCCCCCCCCCCAACTCAGATTTAGGGTTGATACAACCATCATAATAATAGTTAATAATAACAATAACAATAATGATGTAATAATGTAAAAATTATCATTAAAAAGACCTGATTATGAGAAAAAAATATTACGATGCATGGAATATTGTTGAGGCACACTAGTTACAACTATATTTCAACCAGGCACTCCATGTCAAAAAGGTTGCTGACCCCTGAGGTATACTATCAGAGGTTGTACCGAAAAATGCCACAATATTTGGGATCCTTTCCTAACTTTCTTTGAGGGTATGGAAGCGGATAATGTGACAGAGGCGATCTGACTGGCCTTCCTGGTCTCTCGGCTTGTTATTGTTTATTTTTTCTATTATGTTCTTACTTATCTTCTTCTCTGTCTGCAGAATGCAAGAGATATGTGACTGCTGTCGGGTGATTTAAAAGCTAAAAGGAAAAACAATGATTAATAAACGATCTAAGATACTGTAGAATGATTTCGTCTGGTATAGGGGTGGGGGGAGGGAGGGAGGGAGGGCTTTATTTAATTTTTATTTTCTTTTGGCCCATGTGGGACCGCCTGTAAAAAAACAATCTTCAAATAAAAAAACCTTGCTCAAAGAAAAGAAAATGTTTATGTCGCCACACACAAGGACACAACCGTTAATTGAACAAAATGTGAACAGGGTTTCCGTTATCCAGTAATTTTTTTTTTTTTTTTTTTTTTTTTTTTTTTTTTTTTATAAATGGGAAAATCCAACATATTTAAATCACTCGGGTCATAATGTCTGGTGAAAATAATTCCTGAGTGTGTCAAACTGGCCAAGTGGCACCGATATCTGGTCTGGCCCATGGACTAAAGGTAGCCTGTTTGATCCCCTCTAGTGTGCCAGCAGAGAGCGTGTTTTCTCTCTCTCTCTGGGCGGGATCCACAAAGAATGGATTGCACGGTGCTAATTGGACCCTTACTTACAATTCATTATGAATTGAAAATGGGGGACCCTGATGTAAACAAGACGCATCCCCTTAACAATTGTGTGTATTGAGCCGTACTGTATTGTACCCATTCTGCAATCTGTTCATAAAATTTTCAATCAATCAATCACCGCACAGTAGGGCGACCCCTATTAGTCGAATAGTCAACTAATCGATCGAAAGGAGCCGTAGTCGACTGCCAACCTCTTAGTCGAGCAAAGAAAATGGAATACTTTTTTTGTATCATTCTTTCCAAAAGAAAAGAGGCCTAGAAGCATGGCTAACGCTAATGGCACGCATACCAGAGGCTAACTGCCTAAGAAAACAGGCACAGAGGCACTGAAAGAGGATTTCACCCATCTAATGAACACACTAGACTAGACAAATATCAAGATGTATCCATCAGTGGACCAATTACATGCTTTTGCAGAGGACAAGAAGCCTTCAGTCGACTCCTTCAGACATTAAGCACCCCCACAGCCCAAATGGAATAATAAAAAAATATATATATAATTTTTCAATAATTTTTTTTTACTAATAGTCGACTATCGGCTAATTTCGGCCAATCAAAGTCGACTATCCAAATCCTTAGTCGGGGACAGCCCTACCGTGCAGGTATACAGTATAGTAGGTAGACAGGGTACAGTTATTTTTGTGCGGACCAGAGTTTGATTGGACTAAACAAGGCAGATGTGAAAGCACCCAAAACCTCTCGATTTGAACCCCCAAAACATCCTTTTTTTCTTCTCTACTTGGGGTGGCCACTCCTCTGGGTGAAGAGACCCCCTCTGCCTATTCAAGAGGAACCACGCTGGTGCAAAAACACTTCAAACTTCCACAAACCTACAATATATACAACAGACAAACCTTTTCCATTCTGGGCTTCAGCCATCAGCTTGTTGTGCCTGTTGACGGCCAGCAGCAGAGCCTTCCTCTTGGCGTCAACCTGGAACAAGAATAATGTTGAAATACACAAGGCAACTCTATCTATACGTAGCTGTACTCCTTTCCATTCTGTGATTTAGCCATAGAGATGAAAAGGTGCTGTGAGTACTATTCTTATTGTTAAAATAAGTGTTAAATAGCTCTACATTCACAGGTATCCCACTCCCACTTCATCTAATTAGGAGAGAGAACTCCACAAAGTTGGACGTGGGTAGCAGGAACCGCCAACGGTTCATTAAAATATATTTCTGACAACCTTTTAGGTGAGAAATAGGATATGCAATTGCTGGATCTTAATTCATATTTGATTTGCAATGCCTAGTTTGACAGGAAGTTAGCCAAAATGCCAATATCACTTGCAGCACCTTTAAGGTTTATGTTGTGTTAGAGTCTCACCGTGACGGTGGGGTTGAGCATGGTCTGACAGAAGGTCACTGCCTCCAGGGTGCAGGGTCTCATGGTCTCAGTCCTGCCGTGGTAGAACTTACGGGTCATCGCTGTCTCATAACAGCTAGCTGGCCTGAGGAAGAGGAGAGGAGAGGAGAATTAAACCACTTAAGTTCACTTCACAAAGATATAGGTATGCCCCTAAGTGTGTGTCCTGATGGAAATGTACCTCTGAAATGCGTTGTCATAATACAGTTCATCGAGCTGGTTTCTTTTTAAAGAAACCGAGTCTAAGGACTGAGCATCTATTCAGTGGTCTTATCAAGTTATGTATGAGCGCTGTATGATTGAAGCACCAGCACCTCTTTGAAGGATCTAGGTACATTTTGATGTAGTCTTACTTTCCATGCATTCTGTAGTAAGCCAGCTGCATGGCCAGTTGTATGAAGGTGTCAGGATGGACGTTCCTCTGTTTGATGGCTGCTTTACCAAAGGAAGTGAAAGCGTAACACACCAACTGAAGGTTCTGTGTCTGCAAAGAGAACAGAGGGAGAGAGAGGACAGTCAACTAATTGTTTCAATCAAACCAATTAAGATTAAACATTTCATTTCATACAGAGTTGAATATTTCATAGTTTGTGCTTTACAAACATCAAATAAAAAGTATATATGGAGCTGGAGTGTTGCCACACTTCCTTCTTCCAACACATCAAATGTGAAATATAGATACCATAAAAATATCAAATAAAACTAACTCTTGCTGTCTCAAGGAGACCGTATATTACCCGCAGACAAAATGACACATTTATGGAGAAAATGAAGTGCTGCATTGACTTAGGTCGCTGCAGACTAGTGTGTACCGACGTACCGTGTCACTTTGTAGTGTACAGTAGTGTACTGTACTGTAGTATAGTACAGTATAGTATATTATAGTGTCACTTTGTAGAGTACAATAGTGTAGTGTAGTGTAGTATAGTACAGTATAGTATATTATAGTGTCACTTTGTAGAGTACAATAGTGTAGCGTAGTATAGTACAGTATAGTATATTATAGTGTCACTTTGTCAAGTAGTGTCTCGTGCTTGCTCACTGTCTCCAGGTACTGTCGCTTGGCATGACTGATGTCTCTTCTGACTCTGTCGTCCACAGTAAACACCAGCTCCTCAGGAAGAGCCATGGGTCTGACTGTGTCTGGGCCCTACAGACAAACGCACGACCACACCATCTTTTTAGAAAACATTAAACCAAACTAAAACTGGGCTAAAGGGGAGACGTCTCATTTGTGGACAAGTCATCAAATCAATAGTTAATGTTTACCTTCCATTTGCCCTCTGTAGCTTTGAGCTGCTGGTCCACATAGTAACACTGAGAGACCAACACCATGGCATCATAAGGTGCATGCTGCAACACACAGAACACGCATGTAACACTAGTCTGTAGTGTGGTAGTGAAAGGGTTAACCTTCTGTAGTGTGGCAGTGAAAGGGTTAACCTTCTGTATTGTCGCAGTGAAAGGGTTAACCCTTTGGTAGTGTGAATGAATGAATGAATGAATGAATGAATGAATGAATGAAAACTTTATTTAACAGATTGCAGAATGGGTACAATACAGTACGGCTCAATACACACAATTGTTAAGGGGATGCAGACCAGAGAAAGACGTTTGTCTTGTTTACATCAGGGTCCCCCATTTTCAATTCATAGTGGTGTGGTAGTGAAAGGGTTAAAAAGCACTTAAACTGAAAAACAATGGTGATTTATTTTGCACATATGTATAGTGATTAGTGTACAGTACACTATATATATTTACACACATTCATTTAGTTAGACGGTTGCAATTCTGAGAGTTAATGAGTTTGAGTATGTCCTCCAGTGATGTCATCGGAGGACAGTGAATCCTTGTGTCGTGTTAATTAGAGCTCAATGAGATGATGGAGATGAAAAATTATCAATCACTATTGCAATCCCTATCATAACTTTTTCACCGGCATCATTTCATTGAGCTGTAATTAACACAATACAAGGATTCAGTGTCCTATAATGACATCACTGGAAGATATACTCAAACTCATTCATTCGCAATAAATGTCAACCTAAATGAATGTGTGCAAAACTGTTCACAGCTTTGGAATATGTGTAAAATGATGTGCAATCGTTTTTCGGTGAAGTGTGGGTGTCCCTTTAGAGATGCTGTTCAAAACAATTGAATGAATCAAGAGGAATTACAAAATTAAGCTCAAACATGTGAAAGGCTTGTCATTATTAAAGAACACGGCTTTGCTATTACAGCCCTTTATAGACCTGGTTTGTAGGTTGGACACACACACAATTGAGTTGAAGCTCTTAATTTGTACCTTGGTCACAACATATTTTTAGAAGATGGAAAGTAGTTAGCAAGATAAAATGTCAGTGATAACAAATGTCTTCTGGAGATGTCACTTCCCTGAATACCTGCTGTGTCTTTCACTTTCTCCATCCTTCCATACACACACACACACACACACACACACACACACAGACGCACACAAACTCACATCACAGTTGGATCCGAAGGTGCCGTCTGCAAAAGAGATGGAGTTATAGGACTTGTCTCCCCAGCGGATGGTTGGGTCGCCTATAAGGGTTTCCTGTGTCACCTAAGGTTGAGAGGTCAGAGGTCACGCAGTCAGACATGCAACTATTTTCATTAAAAAAGATGATTAGATCACCGATATATATAAAATTCTACGACGTAGCTCGTACCGGTGTGTAGTTCTCCGGGGTGGCGTAGGGTTTGGAATCATCAAGAGACAGCACGAACAGACTGCTCTGGATGGTCTCCAAGATAGTCTCATTGGCCGGATCAATACTAATCAGATACTCCCTGGCCTGCACAAGAGATAGGACAAGAAAGAGAGTGATGATGGTATATTGGGTTTCAACCATTATGACCTAGATATGGGCAATATGAACAACGTTCATATCACAATAATTATCTGGAATTTCACTGGAATTGTGTTGCTAGGGAACAAGTGTATTTTCTGTCAACTACTGTATTAGCAAACATTGCAAGAGGAAAGAATTTTAATTGTTGTTGTCAATTTGAAACAGTCTAAATATAATCTCGATATCTGTTCATGCATGCAAAATCAACAAGATAGATAATCCATTTGCTGTTCCTCGTATTTAATTGCATGATGAAGAAAAGTGTGATATCAAACAAACACTGTTATTTTTAAATAATATCCCCTCGAATATTGAAGATCTCATTTGGAGGACGTTTTTAGTTAACGTGTGGTTGTTATCATTCATTTAGACTGAATGAATGAAGACTGGCAGAAGACAAGATCACAATATGATAGTTTCATCACGATATGATCCCGATACGATACAATAAATCATCATATTGAACGGTCGCCCAACCTTATCAACCCAGTCAAATGAGATCGAGTGATGCAATCCATATGTCTATATTATCTATACCAGGGGTCTCAAACTCGCGGCCCGAGGGATGATATTTTGCGGCCCCCTACTTGACATCAAAGTGTAGTGTTAATGTGGCCTGCGCGCTACTGTTTGCCGAGACGTTGCGCGAGAGTTGGAAGTTTTATTTATTTTATCACTTGTAGGCTACCATAGCGCAGGCTCATGACAGCAACGTTATGTTAGTGACTTGGTTGAAACGTGATTCCGGAGTGATATCAAGTAAAGAGGAAGGCATCCTCGCTATCTCCTCTGACTGTGAGCAGTGCTCTGCATAAGCGGCTGGCTGCACTGCCAATGTCTGTGTCTGTGTACGGGTCTGGTCCAATCACATTCAGCATCCTGTCAGCGTTCTCCCCCCCCTCACCCACAGTCTGCTAATCAGATGCAGAGTAGGGGAGTAGGGCGGGTCTTCACGGAATGCAAGTAGTCTCTCTCTTTCAGTCCGAGTCAGTTGACAGTGCATCTACAGTAAACTCGCTCCAAGTTTTATCTCCGTGAGATAAATGTAGCTACTAGCCTAGTTTCTAGCCATTTTCAAAGATGGTCAGTAAAAGAAAAGTCGACTGCAATTCAAAGGTGAATGGACTGAAAAATATGCATTCATCCTGAGTCCCAGCACCAAACCAATGTGACTATATGCCAAGAAACGGTAGCTCTTGTGAAGGGTGGCAATTTGAAAATAATGTATGACTGAGTGATGGAGACCATGTTTGAAGGCAAACAAAAGCAAAGCCCCCTCAGATCGCACAGCCACCAGAATAACTGAAATACTGGCTGGTGATTTGATTAAACAGCTTTGTGATAGAATAAAAAAAAATGCACAGTGCATTTCCATAGCTGTGGATGAGTCCACTGACACCACTGAGAAGCCTATGTTCTGAAGAACCATTCATGTTCTGAAGAACTGTTCATGTTCTGAAATGTTATTGCTAAGGAAAGATTGGATCAGTTGTACTTTTTTTTGAATGCTTGAAACCCTTTTTTTGTGGAATATTTGATGCGGCCCAGCCTCACCCAGACTCTACCTCCAGCGGCCCCCAGGTAAATTGAGTTTGAGACCCCTGATCTATACAGACCTAGGGTGCTTTATTTTTTTTCTTAGCCGCATTTTGCGGAGACGCTCTCTGATTGGCCACTTCATGTGACATGTGCGCCCAATCGTGTGACGCCTGTTTCTACACTGGTTAAGCTTAGGCACTCTTTCGAAGTTGGTTAAGGTTAGAGTTTGTCTTAGAGCAGGGCGATAGAACACCAGCCCTGATTCCAAACTCTAACCTTAACCAACTTCAAAAGAGTCGCCTAAACTTAACCAGTGATAAACTAGGCGTTAGGTAGTTTGCAGGCTGTTAGACCCGGAAATGGGCAAAGACACAGCTCGTCACGCGATTGGGCCCACATGTCAGTGGCCAATCAGAGAGCGTCAGTCAGTGGCCAATCAGAGAGCGTCTCCGCAAAATGCGGCTACGAAAAAAAATAACGCACCTAGGGTAGACCTTACAATAGGGGTGTAACGGCACACGTATTCGTACCGAATGCGCTGTGTACTAAGGATGGGAAAGTGCTAGTAGAAAATTCGTGTTTCATAATATCGAATTTTTTTTTTTAATCAGCTGACCGACAATAAATCAAAATGACACCATTCACCATCGTAGCCTATAATAACAGCATTGCATTGGCTTTCAACCGGCTTTAATAAACAAACAGAAACAGTAGCATGTGAATCTTTTTGATCAATTAGGCTATGAAAATTAGGCTGCCTCTAAATATAAAAAGGAATTAAATAAGAATGTTTGCTTCAATAAAAAAATAAGTATTAAAAAAATAAATATAAAAAAAAGATTTATATAATTAAAAAAAAAATTACAAAACGAACATTCTATTGTAAAAAAATAAAAATCGATCTTAATAACAGATTTTTCAAATTTTCAAATATTCGGTCCCATCCCTACTGTGTACCGAACGAATGCAACGTTACTTTAACCACTAACGGAACGCATGTGCAGAACTTTTTTTTGTGTGTGGAACTTAATTCAAAACTCCAAGGCTCTTTTTTTTTTTGTGCAGTCAGGCCACATAACTCAGAAGCAGGCCAGGCCAGTGTTACAGGTGGGGAACTAGGTGGGGAACAACCAGGAGATCCCTGTGACAGAGAGTAACGCAGTCTAAACAGTCATGAATCTTTTATTCAACTTCATCCCTGATCATAACAATTTAATTTTTTTTTTGTAATGTCAGATTAAAAATGAAATACTCCCACTTTTCTGAAAAGAGTTGTTGTTAAATCTGACATTACAAAAAAACAAAAAAATCCATCAAAATCAGTGTTGTTGCTAATCATTGATATAATCATCCCCCCCCAGAAAAATCGACCGAACCGTGGTTTTTGTGTGCCGTTACAGACCGCTACATACCAATGACCTTCAAACCTCAGCAGCCTCACCTGAGCCCAGCGGGTCCTCTCCTCCGAGGTGAGAGCAGCGACTCCATCACCATCAGGCTCTCCTTCACAGCACTCTTTCACAAAGCTTAGCTGCCTACACACACACACACACATATATATATATATATATATGAAGGGCTGTACTCTGGAGTAATCAAGGTTTAGATAATATTTCATATATGTGGCCGGGTGGGGGTATTGTGGGTGTGGCTCTGGCATCAGCGTGTATTTCAGCCTGGCCGGATGGCGGCTGGAACGAACACTTCCTGGTAGCGAGCAGGCGACGGGAGCAGCAAACATTCCCCCACGCATGGTTCCTCTGTTACATGACGAGAGAGAGTGTGGCGTGTAGATACTCATGTGACAAAGTGTCCTGGTGAGTAATTTGTTGTATTGCGCCTGGCGATACGAAGGTGTCGCTCGCTTCTTTTGTTTATGGTTACACACATGCACAGACTGTTTGGTATAAATAGTAATACAGACAACCTGTCCTGATTTCCCTCAGGTTGGGGGAATAAACGTACCGTTGCGGTCCGGGTGTGTGCTGTGGGTGGCATTTACACCCACATTCAAAGTGTAAGTCTAGCTCTCTCGTTTGTGTCTATTGCCATGCATTCCATTGTATCGTTATGTGACGATGTGCGAGTGTCTTATGATAAATGTGGTGAAGCTAAATGGTAATTATAAATGTTTGCCTTATAGTGTGCAACAAGCAGCATTCTGAGTATATTCATGAACTGGGGTTGTTATGCTTGGATATTCATTGTTCCATTTCCGTATCATAACAGGTGGTGATCAACAGGTGGTCACTGCTTTGGCCTATCTGATTATAGGGGCTCAGTTGGTTAGGGGTCAGTTGATATGGGATTCAATCTGTCTCTTTTTATTAGATATATTGTGACAACTATATTCGTATTAAAGGCAACTTATTTATACCATTGTGATAACTATATTTGTATTAAAGTCAACTTATTCTTATATTACAATCTTCAATAAAGATAATTATATTAAATATAATTGCTTTGTCTGTCTGTTATATACCCAAAGGCTCATGGTTACATATATAAACATTTAGCATACATGCGTGTTAGATGAATACCTGAGCAGCTCTGGAGGGGTGAGGATCTGTTCATCACAGACGGCGTCAAATGTGAACATTCTTCCACGGCACATGACTACCACATGGGAGGGGCACTGACCCTCGCTCTCTGTGACACAACAACACAGACACATTACACAACCACCACGTGCAAGCAGAGGGAGATGCAGAGCTTGTGTGTGACTGTGTCAAAGAGAGAGAGAGAGAGAGAGAGAGAGAGAGAGAGAGAGAGAGAGAGAGAGAGAGAGAGAGAGAGAGAGAGAGAGAGAGAGAGAGAGAGAGAGAGAGAGAGAGAGAGAGAGAGAGAGAGAGAGAGAGAGAGAGAGAAAGAGAGAAAGAGAGAAAGAGAGAAAGAGAGAGGAGAGGAGAGGAGAGGAGAGGAGAGGAGAGGAGAGGAGAGGAGAGGAGAGGAGAGGGAGAGAGAGAATTATTGTACCTGTCTTAAAGTAGTTGAGGATGGTATCCTTGTTGACTCCGGGCACTTTGCATGTGCAGAACTGCATTCTGAACTGATCCATATCAAACGCCACATTACCAACCTTCTGAGGTGTGAGCCTCTCTCTGACACACAAAGACAAAGAAAACAGTAAGATAACAATAGAAACGGTTGTGTTCATGTCTAAGGGAAGACAGGCAGACTCTGCTCTGGCTATTACATCCTTGATATACTATACTATAGTACACTACTGTACTCTACAGTTATACTATACTAGTCATATGCGCATACTCAGAGTTAATTATAGTTATATTGTTTCCACTGCCTATTTTTATTTTTACTTCTCCACTGTACTATAATTCTATGACCTGTATCATGTCTTCTACTATCACATGTACCGGTACCTCCCCTCCCCCTCGCTGCTATGATGCCTGAATTTCCCCAAGGGGATCAATAAAGGAATTATCTTATCTTATTTTACTATACTATAATGCACTACTGTACTCTACAAAGTTATACTATACTATGTTACAGTGCACTACTGTACTCTACAAAGTTATACTATACTATTGATTGATTGATTGATTGATTGATTGGAAATTGTATTAACAGATTGCAGAATGGGTACAATACAGTACGGCTCAATACACACAATTGTTAAGGGGATGCAGACCAGAGAAAGACTTTCGTCTTGTTTACATCAGGGTGCCCCATTTTCAATTCATCATATACTATACTACAGTGCACTACTGTCCTCTACAAAGTTATATTATATTTGGAAAGAAGAAGAAAGTGGTATGAATTAATTTAGGAGCTGCAATATTGAGTTTTGAAAAGTGATCCGAGAGAATAATATGAATGAAGAAAAATTACCGGTATTGTAAAGTGGCAAATTAAATGTTTGGATTGTAAAGAGTTTGTTGGCTGTATTGCACCTTTCATCCAACACAAGTCAACACTCAAGGCTCCTGTCAATATATCAGAGAAGCACATGGAAAACTGGAAAATTGGGATAACACATTTTGATCATAGTGTCCTTGTGCACCATTGCAGCTCCCCAGACCTGTCTATTATATATATAGTAATGGCTTTAACAGTGTGTGTGTTTGTTCTTCTCACGTGCGGATCAGGTCCCAGTATTGTAGAGTGTGCCACATGGCAACACTGGTCCTCTGCAGCTGGACTCCCTCTGCTGGGGGCCAGCAGTGCTCCAGGTAGGGCGCAGGGCCCCCAAAGTTCACATGCAGCTGAGAGGGGGCACGAACCTCCAGGTAGGCACAGTCCAGCCACCACTCCTCCAGCTGAGGAAGACATAACACAACGTTAAGATATCAGGGTGGAACAATTGACCGTTCTCAGGCCCCACCCTCTTTTCTAGAGCCTCCAATCACAACCGTTGCTTCCAGTTGCGATTGGAGGATCAAGAAAAGAGGGCAGGGTTTGAGATTTGTCTGACGGAAGCAACAGTTGTGATTGGAGGATCAAGAGAAAGGGGCAAGGCTTGAGATAGGTAAATTCAATCAATGACTCCATTCTAATTAATTGGTCGGCAATGGTTCATATACATCATATCATTTTATATTCTGACCATTGATAGATCCGACTTGTTTTTCAATGTGTACATAATGGAAATATCGGTAGATGACAGCATCTACCCTGACGGATCTATAGATCTGAAAATAGAGGCAGCCAGAGTGTGTGTTTCAGAGCAGCAGGCATGGTGTTAGAGATAGTGCTCAAGGTCATCGGCTGAGGTGCTTGAGAAGCCGTTGCTATGGTGATGAGATAGGGTGGGGCATTTTGAACCGTAGTTCGATTTGGGTCAGAAGTGCCGTTGCCATAGTAACAGTCATGAGAGAGAGAGAGAGAGAGAGAGATAGAGAGAGAGAGAGAGAGAGAGAGAGAGAGAGAGAGAGAGAGAGAGAGAGAGAGAGATCGACATCGCAAGACTTAAGACGGTAAACTGTGAGTTCTTCAGAAGACTAACCAGATTAGGACACGAGGCTGAGACGTATAGACATGGACAGAGACCTCAGGCTAGAAGGTAGGGGTAAGGGACGCGCCGTGGCCCCACCCTCCGGTTGCCACGAGCTAGCTTTGGCTAACAGGGAAGGCTTTTTGGATAACAGCTAGGCCGCAACAACCACCGAGCGGGTAACAGGAGAGATCATTAGAATAATGAATTTAGTTTCTTCAAAGACTTTCTTTTTTTTGTATCTACTTTTTCTCCCCATTTAAATTTTTTCTCCCTTCCCCAATTTCATATTGTCCAATTCTACCCTCCCCTGTCTCGAACGTTGTTAGGCCATGCCTCCCACAAGCCGGCTGCAATGTGGACGAAGCGCCCCCGTCGCTTCCTGATTCTACTGCGCAGGCGCACCAACCGACCTGTAAGAGTCGCTGTCCACAACGTCCGATCCCCACCCACCAGCTTTCCACCCCCTAATACTGCCAATTGTATTAGTATGAACGACCAGCCAAGCTGGTAGCAACGGCGAGAGCTAGGCTCGAACCCAGCGTCTCCTGCGTTGGTGGCGAGCGCCTTGCCCACTGCGCCACCTAGCCGCCCAGCTTCAAAGACTTTTTTCAAAGAGTCTATGTTTATGAAAATAAACATCACAATCTAAGGAAAGAGAACACGTTGCCAGTGTCGAATTCTTCTGAGTCGGATTGCATTAACGGTGTTGAAACAGTTGTACAGTCAGTACGGGGAAGGTCGACTTCGGAGTAAGAGATAAGCACAACGTAGAAACTTCACGGAACCACAGGTGACGAAATGATACTGGCTGATTATGACGAAATCTATCACCATGGTTCAATCACATTTGGGCCCCCGACTGGCCATCGGGAGCACCGGGAGTTTTCCCGGTGGCCTGGCCTGTGCTTAAAAAAATAATTTAAATTATATAATATATATATATATTTTTTTGCAGTCAGGCCACATAACTTAGCAGGCCAGGCCAGTGTTTCTAGTTGCGGTGGTGCAATAGCTAGATAACATAGGTGGGGAACAACCAGGAGATCACTGTGACAGAGAGCAACGCAGTCTAAACAGTTATACATATTTTATTCAACTTCAGCCCTGATCATAAACTTTTTTTTCTTTTTTAGATTTTTAGTTTTTTTGTAATGTCAGATTAAAAATGAAATACTCCCACTTTTCTGAAAAGAGTTGTTAAATCTGACATTACAAAAAAACTAAAAATCCATGGAAATCATTGTTGTTGCTAATCATTGACATTATGCATTGCTAGCCTGCAATAATCCCCCCCAGAAAAATCCACTTTGCATTTGATATATTGAAGATATTTACATTTTTGTGTGTTTTTTTGCCATCACAAACACTGGCATTTAAAGCATAAAAATTCCAAAATTCCTGCACCAGAATGCAGGAAATGAAGTCTTTGTAACAGAAAAAAATCCTGGTGGAACCCCCTGCTTAAAAAGTGGCTTGACTGGGGCTATATTTCGCACTATATTTCCCCACCTGAATTATTTCCCGAATAATAATAATGCTTTGTAATAGTGTAATAGAAATGTGAAGGGACTGGTTATGAATATGCAATTAAAATCTTACACCGATGTATTAGTTCACTGCATCATGTTTATCAAATAAAAGCATTACAATTCAGTTTTGCAGAATGATACATCACGACTGATATTGATCACAACACAATTATTCATTTATCGTCACACCCCTACGTTTGTATGATTGGTTGAATCACAATAAAAGGAGACAATTCTATAACGATACCAACCCAGTTTCTCTTGGTCCTAGCTCTCTGCAGGAGTCTCTGGTGCAAGTCCTGACCAGCACCCTCTTTAAACTCCTTCACAAAGCCGAGCGTAGCCTGGTACTCCTCTTTAGACGCAAACGGACACACTGAAGACAAAACACAGAGTAGACAATCAGCACCAACTGAGGAGTACCCTGGTTCTAACAGACAATATGTTCCAGCTCCCAATTAATGGCTGTATTGTCCTGACTGTATTGATTTCATCATGGTACTATATGCTGATGTAACAGTTATTAACCCTTTCACTACGGCACTACAGAAGGTTAACCGTATAATAATCCATCTTGTAGTAAGTTGTAATTTAAATTGTTTATTTTGCCCATTGATGATGCAATTAAGTTGCAATGCGTCTACGTATATCATCACGTATTGTCCCTTTAGAGAATGTTAACTTTCTCACTTCAGTAAAGCTAGCAAACTACTGTACTGTAGTTACGTTACTGGGAAAACAAGCTATTATTCCCTTTCCCTCACTATTCCACACATTTAATTTGACAAATTGTCTTTTTTGTTTTTCTGTCAGGTATGTTTATTATCTTTTATTTGAGTTTTCTAAAGGTTTCTGTAACACACTTCGTCATATTTTGTTAGCAAGTAAAGAAGAGATGTTGGTAGCATGTGTTGCCTACTGTGATATACTGGATGATTTATCTATAGGAAACAATGAGGTCTGTCTATACATTACTGGATTGCTTTATTCCATCTAACACAAGTGGCCCCACAATGCATCAGTACACCTTTCGTATACAGCTGTTCCTATTATGTCTCCAGAAGATGGCACAAGCACTACACAGAACATGCAGTATAGCTCTGCAAGTATATTAACCACATACAAGAATCAAGATACTACACCTACAAGGCCAGGTATAGCTATGTGTACAGCCGCCGTCGTCTCTCTGGGCAACAAAACGAAGGTTATCCTATAACCCTAGTTATGTGAATACTGGTTGAGCATCTCGCTCTAACCTTTATGAGATATACATCTTCCGTGCACATATTGTGCACGTGTTGAAAAACGTTCACATGCACCCGCATTTGCCCGTGGCCACGCCTGCTCCCATGTTTCCTTAAAACACAGGGTGTGGCCACTCTCATACCCTTCCAAGTCTGAATTTCACGCGTGAAAAACATCCAAGGGTCCTCAGGGCGTGAAGAGCGAGACGCTCAACCAGTATTCACATAACTAGGGTTATAGGATAACCTTCGTTATGTTACATCCTGTAGAGCATCTCGCTCTAACCTTTATGAGATAAAAAAAAGGTAGAGCGGACGCGCAGCCACGTCAAATGCACCCCCTGAGGGCCCATATGCCCACCGAACAGGGAGGAGGGGAGTCCTGTCCACCCGCCCCGTCCTAACGAGGCGGGGGGGGGGGGGGGGGGGGCACTCAACTCCGACCAAAATGCGAAAAAGGGACCAGCCACCATAGGACGCACAACGCGAGTGAGACCGCGTGTGAACAGAGCACTCCGCGGTCCACACCCACACACTCCTGCTAGCCCACACGATGGCGGGGTGCAGGAGAACCAAAGTGCAGCAGGGGCAATGCCTGCGCACCACCAATGTGACGGGTGTTGCTCGGACAGCACCACATCACACACTCCTGCTAGCCCACCCAGTGGCGGGGCGCAGGAGAAGTCCCAGTACTCAGGACCGCCTGGGAGACAGAGCCCCCAGTCATGACCATGAGGTAAACCCTGACAAAAGGACCCGGGGAGGACCAGGAGGCCGCAGCACAGATGTCCTCCACCGAGGCCCCCCCCCAGCAGGGCAGCAGAGGCTGCCACTCCATGAGTGGAGTGTGCCCTGACGCCTGCGGGGGGAACCCGTCCGGCCAAAGTGTAGCAGAGGGCAATGCCCTAGCATAACCAATGTGACAGGTGTTGTTTGGACAGCGCCTTACCTGCGTGGGAGCCACCGTAACAGACAAGCAGTTGATCGGTAGCCCTCAGGTCCTGCGTGCGCCTAAGGTATACCGTCAACGCACGGACAGGACACAACAGGTGAAGGCTCGCCTCCAACTCACCTGCGTGAGGGGGAGGATGAAAGCCTGTAGCACAATATCCCTGGAGCGATAAGAGCTCTGGATATTCTTTGGCACAAAGGCCGGATTAGGCCTCAGAGTCGCGCTGCTAACCAGTTGCCGTAGCAGCGGGGCGCAGAGGAGGTCCCAGCCCCAGGCCACACAAGGCGGACTTACCGCAGAGTCCGGGGGCCAGGACCCCCAGAAAAGGGGCCTGGTGAGGTGAACGAGGCCGCGGCATCGAGACCTCTCCAGGCATTCACTGGTGACACCACCCTCTACACCGCCAGCGTATCGGACAGGGCCTACACTTACAGGTGAAGGCCCTTCTCAGCCTGGCACGCCGAGAACCCCTGAGGAAGAGGCTCTAAAAACTCCTGGAGGAGGAGGCTCTGTAAGGAGGTCCCCTCTCAGAGGAGGAGGCTCCGCCGAGGGGGGGGGGGGGGGGGGGGAGGCTCTGAAGAACTTCCTGAGGAGGCTCTGAAAAACTCCCTAAGGAGGAGGCTCCGAGGCCCTCCGAGCAGGCTTCCGCCCACAATCTCGTGGGATCAGATGGCGCACCGGGGAGTCAACACTCCAAGGAGGTCGATCCCTTAATGCAGGCAGACAGGTAACAAGAGCAGAACTCGACCTGCGCCCGGAGGACTGCGAACTACACAGGCACGCCTAAAGGGGCTGACTGCAAGAACAGTATCCCGGCGGGAAGGGTGTTCGGTATGCCATGCATAATGTCATAATCTTGTAGGGCCACGAACCCTCGCGGAGTCTGGGTCAACCAACTCCACCACTGAACTGACTCCGCCACGAACCCTGACCCTGCCAATTTATTAATCCCGCAGGGTCTGGGTTTTCAGAGAAAGAGTTTGACACAATTGGCAGACGTCATAAAACATGCGGGGGCATACTCTCTGGGAGCCGGGGTCAAACCCGAGCTCTACCAGAGTTGACTCCGCTACCGGCACACCGGGGAGACAACCATCCCAACAGAAAAGGGTTGCTCCCTTAACCCATTAAAAAACCCTAAAACAGAACTGCGCGTATACACAGGCTATACAATGCAGTGCAAGGTGTTTCAGGCTCAAAAAAGGGTTAACCCAGGCAAGGCCCGACCTGGGCCTGGAGGACCGAGAACTACACAGGGATGCATAGAGGAGCTGACTGATAATAAGCAGCCCCCCCCGACAGCCCCCGCCCACCCCCCGGTTGAGCAGGGAGGGAGGCAGTGGCGGCTCGCCACCGGGGGCGCTAGGGCGCCGACCCACCTGTTAATTGAGAGAAGAAAAAAAAACGTTTTTGTTTTTTGTTTTATAGCCCTATAAATAATATAAACATGTTTAAAATGAATAATATTTACTCATTTTAAGTATGTTTGTGTTTCCAATGCACAATATAACTTAATTTTACAAAGATTAATAATAGTTTTCCTGAACAGGAAGTGACGATTCTGTCTGATATAGACCTTTTCATTACATAGCCGCAGGCATTTCTCCTCGCCGTATTTCTCTCTGGGCTAGGCGCAATTGCGCCTGGAGTGCGCGTGCCCGCCGTGCACTGGTTCATCGCTGTATCCGTCGCAGCCACGCGCTTTGCGTTGAATATGATGTATTATGATGGAACTCGGGCGCTGGTTTGAAACGACCTAGCAAGCAGCCGAGCGTCTAAAAGCTCTCTGATTGGCCGACGCGGTACTTTCCGTAACCGCAGTTTGCAACATGAGTTTATGCTGTTGTTGTGTTGTGTGATGCAGATATTTGTCTTGGAGCGTGATGGCAAGTTCTTTCAACGGTTAGGCTTAGGCACTCTTTCAAAGTTGGTTAAGGTTAGAGTTTGTCTTAGAGCATGGCGATAGAACACCAGGTAGTTTGCAGGCTGTTCGAGGCGGACATGGACAAAGGCACTCGCAGTACTTGTTGGCTATTAACAAGCTATATTATGGATGCAGTGTGGAGGGACATGATGCATGGACAATGGATGGACATCAACACAGGCTGGATGGACAATGCCATGGAGTGGATATACTTTATCAACAAGCCAACAACAAGGTAGATTAGCGATCTTAACTCTAGTTTAATACATGATACGTTGTCTACTGATGCCGCATAATATCAACAGCTGATTCGTTGTAACGTTACAGCTTTCAGCTAACGTTAGCTACTGCTAGCTGTTAGCTCCGTTAGCTTAGCTGGCCACTTTTATAATTACTGCATGGAAACGGAGTAACGTTAACGTTTAAACGTTATGTCGAGGTCATACAATACTACAGTCGACATAAGGTTAACGTTACCCCGTTTCCATGAAGTGTTTAAATAGCAGCAATCTTGTTGAAAATGTAACGTTATAACGCTTCTCTCTCTCTCTCTCTTTCTTTTGGATTGAAAATACGTGGATTATGGCTTGTTCAATATCGTCTATGTTTGAATGAATGAATGAATGAACTTTATTAACAGATTGCAGAATGGGTACAATACAGTACGGCTCAATACACACAATTGTTAAGGGGATGCAGACCAGAGAAAGACGTTTGTCTTGTTTACATCAGGGTCCCAGATTTTCGATTCATATCGATAGTTTAATAGCTAGCCTTGGCTCGTTTAACAATATGCAAAATATGTGTACAGCCCTGTACTCATACTGAAGTTATTCTTGGTATATAATACTACACAAACTAGGTCTGATTGTGTAACGAATCGATTCCACGTCGCGCTGTGTGTGAGAGAGAGAAGGAGAGAGGGAGAGATCTGAGTGTGTTTGGAGACGGAGCGAGTTTTGTTTCTAACTTTTCTATTTATATATTGTGTTTCAAGTTGTGAATTAGACTATACTTTATTTGACTGGTTGTGTGTTGTTGTAGTAACAGCTGAGCGACTCGTTCATAAGAGCCGATTCATTGCCGTGAGCGTGAGTCGAATCGCTCACGTCTTGCCATGAGTCGGTTGCGTGGTACTGTACATGTTTGCAAAATGTTTTAGTATAGCGCCCCTAGTGGCGAGAGAACCAGCAGCCGCTACTGGAGGGAGGGGTGAAATGGATGGAGTTTACAACTCGTAGTGGCATTTGTATGACACACAACATTCATGACATCAACCCCTGTGACGTTCGCAAATCCTGTAATTAATTAGATACATTTTTTTAATCACCTGACAGCACTAACTGTAACACAAGCCCCACTCTCAACGTTCTCTCCATCCACACCGACATGTGGCACTTCTGTAGCCACACGTGGTAAAAATCACAAAGCGGCCTCACTGCCGACTGGCGCTGGCCCGCTAAGAATCGTAGATAGGTAGCCCGGTCCCTCCCGCTGTGCATTGCAAACCCTGGCTTCGCCGACCGCGCGAGCAAGGTATCTCGTGGGGTTGGGATTTCGCACCCTGACTCTACCAACGAGGCAATTGCACCCAAGGGGGGACCCCGACAGAAAGGGGCGGTCTGAAACGGGGGGAACGACAGTCATCACTCCTGGTGAATGAGGTGGCTCCCCCGCTGAGCATTGACCCGTTTTAGCAAAGCGATTAGCTTGCTGGGGATGGCCTGCTCTACGGCTGGACATGCATGATATGTGGCCCTCACTCTGTCTAGGGTGAAAACCCCCCACACGGGGTGCTCCAGTAGCACACCATGTTACCGCGCTGCGTCGCGGGACTCCGTGCTGCGTCACGGATCTGGTTGACTCCGAGTTCGATTCCCGGACTCGCCGTCATTTGCCGAATGTCTCCCCCTGCTCTCTCTCCCGTTTCACCCTACAACTGTCGGTCATGCTTGACCAGAAAAGCGATAAACGCTAAAAAATAAAGTTTAAAAAAAAAGAAAACACCCCACACACCGTAGCCCTGTAGTGATATTACTATCACCCAAATTGCGCGTGCCTGACGCACTGCCGCTGCTAGGACTGGTAGTCCGGAGGGGGGGAGGCACAAGCATAATACCCGGCCTGGTGAGGGCGGGGCTGGGGGAAACCGCGCTGTGACCCCACGGGCCAAGGGTTCCCACTCTGACGATTTTTTTTTTAAATTCAGCCTATCCCTCGGCCGCCGGGGTCTGTCTGCACCGTGAGAGCCTGTCTCCCTGTCTACAGGTTGTCTCAGGCGGGGGACACAAGGCCTAACAAAATTAATAGTTGGTTTCAGGTTGGTTGTCAGTTTGGCCATGGGTAGGTAGGGAATTTATTTTATTTTTTTTTTTTTTTTTTTTCTTTCCCACGGCGACTATGGATAGGGAATTTCTTTATTTAATTAAAATGTTCACAACAACATGGATGCATGTACTCTGCCAGCATGTTTAATATCCATAATACTAAATGTTTGACTAAGATTTCTATGAAACTTTATTCTAATTTTTTTTTTTTTTTTTTTTATATAATTTTTTTTTAAAACTCATAAAATATATTGGGTCGCACCTAAATCGGCATGGTCGGTCGGCAACCTGAAACCAACTATTAATTTTGTTAGGCCCAAGGCCACCGGTCGGGGGTCTCGCAGCAGCCGCTGACAAGACCATGCTCTCACCTCTGGCTGTGAGGTGGCATGGGGCCCTGGCTATAGGCCGCCCGCGCCTCCGCTGACAAACCAAAAAGTCCATCCACGGAGAGGGGGGGCCCTGAGGAGCTGCGTCCTCACTAGGGCTGTACCGAATGCTTCGAAGCTTCGATCATAATGTTGACATTCGAATTCTAAATCAACAATCTAATTGTACATTTTTAATAATTTTTTTTTTTATAATTTTTTTTTTGTCTATCTGTTTAAACCAATGGTGGTTTGGCTACACTAATATTACCACCAACGTCACCATCACTTTCATACCAACCGACGCCGTGCCCTTATTGGATTATTTATGTTGATGAAACTGATTAGTTATATTCATTAGAGAAAGTTGATTTAATAAAAGAAAAAAATACTAATTTAATCAGATTAATCACTTTATTAAAATTGAGGATTTAGTTTAAAAAAAGAAAAAAAGATTATGTAATTTTTTTTGAAGTACACTTTTTTTTTATATAGACATTCGAAGCTTCATTCGAATACTTCAATCGAAGCTTTGAATGTTAAAAAATGACATTCGGTACAGCCCTAGTCCTGTATAACCTCAAAACCCTGAGCGAGGGTCTTGACGTCGGCCGTCCCCAAGACCCCATCGCCCGACACCATTTTAGACAGAAAAGCAGCCAACTGAGCAATGTTATTAGTTGCCGCTAAATTCTGTACTGCAGCGATATAAGCTTCATCAGCCCACTCAGACACCTGCCAGGCCGATTCGCCCCTTGATGTCGGCTTCCAGGCGGGGTGCCACTCTACCATGTCTGGGCAGAGGACCGAAACCAACTGCTTCTCTAAGCGTGGCACACCGGTCCTAAGCCCTGACATCAGGCCGTCCACCTCTGTAAAAGGTAGATAAGCCTCGGCTAAACCCTTAACGTTAGACACCGTCTGTCCCTCAGCAATGTAATGGTTAAGTGGGGGAAACCCCGAGCACAGCCTCGGCGTCCCCCCGACACATGGGAGTGGACCCCCGAAAGCAACAGCATTAGCATTAGTGGCGCGCGCCATGATACTGGGAAAAACACTCAATAACGTTACACGTTGTGCGCATTCACCTGAGTACACAGCCCCCTGCGCTGCACATACACCGCCCGGTCGTCTGACGAGACAACGGGCGGCAGTGACAGTACCAATACTAGAGGATGCTGTCGCCGGCCCTACCTGAGCACGACTCAGTTCGACTACTGACTGCCGTGCGAAGTTCACCCGTCCACTGTCACGGAACTGTGAAGAAAGTCCAGGTAGAGCCGATGTCCCGTCTGGACGCGCTGGGGAAAACCCGGGGGCTGGGGAAATTCCGGCGGTGATCCGACGTGCTTTAATTTCTCTCTCCTCTTCATAACAACTAAACTAAACAACAAACGCTTCCACTGGCTGACAGGTGCCTATGAGCAAAAATCACGCGTGAAAAAAAGATGAGAAGGGTATGAGAGTGGCCACACCCTGTGTTTTAAGGAAACATGAGCAGGCATGGCCACGGGCAAATGCGGGTGCATGTGAACGTTTTTCAACACGTGCACAATATGTGCACGGAAGATGTATATCTCATAAAGGTTAGAGCGAGACGCTCTACAGGATGTAACATAACGCAGTTTAGCAGGCCGCAGTTTGCGGAGACGCTCTCTGATTGGCCACTGACGTTTCTGGTCATGTGACATGTGCGCCCAATCGTGTGACGCCTGTTTCTTTCACCGGTTAAGCTTAGGCACTCTTTCGAAGTTGGTTAAGGTTAGAGTTTGTCTTAGAGCAGGGCGATAGAACACCAGCCCTGATTCCAAACTCTAACCTTAACCAACTTCGAAGAGTCACCTAAGCTTAACCAGTGATAAACTAGGCGTTAGGTAGTTTGCATGCTGTTCGAGGCGGAAATGGGCAAAGACACAGCTCGTCACGCGATTGGGCGCACATGTCACATGACCAGAAACGTCAGTGGCCAATCAAAGAGCGTCTCCGCAAACTGCGGCTATGAAAAAAAATAACACGTCCGCTACGTTGAGCTCCTACCTGCATCCAGGTACTTGGCGAGACTGTCCTCTAGCGGTGGGACAGGGAGTGGTGGCAGACTGTCCTGGTACTGAAAGGTGCGCTCTGACACAGACTCCGACACTTGATTAGCCATTTCTTGAATTGGAGTGAGTGACAAAAAACAACAATATATGTAGTAGGTGTTACAAAGGGTCAGATTAAACCGAATATATATATTTATTGCCTGAGATCCCATGTATAATATCTGCATATCGTTTGATATCCCTTGTATATTCCTTGTACAATATACACTGAATATCCCTTTAGTCTACAGGACAGACCATGGTATTCGTTCCCCTATTGGAAGCGATCCCCTGGCGCCAGGTACCGAGTAAAGCCTTGCCCCCTCGAGCTGACTTGAAAGCTGCCGCCAGGACTTGCCCAAACATGCCCGCTTTCGCCCACGGCTACGAGACCGAGAGGCGACAGAAATGAGATAGGCACTATTTGTCCACCGTGGATATAAATATGGCGCAAGAATACAGAACCCCCCTTGCAGTTCCTCTTCAGTTCGTCTTCAGTTCAGTCTGGTTCAGTTACCAAGTAAAGCCTTACCCACTACGCAACGTGCGGTACAGCAGGGCTCGCATTGCCCCAATATAGTCTCGTGTTATCCTAAATACGTCTGTTTGTCGTATCGTTCTCTATTCATTAGTAAACCTTCATTACGAGTCAAAGACCACGTGGAGTGAGTAATTGTGCGTCGACATAGAGCACTTATTGCCCGTGCAAATAGGAGAGACCAACGTCAAGTTCAACTCTGAACCACCGCGCACTACCGCGCAACACGGAGGATTTACCCCGCCAGCAGAGCCACTTTGCGGCAAGGATCATTCTTCAGTGCTTTGACTGTGGCGGCTGGAGCAGAACCGTCTGCCCGCTGCTGCTGTGGGATCTGCACATCTACCGTGAGGACCTCCACTCGAGCCCGTCTCTGCCGGAGCAGAGACTCCACGGCTCTCACCTACACGGCGCGCATCCTGGGACCAGGTTGCTTCTCCCCGCTGCTCCAGGGTGACATCGCCTCCTTGAACCCTGGACTTGCATAGAGCTTTGGCCCACTCTGCTGGCTTACAACCGGTAGTACACCCTTTCCCAGAAGATCCCTAGATAATTCTTAATATTCACTATTGACTCGCCTATGCACATTCTATTTGCCTTATAAGCGCAACTAAGTAATGTAATCATACCCCTTTGTGTAATAAATATTGTAAACTAGTATTCTGTGTGGAAAACCGTGTTATTGTTGGAGTGTTCTAATCTAATAATACTCATGTACAGTATTGGCCAGAAGTACATAGACGGTAGTGATTAATGATATCAGTACTTGATTAATACGGTCAGGGAATTGTACCCCTCAGTTACAGTAGGCCTATAGTCTAGTTTTTCCATAATATTAACTTTTGTGGCACGATTCTCGGCTGATTGTTGAGCCTCGTGTCCCTTAACACTTTCTCCGCCAATAACGTCATAGAACGGGTTTCAAGTTCATGCGAATTCTGCCAGATCACGGCGTACGACGTTATTCTGATCATATTTCATATTTTCGCCATGGTATTCATATTTCACTCACGGATCATTGTCTGATGCTGTCTGAGCCGGCACAACTCTGCAACGCTTCAATACTGCCACCTGGTGGCTGATCGGCAAGTTGCCAAACCGGATATGCCCGTTGGAGCTCGGTCCGTCCCCTAAATCCGTCCGGCCACTCGTTTATCATCCCAGGACTCTAGCCACACACCGTGGATTTGGATCGCTGCCATAACTCAATAATCCACATGATTTGAGCTGTTATTATTATTATACAAACCGGAAATGGATCGCCTCGATCCCCATCACATAACTGGGATCTGTTTGCTCCAGTATCATCGCCCAACGGTAAGAGGAGGCTGCCGTGAGTTTCAACGTTTTTGTTTATTATTATCCATACAAACCTCTCTGATCTATATATCACCCATACTACATGAAGCATTTAACGACCCCCCCCCCCCCCCGTTCACCCACGCATGATCAGTCATAACGTTTAGGACCATGTACAGTTGACATTTTTTATATAGCGTCGATCGGTATCAAACGGCATTTGATAATCTAATATATGCATTTATGCCTATATCTCACGTTCTAGGAATTACTGCAGAAAACGATAAAAACATATTTATACTCTACAGTATTTTCGTATGAATGTGTGAATGAAAAAGTAAAACGTTCCTACATCCTGAACGATAGATAATCGATGTTGAATGGGCCATAGTAATGTCAATTTAGCAATACAATTTAAAAAGTTATAGCCCTGCAAAGAAGGTGAACATCTCCATAGACTTATAGTGCTGGCAGAGAATGGTATAAGATGATCAAAGTGGTGGCAGGGAATGTGTTAACATGTATACATTGCATACAATTGAAATCGCCACAACAATAAACAGATAGTAGTCATTTTACAGGAAAGAACTCGACCACGGAGCGACCCTTGTGAATGCCTCCCCGGACGAGCACCGGCAGAGGTGCCTGGGTCAGCCAAAAACTCTTGGCCCACCCAAACAAAAAAATGCCCAAACACTCCGTGGCTAGGCAGGGGACAGGGACTTGACTTGACGGGACCCCTTTGGAGTGGAATACAACCAAGACTGCAGTGGAGTAGAGAAATGCACTTCTTCAACCATTATCTGAAATAAAAAAAAATAAAAAAATCTAACCCTAACTAACCTTACTGTCATGCACTTGTCCTAATAAACTAAACTACACTGTAACACTCAACACTTTGATGAACATTGTTACTCAGCTGATAGAGTTGTGCCCTTCCTGATGACTTGTCGTACAGAACTTTCAATCGCTTTGGATAAAAGTATCAGCTAAATGACTAAATGTAAATGGCCCACATATTTTAGTGTCCAGACTCCAGACTGCTGCCTTTAGACAACAGAAAGCACCGTTTAAACATAAAACAAAATCTAAACTGCATGTTTGTCTTTTAGTTCAAAATTGTATTCCACAGGGCTCGATGGGGACAGCATCCCATTCCCAACCCTGTCCCAGACAACATGACAAAGTCAGGAACATGTTGACAGAATTTATTTATAAGTACATTTATTTATTTACTTATACTTATTTGTACTTGTGTTATTACTTGTTATTGCACATACCGCAGAACGTTTATTGTATATAAATACCTGCTTTATTCTGTCAATTGTCGCTTTTTATTCCTTTATGCTGTGGAGCAAACGGAGTGTAAGCATCCCATTGCAATGCATGTCATTATGGCAAAATCTGAATCTGAATAACGTTAGTCACTGCAGTTTTTCATTCTAATTGTGCGCCAGCCTTCCATTGTTTCGTCTGTTTCAAATGTAGGTCAGCTGCATGGTTCACATATAATCACTCGTAATGTTTACATATTAAACCTAAGTAACATTACAAATTACCGTAGCGATATCTGGACCGTTGCTTTTAGATGCACACACATGCAAAATGTGCGCTTATTCCTGCCAGAAGTGTCCCAATGCCGACTCTGTTATTGTATTAGCTCTCGCGACCTTTCCCCTAGTAGAATGCGCTGCCAACCCGGAAAATACTACTGCGCATGCCTGGACGATTGTGCTTGACCATACTGCCCTACGCGTCCAGGCAGCGTCTCTACAAATAGTAGCTCCAGTTCTGCAGACCCCTCTCTGATTGGTTGAGCTCCATTTCTGCATAACTTGGCCATTTTATTTGGATCATCATCATTCCAATATATTCAGGTGTTAAATTTCATTTTCAAAATGGCTAGGTTAAGTTATGAAAGCTGGAGGGAAAACAACATTGTATTTGAAGTTACTGCACTTTGCCTGTACATTACCTGTATAATTATTTAAGGGAACTGTGCAGCAGAGTGCAGTATCTGCTTTTTGGGGGTTAATTAAAATAATTATGTCATATTTTTGTATGCCTAAAGATTACTTCATTAATACATGTTAAATCTGGGTACTATCATCTATCTACCTATAACACATTTTGGATGGCAAGTCAAAACACTTTAAAGCCATTTTTCACTGTTTGGAAGTTACTGCGGTCTGCCTGGTTTTTGAGTGTGATTTTGTAGTTACTGCAGTTTTTAAAATCCCATATCTCCAAAACTGAGCGACATTAACATCTGAAACTTGGTCACAAGATAAAACATTTATTGACAAGTTCAATTTCACTCATAACTCAATTCTGACTTTTTTTGAGTTACTGCGGTCTGCCTTGACAGGGCAGTATACTATAACCAGAGCCATAAGGCTCTGACTATAACTAACCTTACTGTCATTCACTTGTCCTAATAAACTAACCTACACTGTAGCACGCAACACTTTGATGAACATTGTTACTCGGCTGATAGAGTTGTGCCCTTCCTGATGACTTGTAAGTCTATAATAAGTCTATAAGTAGGCTACTAGTATAATATTTAACCACCCTATCAAAGCCTTGTCTGCATGTGAAACTGTATACATAAAAGGTGGAATTTTACCAAAAATCGGATATTCCGTGTACAGGGCTAAAAAATAAAAGGTTCTGCATTGCCGTTAGAAAAAATACTTTAAACAAAACTATATATTCTATATAAGAATTAACACCATGTACTGTATGATGAGTTCGAATTCTAATATCTCAGATTCCACAAAAATATAAATAAAGTCAACGTTTGTACTCAGACTTTGTGTATACCGAGGTGATTTCTATATAACACAATTTCTTCTTCAACTTTTGTCATAAAATCAGTAAATCAGAGTAGCTTGTAGTATTTATGGTATCACAATATATCGACTAGTAACCCCTGTATTGTGATATGTGGTATGTGGTGTATATATATATATACACTGTATATTTCAAGATAGGGGTATCGGGCTGTATTTAAAATTGAACTACAAGCTATAAGCTATTTGTATGAATGAATGAATGACTTTATTTGACAATATAAAAAATAAACATGTGACAGAAGAGCACAGTCGGGATATACTGCCAAGGATGTAACACAAAAAAGCTCAGAGCTTATTTCCATTGTGGTCCTTGTAGGGGGGTGGGGGAATGTGATGCTTAACACATGCATCATACAAAACGTGACATCACAACACATCACATATACCATTTAACATTTATATACATACAGACTCATACAACATGCAAGGGTGCCTTAAGCTAAGTGTCTAGGTATAGTCCCTTTTGAGCCATGTCTTCAGGCTGGACTTGAATCTAACGGCACTGTCTATGATTTTCAGTTCACTGGGCAGACTATTCCAATAGACAGCTGCTGAATATAAAAATGACTCCTTCCCCATACAGTTCCTGAATCTGACTGGCACAAAGTCAGTTGAGCTGCGCCTTGTTTGGTAAGCATGGGTGTCTCTGATTCTGTTGAAGTAATTGTTATGCGATGTGAAAAATATATTTCGGTTATATACCAATAGGTATCAATTGGTTAATAGTATTGCTAGAAAATTGCTAAACTAAAATGACTACCTGATTGTCATTTTGAAATGAAACAATACTACCAATAGTGTTTAAAGGGATAGTTCAGATTTCTGGACCCCTAGCCATATTTCTTACTCACCAATGATGATGTTGATCGGTAGTCCTTCCTCAGCACAGTAGCTCAGGATAGTTAGCCACAAACCAATGCAGTCAATGGGGTTATGCTCCTGTCTGAGGCCGACTGAAATCTACTCCACGGTGTAGATTTCAGTGAGGCTCATTTAGCTTGTACCAGTATTGTAGTCAAGTCAGTCACTAAATCTTAAGTCTGAGTCGAGTCTTGAGTCACCAGTGTTCTAGTCTGAGTCACCAAAGAAGAGCCAGAGTCGAGTCAAGTCCCCATTACCCTAGTCAGAGTCCAAGTCATCAAGGTTGAGCTGACATACAAAAAAAAAAAAAAAGGGTCTACATTAAACATAAATGACACAGCGTTCACATTTCAAAGGGAGTTTATTTACTTTGTGACACAATAGCCAAACAAATGCACCAGCCATCAATTTCGTATGCCAAATGATTAGGGCCTATTGGCTATTACAAAAAAAGAACTGTATTCATCAATTAACAAGTCTGAGTCCTCGTCTGTGCCTTCAGAGTCAGAATGCAGTCAATGCTCGAGTCCAAGTCCGAGTCATCAGTGCTCAAGTCCAAGTCGAGTCACGAGTCCTGAAACAGTCCAGGACTCGAGTACTACAACACAGGCTTGTACAGATCTACCTTGTGACTGTACAACAAATGGATCAGGAGATACACATTTGAAGATTGAAAGTTTGGCCTCATGGTGGCTTGGAATTACATTAATTGGATATTCAGATTCAGATTATTTTATTGTCACAGCTTTTCTAAATGTACATACATTCCGAAAAACGTGAGATGCTTGTTTTTCCCGGCTCCTCAACCATAGTAGATTTGTAAACATGGTACACAACGTATATTCTATCTATACAAACTATAACTACGATATAAACTATAACTATAAATAAAAAAACTAACTAAACTAAAAACTAAACTATAAACATAATACAGAACGTATATTCTATCTATACAAACTATACAATACAAGGTATATGTTAGCAGCAGTGTGTGCGTGTAATAAGTGTGCTTGTGTGGTGTGCAAGTCTATTGTGGGTAGTTTGCATCCCACCAGCTCTGCATTGTATTCATGTGTGGTGATGTTAGAGTGAGTCTAGTGTTGCTGTAAATCGTATTTCTTATACGCAGTGGAAAATTCAATGCAAATGCAAAAGAGTTCATGCAAAAGCTCTAAATCGTTTTCTGTTAATGAGAACAAGTTATTCCTGCATTTGTTATCTGGCACTAATGTCTAGGCTATACAGGGGCGACAGTGGCTTGGGAGGTAGAGCAGTCATCTGGTAATCCGGAGGTTCCCGGTTCGATTCCCGCTCCTCCCGGGCAGCATGTCGAAGTGTCCTTGAGCAAGACACTTAACCCCTAACTGCTCACGATGAGCAGGTTGGCACCTTTCATGGTCACCTCCGCCATCGGTGTGTGAATGTGTGAGTGAATGGGTAAAAATTTGAGGAACAAACAAATTGTAAAGCGCTTTGGATAAAAGCACTATATAAATGTACCATTTACAGTATCTGTTGAAACTGTCAAACCACATAGATCCTTTTTTAACTCAACCTATCCATACATATCCAACAGTGTACATAATTTATACAAGCAACATCAAATTCTATGAAAACACTTTTATTGTAAATTTGTAAGAAACAATTAAGGGACAAAACTAACAAAAGATAAAACATTAAAGTATGGTACACATAATGTGGCTGCATTCATACTGTGCCTTTGCATTGAACAAACATGACTTTTTACTTGCTGTCGTCGGCTATTAGTTGTAGTTATGTGTGCTGTGAATATAGAATAAACACAAAAATGTGGGTGTGGGTGTGTGTGTGTGTGGGGGGGGCGGGGTAGCCCTGTTTAGCTTCCTGAGCTGCTGTTGTTGAGGAAATATAGTCCCCTTTTCACCACGGTCATCTCAAAGATATGCATGCATTTCACAACAGAACCAGAGTTTTTCACTTCAATTGTTTGAGAAAACTAGGTGGCCAACTCGCTGTGTATTACGACAAGAACACAAAAACTGAAATGAGTTTCGACTGACATGGGGGGGGGGGGGTAGTATATGACAGAATTTCCATTTTAAAGTGAACTGTTATGCTAAAATATTCTGGTTGTGGTAAGATTTTGCATAATATGGAAGTCCACTGATTTAGGTTGTATTCCAGATCTTTGGAGTTTTATGCCTGTGGGGTGAGAAAGGCTGGATTAAGCAGCCACACCTGCCCTGGGTCGAGCCAAATCAGACCTGGGAGCAGTGGTGTCTGGGCACCTGTTGAATACAGAGACAGAGAGAGACAGAGAGAGACAGAGAGAGACAGAGAGAGACAGAGAGAGAGACAGAGACAGAGACAGAGACAGAGACAGAGACAGAGACAGAGACAGAGACAGAGACAGAGACAGAGACAGAGACAGAGACAGAGACAGAGACAGACAGACAGACAGACAGACAGACAGACAGACAGACAGACAGACAGACAGACAGACAGACAGACAGACAGACAGACAGACAGACAGACAGACAGACAGACAGACAGACAGACAGACAGACAGACAGACAGACAGACAGACAGACAGACAGACAGACAGACAGACAGACAGACAGACAGACAGACAGACCGAGAGAGAGAGAGAGAGAGAGAGAGAGAGAGAGAGAGAGAGAGAGAGACACACACACACACGAGAGAGCTTCTGTCATGACAAGTTTCCATCTGCTGGCTTCTACCATCTTGCCACCTCTTCAATAGACTGGTCTGCTGTTGATACCATCTCTGCCTGTGTCCCTGTGTCGCAGAGCCCTGTAGAAAGCCACTCAGGCAGCATGTGGCAGGCATCACTGTCACAATGTCCTTGCATACCTTAGTTAGGCTATTGGACTCTGATGTATTTCTGTTGCCAAAACGTGCATCCAACCAACATCGTCGTTGTTTCCAGAAGCGTCTATAGCTGAGACGTAGTGGCTAAGTAGAGCATCTCCTGCAGGGAGGCACGGAGGTTCCGGAACAGATACTCAGCATCCGTCTCCGGGTCAGACTTCCACGCCGTGATGGAGGCCACGATCCTGGCAAAGAAAGGACGTTTACATTATAGGTGACACTTTTTATTTAAAAAACGTCACACAAGGGACACTGAAATTGTTTAAATGGAAGGACCCAAATCCACCTGCATACAGTCACTGGATGAGAGAGAAGTCATGTATCATATTAAACTGGAAAAAATCAGGTATACTGTCAGAGGATGTATGAGAAATTCCATACTATTTGGCAACCTTTCTTAACCTTTTTTGAAGGCATGGAAGCTGACAGCATGACAATGACGATGTAACCAGCCTTTTTACCACTTTTATTTTTGATCAAATGTTTTATTTTCTCTTTATTTTCTCAAACAATACAGTAACAGTAATAATCAACAATAACTCACAGGACAATAACAGAAATAATAATAACAATAATGACAGTCCGGTAATTAAATCAGAATGAAAATAGACTAAAAGACATAAAAATAATAAATACAATACCATGGACACTCACTCGCTCGCTCTCCCCCCGCCCCCTCAGGACCCCAACGTGGGCTATACATCCACTACTTCATTCAACACCAGAAAACTCCAAATGTATATGCGTTCCTTTATCTTATCCACCACAGCCACCCAGACTGCGATGCTGGCTTCATTAACACCTAAAACCCGTGCAGTAGATATCTCTTGATAAATCACATCGAGATAGTTGAGAATCCATACCTTCGGGCACATTTTATCCGGTTAAATCCAGCGTGACGCTATCAACTTTTTGGCAGCTGTAAGACCCGCCAAAATGAGTCTCTTTACATGTACAGAGGTTGATAACTGAGAAACATCATTCATCAACAGTACAGAAGGCAGTGTCGGTATGGTCAGAGATAAAATCTCTGATAATTGAGTGGTAACATTTTCCCAGAAGGTCTCAACAGGAGGGCATTCCCAATACATACCGTATGCATATATGTACCAATAGCACCGTTTGAACACAAGGAGCATCAAGAGTCAGGTCTGAGACCCATTAGGTTCAATCGTCTAGGGGTCAGGTAAGTCCTATGAACAAAGTTAAGATTAATCTGTTGGTGATCTGGGTTGTGTGATGATAGCCGAACATTTTCCCAGACTGCATCCCAATCAAAATCTACCTCCAGCTCTGGGATATCCTTCCTCCAAACCGTGTCTAGGGGAAGGACCTTATATGAGGATGTAAGTAAGTGGCGATAAAAGTCAGAGACGAAGCTTCTCGACGTCTCCTTGTCATAAAAGAATTTGTGAAACCTGTGGTGCTCAAGTGGAGCATCCCATGGGACGCCGTGAGCCTTCAGAGCTGCTCTTATTTGTAAATAGAAGAAAAAGGAGGATCTGGGGAGGTAAAATTTGTTGGATATATCTTGAAAACAGCGGAGACCAGAGTCATCGAAGATATCCCCCAATGTGTGTATGCCTTTCTTTTCCCAACCAGGGTATCTGATAGGTTGTTGTCCAATAAGGAGTACATTGTTATTAAATAGGGGAGAATGCATGTGCCATTTATGGTGGTTAGTACACGTTTTCTGTGTGTCACGCCAAATCCGGATCACATGCGTAATAAGAGGGCCAAATCTTAAGTTGCATTGCTACACTACCTTATGCATACTGCACCTTATGTGACACTGTGAATAATGTGAATATTTCTTCAGCTAGTCAGATAGTAAATTATATTGACCAAATTGACCAAATTGTTTACACTTGGCTGACCCGGGCTTGTATTTGCTTAAACTGTAGCGGGTACCAGGCTTTTATTAGGAGGAGGCATGTATAAGAGAGAGGCCTATATTTCTAATTTTCAAACAGATCATAATGAATAAATCAACATTTTGTGTCAGTTTGAACCCAGTAAAATGTACTGGGTTCATTTATTGAAACCAAGTACTGTATGAAATAGTAAACAGTGCAATTACAGGTGGTCACTGGTCATTTCAACGTTTTCAAAGTGAAATCAAGTAACTTTACCTTAGCAGCTCAGTATGCAGCTCAGTATATTAGTAACCCGGCTTGTATTAGGAGGTCGGCTTATAATTGCTTAGCTCAAGAGCGCACCCGGCCATTAATAGAGACCCGGTTTGTAATTGAATACCGGTCACTATTAGAGGAATTACGGTATGTTGTTTTTACTACCTGTACCCCCCCCCCCCCCCCCCCATGCTGCTATGATGCCTGAATTTCCCCAAGGGGATCAATAAAGGAATATCTTATCTTATCTTAATTGATATGTTGGTGTATACTATATCCTGCAGTCTATGTGGGGCCACTATCTTCTCCTCCAATGGTCTCCAGGATACCGCTGCTTGAGAATCAAACCAGGTGATCAGTGGTCTTAAAGAGAACGCTTGAAAGTAATATTTGAAGTCTGGAAAGGCTAAACCCCGTCGGTTTTATTTCTCTGTGCAGTGGATCTTTTTAATCGTGGGCGTTTGTTGTTCCAAATTAATTTATATGCAGCAGAGTGCAGTTTTTGACAGTAACCAGCAGGGGGGGGTAACGGCAACATGGAGCTGATGAAGTTAATTCTGGGCAAAACTTTCATCTTAACTATTGACGTTTGGGCCTGTAATGAGTTTTTTTTATTTTGACCACCTGCTGAAGTCATCTGTGATCCTGTCTCGCAAGCCGGAGTAATTATACTTCACCGTCTGGCCTATAGTGGGGAATATTTCAACTCCAAGACATTTAAAGTGTTCTACCATGAGTATATTTGCTGGGAGGATGGTAGCCTTCGCAGTCACATTGAGTGGAAGGAAGGCCGATTTTGGCCAGTTGATCTTAAATCCTGATAGACTGCCAAAATCATCTATTACTTTGAGAAGATGAGGTAGGGAGGTGGCGGGGTTCTGCATGAACAAGAGTACATCATCTGAGCTGATGTGATGCTGTGTGCCCTTAATTGAGACCGGTGATATGGTCTGTGATTGTCTTATGTACTGAGCTAAAGGTTCGAGGGATAGAGCAAAATAGTCCGGGACTAAGAGGACAACCCTGTCTGGACAAGCGCGATACAGGGAAGAGTGGCGAGCAGTTTACCTGTTAAAATCATGGCTGATGGACCTGTATATAGCACTTTGATCATATGGATGAACCCTTCACCTAACCCCATCCTTCTAAGTACTGCCCATAAATAAGACCACTCCAATCTGTCAAAGGCCTTCATCGTGTCTAAGGATATGACAGCCGTAGAGGTCGCGGCATCCTTGCTGGCATCGATCACATGCAGTAACAGTCTAATATTATCCGTGATCAGGCGGCCTCTTATGAAGCCTGTCTGATCAGGGTGAACTAGAGATGTCATATGCTTTTGAAGTCGGATGGCTAGCACCTTAGCGTACAGCTTGAGATCGGTTCCGAGGAGGCTTAAGGGTCTATAGCTGCCGCATTCGGTGGGGTCCTTATCTTTCTTAAGTAGGACAAATATGAGTGCCATATTGACATCCCTGGAAAAGTTTCCCTCTTTGATTGAGTGTAAAATCATATCAAGTAATAGGGGTCCAAGTACATCCCAGAATGAGAGGTACAGTTTGGGCGGAATACCGTCCCAGCCAGGGGCCTTACCACTTTGCAAGTCAGCAATCGCCTCCCTAAGTTCCTCTAGTGTAATAGGTGCATCTAACCGTTTAGCGTCATCCTCTGAGAGTTGTGGTAAGTTAATTTGATCAAGAAATTCCTCCAGCTTATTATGATCGAAGATCACTTCTGACTCGTACAGGTTGGAATAAAATGAACGAAAAGTCTCGTTGATTTTTTTGGGGTCGGTGGTAACCTTCCCCTGTTGGTCCTTGATGGCAGGGATATCCGCACATTTTTCACTGGCCCGTATCTTCATAGCTAGTAGGTGACTAGGTTTAGAGCCATGAAAGTAATAATGTTGTCTTGTTCTGTGAATTTGAAATTCAGATTGTTGTCTTAAAATGGAGTTAATCTCCTTTTTCAACATTTTAATTTGAAACTCCAGTCGACCAGAGTAGTTGCGCTGCAAAGAGGAGAACAACATGGAGTGAAGCCCTTCCAGTTCTACCAATTTGGAGAGACGTTCCTTACGGAGGTTAGAGGCAAAGAGAGTAGTGTTACTCCTGATAAAACCCTTAACAGAGTTCCATAAAATTCTGGGGTCTTGTATCGATCCACTGGGTTCAAACTTGTCGATCCACTGGGTTCAAACTGACACAAAATGTTGATTTATTCCAGGGATGCACCGAATGGGAAATTCTTGGCCGAAACCGATACCGAAAATAGGAAACAGTTGGCCGAAAACCGAATGCCGAAAGGCCGAAAATGATTAATATAAATATATATATATATTTTTTTTAGCTACCCGATTATGGCAAAAGACATGATTATGGCTAAACTTAACTTAAATAATATTAATAATCACTATTATGGGCCCATAAAACATTTATTCAGCACTTTTGAATGCATACATTAATTCCAGACTGTTAAGACTAAAAGTGTAACTGAGGGGTACAATTCCCTGACTGTATTACTAGATATGATACTTACTACCACTACCTTTGTACTTAATATTCGGCCACCCAGTACACGGCATAAATATATTATGATGAACACTGTCACGTAGATGAAACGGATCCAACACAAATGTACGAATTAGAAATAGGTCTTTATTTCTACACAGCGATGGTGTGTAGAGCAAGCACTTAATCAAATCAATCACATTTATGAATGGAAATTAGTATGCACTTTTATGGCAAGAGTATTCGTCGGTATATCAATAGAGAATGTCCAATCTCTGAAGGCGCAGGTGGTACATATACGACCTGGAATAGTTTAAGGAATAACAGCAATGATACTTTAATGATTATATACTGGACACACTAGGGGGGGTTAATCCGGTCGCTTGTAAGCCGACAGGAGTAGGAGGGGGGGGGTGGTAGAATCCGGCTGCCTCATCCGGCCAAGGGTATCCCAGGTGAACCCACTGTAGTGCCGTTCAATGCGCCGGCGATCCTTGGACCACAGATGAAAGCAGGTGGACTCTTTGTGGGCCGGCGTCATCCGGTCCACGGAGGAGAGACGTGAAGCGACCTCGTCTTGCAGAGCGTCTCCTCACCTTGCGTCCTCTCCAGGGGGGGGGGGTTCCAACACACGGCAGTGTCGGGGGTCTTTATCCATGGAATAATCAAAGTATACAAAGCATAATCCGTGCCTGGGAAGGCGGGCTGTCGTCGGTAGAATAATCCGGTATACAGGTCCACTCGCTCGTCGGCTCTGGGGCTCCTCGGGTGCAGCTTCACGTGGGGTCAACCACCCTGGATAAGCAGCCAGTTCTCTGCCCGAAACGATGGGGTACTGACTACGGTAGTATTCTCACCGCACGAAGCACTATATATTAACAGACTATTATTAGCTTAATAGACTACGTCCAACTCGACGATATAGTGCCAAATATGACTATTCAAATATTAATATACACGATGTCTCAATACCGATGGTAGGCGAACTTGGCCTTACTCCCACACGTGGCGTCGCGGGGAGGCTTTACGTCTGTGACTCTATTGGAGGGTAAGAAACTGGACTGAAAAGGAAGTCCTACTTTAGTAGCGCAGTATATATACGCACTATGAACAAATAGTCCCATTAGTGGTGCGGTAGTCAGATTCCTACGCGGAACTAGGACTTGTTCGTACATGTGGAGCGGTACGTTTGAACTGGGTCTGAGGGGTATGGCAGCCTGGCACCAAGGTCTCGACCAATAGTAGAATGGAGACTATTATGGGATGTTCAGTAGGCTAGAATGGATATTCAATGCATATTGTACAAGGAATATACAAGGGATATCAGGGAATATTAGAGAATATACAAATACAATTAAATATATATATATAAATAAATATATATATTCGGTTTAATCTGGCCCTTCACAACAGCCACCCCCTGATTGGTCCCAGACCTAATCAGTTAAACAGAGACAGATTAATCGCGTTGTCTATTTACACATAAGGGTTTGCTGTAGGGGTCAGTCAACTTCACAAAGTCATAGGGTTATAGGGTCATGGTCATCATCGATTGTGTCTGGGAGTCGGGGCAGTTCTATGAGCCTCGCCACGGGACGGGTGTAAGTGCGACCCTGGACGAGCACTTCAGCTGCTCGGACCTTGCCGTCGGCACCGGTGATCACTTTGCTTACGCGGCCGGCCGGCCACATAGCTCTGGGCAGTGATTGATCAATAATCATGACGACTGTTCCTTCTGTCAAATTGTCTCTCTGGGCTCGCTGCAGTAGAAGCAATTCTGCTTCCTCGTAGTTAGCTGCTGACATATCAGCGGGGGACTTGCACTCCGGGTGGTACCGCAGGAATGTTCTTTGTTGTGCACTCTCTATGGACGTGCAATCGTCTATGTTAGGGTCGGTGGAGGCTACGGTGCTCAATCCACAGAACACAGACTTCTTATTTTCCACCTCCTCTGGACTTGCTTCCCTCGGGATAGGCATGGGCCACTGTCCTTCCGGGAGTCTTAGGAATGCGGGGCCGTCACTGTAGACATTGCGACGGGTGAGGTCATCCAGGGGCATCCCCCGGGTGATGACGTCAGCTGGGTTCTGTTTTGTATCAACGTAGCGCCACTCTGTTTCTCCGGTTAACTCTTCGGTTAAGTCTTGAATCTCGGTGACTCTGACTCCCACGAAGACTTTGTACTTGCATGAGTCCGATTTGATCCAGGCGAGTACCGTCGTGGAATCTGACCACAGGATTGTTCTAGACACCGGTATGGTGAGCTCACGTTGGATGAGCGTGGCTAGGTGCGCTCCGGCTAGGGCTGCGCAGAGCTCTAGACGTGGGATAGATTGTTGCTTGCGTGGGGCTATTCTCGAGCGGGCGAGGACAAATGCTGTGTAGATCTCTCCCCCCTTCTCTTGGGCCCGCAAGTAGGCTACTGATCCGTATGCGACCTCTGAGGCGTCACTGAAGACGTGTAAGTCCATTTTACATGTCTCTGGCCTCACCGTGGGTGGGAAGTAGCTTCGGCGCATATTAACGCCTGGGAGTGAGTGGAGCTCCATCTCCCACTCTCTCCAGGTGGATGCAAGGTGTGCGGGAATGGGGTCGTCCCAGCCCTGGTCCTTGTCCCACAATGCTCGTACAATCATTTTTGCCCTGGTGGTGTACGGTAGAATACATCCTAGCGGGTCATATTGTCGGGCGAGTGTTGTGTACACACTCCGTCTGGTGGTCGGCGCCGCCGCCGGCCTTCCCTGCTCCGTAGTCAGGGGCTTGTGTCTGTAGTGAAGCGAATCTGTTTTGAATCGCCACACCAATCCCAGGGTCATCTCCTGGGCTTCTCCCGGGATTGTAGCCATCCAGGTCTCGCTGCTGGCTGCCTTGTCCTCGGAGGAGAGGCTGCGCAGTACTTGCGGATCGCTGCTGGCCCACTGCCTGAGATCAAAGCCGCCTTTGATCAATGAGGCGCGGAGTTTAATCAGGAGAGCCTCGGCTTCTTCTTGGGTTGAAAGGCTTTGTAGACAGTTGTCTACGTAGAAGCTGTTCTTTACGCTGTGTCGGACCTCTTCGTCCGCTGCTGGGTCCTCTGCTACATGTTTCTGTAGTGCAAATGTAGCACAGCAGGGGCTGCACGTCGTTCCGAAGGGGAGGACTTCCCATTGGTAGATGGCTGGGTGCTCATCTCCTGGCTTCTCTCTCCATAGGAACCGTAACAGGGGCTTGTCCGCCTCTACTAATCTCACCTGTAGGAACATTCCTTTAATGTCCCCGCTGATGGCCACCTTTTCCTGGCGGAAGCGGAGTAGAACGCCGAGTAGGGAGGGGCCGAGTGTGGGACCGGGCAGTAACTCTTTATTCAGATTTTGGGATCCGATCTGGTAGCTGCAGTTAAATACTATGCGGTCTTTACCGTTGTGATGGACCTTGTGGTGAGGCACGTACCACGATTCAGTGGTCTGGTCAGCCTCTTTAATGTCCATCTTTGTGACGTGTCCCGCTGTGATGAGCTTCTCAATCTCAGCGCGGTATACACTCTCTTGGGCGGGGTTCTTGGCTAAGCGCCGCTCCGTGTTCAGCAGGTACCGTTCTGTGGCGTCTGTCTTGGCGTGGAAAGTAGGCATTCCTTCTCGCCGCAGGAGTGGCGTGGCGTATCTCAACACGCCGTTGACCGGGACTCTCTTGGTCCCTGTCTCGAGGAGGTGAATGGCGTAAATGTCATCTTTAGAGCGAATGTCTTTCTTTCCGTTCTTAAAGGGCATTTGTTCCAAGGTCCATAGCCGCTCTACGTGTTGCAGGAGTGCGGTTTCTCCCTCTGTGACTCGGGAGTGGAGACATCTAGTGGCTGTACTTCGGTTGAGAGATTTGGCGAGCGGGCCTTGGAGAGTCCATCCCAAACGGGTCTCGACTGCTGCAGGACAGCCTCGGGGTCCGGTATGAACCCGGTCTATCGGGACAATGAGGTCTGCATGGTCGGAGCCTATCAACAGGGTCGGCATAGCATTGTCTATGAGCGGGATCGGTAACTTGCGCAGATGTGCATATTTCTCCATCAGCTTGGCGACGGGGTATGTGTACCGCGACAGTCCTATTTCTTGGCTGGTGAAAGCGTCTGTAATCTGGTACCGTCGCTCAGGCTGGCCGCTTGCTGCGATAGAGAATGAGACATTCTCGCCCTTTATAGTCTTCAAATCTCGTCTTATTGTCCGAATTGTCATTTGGGTTTCGCTTCCCCGCAGCCCTAGCTGGGCCGCAGCGGAGGCGAGCAGCAGGGTCTTCTCTGACCCGTCATCGAGGACGGCGTAAGTGTCCAGGACTTTATTCTGGTAGCTTAGTGTCACACTCACTACTTTTAGGAGTACTCGGGCTCCACTGCTGCTGGCGGGATCGATGTACATGACGCTCGCTTTGCTGCTGGATGGTGCGGGTGAAGGGCGCCGTCTGTTACTGTCGTGAAGTATGTCCAGATGGGCTCCATCGCACTTGGTGCACCTTTTCTTTAAGCGGCATTCGGCTGCCATGTGTGAGCGCGCACAGCGAAAACAGCGCTTGTTGAACTTTATCCATTGACTTGCTTCCTCCGCGTTCAGCTTGGGGAAGGAGTCACATTGCGCTAGCCAGTGTTCTTTCTCACAGTAGGGGCACACTATCTTCCACTTCTCCGTTCTGGAGGGGGTACTGTGGCTCCTGCTGCTCGGTACTGACTCCGATTGGTGCATCACAGTCACCGATCTTCTTCCATCATTTAGTCGTCTGGTTCCTTCTCTGGAGCCAGGGGTGCTCCGTCCGAATGTATCTAGCCGTAGGCTGCTGACTTCTCTCGCCAGGAAGTCTGCTAGATCGAGGAGGTTCGGTTCGGGGCCATTCGGGTCTCGGTGGTCCCTCTGTCGCCTAAAACGCTCCTGTCGAGCGGGCGGCAGCTTCTCCAAGATCCTTTCCACATTTGAGTTGGCGTAAAGTTCATGCCTCCCCTTCTCTCTCTGCGCTCCCAACATCCCTACCAGAGACTGCACTCTGATGGACAGGTCGTCCAGTGCTCGATTGTCTATTGCTGGGGGTAAGCGGTCGATGTGTCGGATCTCCTGGATCACGTAATCCCATATGCGCCCATACCTCTGGTCCAATGCTACCAGCGCTGCTGTGTATGGGGTGGTGGAAGTCGCGTAGGCGAGCGCTATATTATGTGCACAGGGTACCTTTAAGTGCTTCAGTAGGATGGCGTATTTGTGGCGTTCATCCAATACATCCACCAACATGGTCTCCAGACACATGCGGAGTTCCGTATACTGGGCCCGGTTCTCTTGGGTGAAGTCGGGTACCATAGGCGTGCCAATGTATGACGCTGACTGTGGATACATCGGCGAGCGTTGGGGGAGAGGCCTCCTAGGCGAGTCTCCTCCCGCTCCTTGGTATGGGCTGGTACCGGCAGTGTACCATGGCCCGCTTGTCCAGGTGCTGTTCCTCGGTGCGGGTCGTGCGTCGTGCTCACCCGTGTATAGAGTCGGGGGTCTGTAGCGCAGCTCCGCGGGAGTATAGCCTGGGCTGTACCGGACCTCCTGGTCCGGTAGAGTACTGTGCTGTCGTCGGGCGTGGCCCTCCTCCTCTTCCTCTTCGTCTTCAGTTAGGTCATCCAGTGCTTGTAGTCTCTGGTTTAGCCTCTCCACAGGATATGCTGCTCCTTCCCGGTTGCTAGGTCTCGCTTGGACCGGTGGGGGGAGGTGGTCTGTGGGGGGTATAGACCTCGTCTGTTGGTCAAGTTCAGGGTTGTTTACTCGGCTAGGGGATGCCGCCCTGGAGGTGTGTCTAGACGAGTTCCTGGAGCCTCTGGCGGAGGGAGAGGGTGTTGTCCGTCTGATCAGCTGTTCTATTAGTTGCGCTTGCTGTCTGTCGCGCTCTGCGTCCCGTAGAGCACCAGCAGCTGCTCGCTGGCTGTCTGCTCGGTCTCGGGCCACATTCTCTTCTCTCTGAATGCGTCTTATTTCTAGACGTATATGCTCTTCTTCGCTCCGCTGCTGGATCTGCAGTCGGTCGCGTTCAGCAGCGGCGTTCAGGCTGATGAGGAAGGCCTGCTGTAGGGTCCTCTCTGCCTCGCTGGGAGAAGGCGGTTGTATAGGGGAGCCTTCCCTCGGGGTACTCCTTGCGGAGCCTTGGAGCTCTATCTCCACGGTGCTCTCCCCGTCTTCTTCCGTGCCGAGTTCTCTCTCGGTAGCGTTGTATTCCTCCCGGGACTCATCGGGGACTACTTCTTCAGTACTGGCGGGGTGTGAAGTCATGTCTGGTTCCCACTGGTCCCCACCGTGAACTTGGTCAGTTACATTAGAGCCCGTAGGGGCCTCTATGGTCGGGGTAGTCTGGGCGTTGGGGTTAGACATACTTTTACTTTCTAGTTTTACCGCGTTTACTGTTAGTAGAAGACTAGGTTGTTGACTGACAGCGTAAGCCTCTAAGTACTGAGGGAGCCGTCGTTCGCGCTGCGGGCGTTGGTTAGGAGGATCGTTTCGTGGAGTGTTCATCATAGGCCATTTCAATATTAATAACACTATATTAATATTACGCTAATTACCATCCGGCTCGAAGGACCAATTGTAACTGAGGGGTACAATTCCCTGACTGTATTACTAGATATGATACTTACTACCACTACCTTTGTACTTAATATTCGGCCACCCAGTACACGGCATAAATATATTATGATGAACACTGTCACGTAGACGAAACGGATCCAACACAAATGTACGAATTAGAAATAGGTCTTTATTTCTACACAGCGATGGTGTGTAGAGCAAGCACTTAATCAAATCAATCACATTTATGAATGGAAATTAGTATGCACTTTTATGGCAAGAGTATTCGTCGGTATATCAATAGAGAATGTCCAATCTCTGAAGGCGCAGGTGGTACATATATACGACCTGGAATAGTTTAAGGAATAACAGCAATGATACTTTAATGATTATATACTGGACACACTAGGGGGGGTTAATCCGGTCGCTTGTAAGCCGACAGGAGTAGGAGGGGGGGGGTGGTAGAATCCGGCTGCCTCATCCGGCCAAGGGTATCCCAGGTGAACCCACTGTAGTGCCGTTCAATGCGCCGGCGATCCTTGGACCACAGATGAAAGCAGGTGGACTCTTTGTGGGCCGGCGTCATCCGGTCCACGGAGGAGAGACGTGAAGCGACCTCGTCTTGCAGAGCGTCTCCTCACCTTGCGTCCTCTCCAGGGGGGGGGGGGTTCCAACACACGGCAGTGTCGGGGGTCTTTATCCATGGAATAATCAAAGTATACAAAGCATAATCCGTGCCTGGGAAGGCGGGCTGTCGTCGGTAGAATAATCCGGTATACAGGTCCACTCGCTCGTCGGCTCTGGGGCTCCTCGGGTGCAGCTTCACGTGGGGTCAACCACCCTGGATAAGCAGCCAGTTCTCTGCCCGAAACGATGGGGTACTGACTACGGTAGTATTCTCACTGCACGAAGCACTATATATTAACAGACTATTATTAGCTTAATAGACTACGTCCAACTCGACGATATAGTGCCAAATATGACTATTCAAATATTAATATACACGATGTCTCAATACCGATGGTAGGCGAACTTGGCCTTACTCCCACACGTGGCGTCGCGGGGAGGCTTTACGTCTGTGACTCTATTGGAGGGTAAGAAACTGGACTGAAAAGGAAGTCCTACTTTAGTAGCGCAGTATATATACGCACTATGAACAAATAGTCCCATTAGTGGTGCGGTAGTCAGATTCCTACGCGGAACTAGGACTTGTTCGTACATGTGGAGCGGTACGTTTGAACTGGGTCTGAGGGGTATGGCAGCCTGGCACCAAGGTCTCGACCAATAGTAGAATGGAGACTATTATGGGATGTTCAGTAGGCTAGAATGGATATTCAATGCATATTGTACAAGGAATATACAAGGGATATCAGGGAATATTAGAGAATATACAAATACAATTAAATATATATATATAAATAAATATATATATTCGGTTTAATCTGGCCCTTCACAACAAAAAGACTACAACGATTGATGACGACTTCCTGTCCTCGCATTTCCATTTCCGGTTTAACGATAATACATTTTCAACAACAGATTGCTGCTAATTAAACACTTCATTTAAACGGAGTAACGTTAACGTTATGTCGAGTTCATACGTGTAGTGTAGTATGAACTCGTCATAACGTTAACATTACTCAGTGTCCACTGTTGCTGCCACCGTTGCGTCGCAGATGGATGGTACACTGTTAGCTCCGTAGCTAATCCGCTCCTAGACTACTGATAGCAGTACCGTTAACGTCGGAGCTGATCAATACTCCGGTTTTTTCTAATTTAGTTTAGAACCGGGTTTCGGGGGGCATCCCTACTCCCAAGAGGAGTTAGTTATCACAGGCTGTAGAATGCAGGAAGAGCTGCCAAGCTGCTCACGTTACATGTTGCGCATGCTACCGATATGTCTGTAGTCGCGTTTTGATGACGTCATCACAACAACACGTTATTTGACTTTCTGTCATATATTTTCGGTGCTAAAACCCTTTCGGCCGAAAGCCAAAAAGAGCCTTTTTAACCATTTTCGGCCGATAATTTTCGGTAGCCGAATTTTCGGTGCATCCCTAATTTATTCATTATGATCTGTTTGAAAATTTGAAATATAGGCCTCTCTCTTATACATGCCTCCTCCTAATACAAGCCTGGTATCCGCTACAGTTGAAACAAATACAAGCCGGGGTTACTATTAGAGGAATTACGGTATGTCTGGTATTGGGGTGGGGGGAGGGTTAGGAGGGAGGGCTTTGACTAAGTTTATTTTATTTTATTTCTGTTGGTCCTTGTTTGGACCTATGGCTGTAAAATGCACTATGCACTTAACTATGATATGCACTTTTAGGGGATGTTGATATCAATTTTAGCATTTGTCCTTTTATACTGTGTGTTTTTACATATTTTTCCTGTACCGTTTCTACTCTGCTCCTGTATTGGATTAGTTGTAGACACACAGTGTTTGCTCTGTACCTGTATTCCAATGTGGATTCGTCCATACATGGCAAATAAAATCTTTTGACTTTTGAAATGAAAACTTGAAATAAAAAAACCTTGATAAAAAAAAATTGCACAACATGAGTTTCTTAATTTCAGATGTTTAACCATCAGAATAATTGTCACTTTTGTTCTATTACCACATATTTACATTACTACCTTAACCTTTACATTACCTACAGACGTACAACTGGCCTGCAAGATTAATAAGCAGCTTAATGAGAATTAGAAGTCACTTTCTCTCCCCAATTACAAAGATATGTACATCTATTACACGGAGTGACACTGTGCATGTGTGTGTGTGTGTGTGTGTGTGTGTGTGTGTGTGTGCCCACCTGTCGTCTCTGATTCGGTAGCAGAAGCCATAACCATGGCTCACCATGGGCGCCACTATCCCCAACAATGTGGTGTAACCAGCTAGACTGCTGGACAGCACAAAATTACCACCACCACCACTGCAGAGAAAAACATAGTTAGATACACAACACACAAGATTTGCTCTCATCACATCAATTTAGTTTTAACTGCACATAAAGATCGGACGTTATGTGTCCTTGTGTGGTTTAAAGATGCCGGTTATGTACATCCTGGTGTGATCCGACGGCAAAGTCATCTCAAAATGTCAAATGTTCCTGTACCTTTTAGCATAGAGTGGATCCATGAAGAGATCAGGAATAGGAAGTCCCTCCTCCTTGGCGATCAGATACAGGCCCAGGAGATGTCTGTCAAAACCTGCCGACAATAATCACACAAGTTGAATCAACAGGCTTGTCTGAGATGAGTCGGATCTGTGTAGTTTTGACCACCCCCTTGCCGAGCACACTGCACAACTGTCGAGAGTTTGTCTCAACTCGCTCTGGATACCCAACTGTATGAGCCACAGGGGTCTCCTCGGGGACTGTGGCAGAGTCTTGAGGGCTAGGAATTAAGGATGTTCGATATTGGCTTTTTTACCGATATACCGATATTGTCCAACTCTTAATTTCCGATACCGATATCAACCGATAACGATATATGCAGGGTTTCCCCCCCCAAAAAACGGAATAATTTCAGGTAATTAACATTACATATCTCTTGTCGTGGAATTAACACAACATTATGCATACTTTTGACAATAAATAAAATAAGAATTTGTTCTTACTTGCTTGCCTGGGTAAATAAACGTTAAATAAACATTTATTTAATTTTTTTTAAACAGATACCGATCATTTCCGATATTACATTTTAATGCCAATATCGGTAGGCCGATAATATCGGACATCCCTACTAGGAATACATACATACTGTAGTGTACATACATCCATCCAAATGAATATGACTGATACTTTGAGCTCCGAGCCTCAACATTTAGCCGTTATCTTATTTTCATACCAGCGCTTGTTTACCTATGCTTTTACTTTTGTTGTTGTTGTTCTTAGCTCTATATTATAATTAAAAAAATCTAAAATCTTCCTATGTACCTTAGTTGCTATTGCATGTACATACTGTATATGTGTTTTATTACATGTATATGTGCATACTGTACATACCAACTATTCACCCGTTTTATTCTCCACCCATAGCAACACTATATTATCACTGACATCCAAGTTGGAGGATCCCTCTTTGAACAGCTCATCTGAGGTTTCTCTCCTCCACATGGCCTGTGGTGCTTTTTTCCCCCTATTGCTAGTCGTTCCTCATCTTCATTGGGGAATGCCTGGCAGTGTTGCATATTTGGATTTTTATGGTGTTTTTTTGTTCTTGATTTATTGTGGTGTTTCTTCTCGACTTGTACAAGAACACTTGTACAGACCATGGGGGCATTATCTTGTGATTTCAGGCTTTACACATAAATTTGATTTGATTTTGATTTAGGTAGGCGCTGCAGTTGCTCTCGTTTCATTCCCTCGTCATTGTATTCAAGCTTCATTCCCTCGTCATTGTATTCAAGCTAAAAAAAAAAAAAAAAAAAATGTCTCCACACTGCTGCCTCTCGACTCCGTTCAACTGTTTGGTATGGTAATTATGGTCATAGGTGTCTGTACAACTAAAGTCCAAACTGGTCCGTCTGATGCAGACTGCATGGAAGATCATAGGGGTGAAAGGTCAACCATCCCTGCAGTCTATTTTTGAACAGGCTACTCTAAGGCAAGCCAATAGAATCGTCTCAGACCCCTCCCATGTTTTACATGAGAGTATGAGCTACTGCCCTCTGGGAGGAAGTTTAGAGCTCCACGCTCTAGACTAAATAGGTTTAAAAACTCCTTTATTCCGATCTCAGTTAAACTTTTAAATAGTGCCAGATAAATGGCAATTATCGAATAACTGATATTTGGTTGTTATATTATCGATATATATATATATGTGGTGTTGCCAGACATCCTGCTGTGCAGGTACTTTACTGTATCTTTTACATTGTCTCCTCTGTTTGAAGTCAGTTGTGTTGTGTCATGTCTGTATGTATGTGTCTGTGGCTGTAGTTTGGGTGTAAGCCCAAGACAAATTTCCCAGCTGATAATAAAGTGACTCTTGACTCTTGTATGGTAATTATGGTAATTGGGTCATAGGTATATTTACAAGGACATGCAAGCAATGCCAATGCATGTTACAAACTAGGGCTGGGCGATATGGCAAAAAATCATATCGCGATAACGATATGATAATGTTATCATATTTCTCGATATCGATAATTATCGAAATTGTTATAAGTTAATTTTTTTTTATTTTATTTTTTTTAACAACAGATGTATGTTTATTTTGCAGCAATTCTTTGTCGTTGCCGCCATCTTTAGTGTTACATCCCCTCACACTCCAGTTCTCAGGCTGCAGCTGGTTTAAAAGCTAAAGTAAACCGGCTTCTCTGCTGGCTGTGGCTCCAGGGCAGGGTACAAATTAGTCACACGCCCACCGCCACAGGCTTGTAGATTTAATGTTTGGCCGTCATAAATTAAGGCCTGGGCGCCATCTGGCGGCCAACAAAATCCACTGCATGCGTCGGCTAGAGCTGCCGCGATCGCTGTTGCATCACGCTCACCGCAGAGTTAGGCTGAATACCGCGTCACCGCTGTTTTTTATCATAATAATAAAGTTGCCTTGCGGCTCTGCAGATATACCCTACTCGGTTCCAAGCGACCCTATTGGTCCAGCCTGGCTCTGCGGCTCTGCAGATACCCCCTACTCGACGCGTCACACTTTGTAGCCTCTGAACGAAAACAGAACGCCGCGCCGCCATCTTTACTGCCTCGCTAAGGATGCATTTCATTCAGGATTTGTTTGCGACAGAACCAAGTGCAATAAACAAAAAAGAATGGATTCACTGTGTATTCTGCCTTATTTATTGATGAAACAAAACCGACATCAACCCAATTTACCACCGAGCGGAGAGTTTAGTGTCACAACAAGATCGCTGATGTGTTAAGTTTGTTGTTGTTATTAGCCTAATACTACAGTCAGCCGATATAGAGAGGTAACGTTAAACCCGGGTTTGCTTGGTAGAATACACAATGAGAGGTAACGTTAGCGTTGGCAGAATAGACTCAACGAGAGTCTGGTTAATGTTGTTATTGATTGATTGATTGAAACTGTGTTAAACTCTGGCTTGCTGCAAGCCCTCGGAAATCTATGCCCACGGAGCTTTCAGTGTACACAAGCGAGCGGCGGCGGCCCCGCCTGCATCCCCATTCCCCACACGGAGACAAACGGAGTAGTAGTACCTGGCTGCAGTGGAAAAGGAACGAAGTACCAGGTGCCTAAAGCGGGTCGAGTCGAGTAGGTACTATGCAGTGGAAAAGCGCCATTAGACTAGAGGCAGGCTATAAGAGTAGACTACTAAAAAAAAAAAAATGCATTCAAACCCTTTTTTTTTTTTTGTGCGCACTGTGCGGTAATTAGAGTATTATATAGTAATAATAACACATGGCGATATACTAAAAAGCTATTTATAATTTTTGGCTGGTAAAACATCTGGATGGCTGGTAGTTTTTAAAATCTACCAGCCAAATGGCTGGTAAGTCAAAAAGTTAAGTTTGTTCCCTGCTCCAGGGGAGTTGAACAGTTCTGGCTCTGCTAGTTTATTTTCGATCTTTTGGCGCTTTTTTGGTGGACAAACACCAAACATGTGCACCGTGACTCGTGACTGGAGTCTAGCTCTGCTAGCACACATAGCCTACTGTGTACAGACGGTTTCAAACTGTATTTTAAATTAGAAAGCAAACAAAATAAATGGACAAGAGAAAAATAAATCTCAATTTGGTCAGTATTGTCATTTGGACAAGCAAAGCCATTACTTTAAGTTGCAGGCAAGAAAGACAAGTCTGTCCACTGTCTCTGGTTTTAAAACTGCCCTGTTGCACGGATCAAAAAGATTTTTCGATAATTCTTTTTTTCGATATCGATTATTAAAATATATCGCGATATTTATAGTTATCGTTATATCGCCCAGCCCTATTACAAACCTATGTAAAGCATAACGGTAGATGAACAATTCACATAGATCACGTGGGCCAGCAGCATGCCTCTCGACCACACAAGGGGAACCACACTGAATAATAATAATAATGACTTGGATTTATATAGCGCTCTTCACTGACCCAGAGCGCTTCACAGAGTCCATTATTCGTTCATACACAGTCATACCGGTGGTGGTAAGCTACAATTGCAGCCAGAGCTGCAGAAGTGAAAGAAAAACGTCAGCTGTCTGCATAAAGTCAAGTCAAGTCAAGAGTTTTATTTGTCACGGCATACAAGTATACAATGAAATGCGGGTGGTCTTGCCCGCAACGATGTGCAATACAGTAGTAACAATTATAGTAGAATCCAATAAAACAACATTGTGCAATAAACATATAATAGAATCCAATCAAACAACATTGTGCAATAAACAGGTAACATAGTAGGGCATATCGGTATTTGTACATAAGTTATTTACAGAGCATGGAGGACATGCTAGGTCCTTTGGTAGTGCATATACACTGTTACTATACTATTTTTAAAGTGACCTTTCCTTAGTGGCCATAAGTGTGGGCGTGTGCAGCATGAGTGTGTGCTTGCTCATGTTAAAGTGGCTGCTAGTGTGCGAGCGTGTACAGCGTGCATGTCGTGTGTGTGCTCATGTGTGTTTGTGTGTAGAGAGTTCAGTGTTCAAGGCTCTGATGGCCTGGGGGAAGAAGCTGAGCCGAAGCCTCTCTGTCCTAGTAGTTGGGGTTCGCAGGCGTCTGCCTGACCTCAGCAGCTGGAACAAAATGCGCATGACGTTGCATATGTGACGGTTGCTCTGCATGCACGCATAACTGAATCTTTTATTTCTTCACATGAAAATCCTCAAGATATCAAAATGAAAGTACTGACATTTATTAAATCGTTTTTTTTTATATTCATATAGATATGCTCATTTGTTTTTTGTCTTTTATATTATTATTATCAATGTCAATGCATTCTTAACACTTTGGATGCCACGCCCGAGATTTCTCGGGTTTACCCCCCGACCGTTGAATGCCCATCACAAGATTTCTCTGTTTTTTTTTTTATTAGCGATCTGAAATCATATTGCATCAAGCGAGCCTACCGTTGGATATCCAGTCACCCCAGGCTCTCGGGTGTGAAAAAAGCGCCCCCTATCGTCTCCCAGATGGTAAATCACCCTTTTGGATTGGACTCAATGAAAGTGAATGGGATAAAGGATTTCTGACTCCACATTTTACGTCTCACTGATGCAGCCGGGGTTACCAGAGTTCATTCTGGAGCTGCTGAGCCACGCGGAATCATGTGTTCTACTGTATACACGGTTGATCAATACAATTGTCGATTTTTTCGAATAGTGATCAGGAATTGGAATATACCATTTGGATACCATCTAATGTCAGGTAAGGAATCTATGTTATCGGTCTTAGGATAATCAGACTCGTTTTCACGGATATATAAGCGTTTCCACTATATGTGATATTGCTGTTTCACTGTAAAAGCCATCAGGAAATAAGAGCAGTGATTATCAGCGCGCGGCACGAGCGTGCGTGCGCACACATATACTATTGACCATCTAGCGTTTATTTGAAAACTATTCATAAATAGGCCGACAAATGACAACGTTCTGGAATATTCCAGTAAAAGACGATTATCATCATATGGTTGTTTTTTCCGCGAAAACGAGTGATTTTCAAACCAATCTAATTTGTGGAGGCAACAGGTCACTAAACCATAGAAAGTTTGTCTCCTTTTTGGAAGAGATGGACACTGATTATGGCAACTTGCAGCTACACACAAAAAATCCGATGGCTGAGCCGTGGGAAGTGCTTGGAGAGGTTTTTTGCGCTGCGTAAAGAAATCCCCACATTCTTGGATGAGCAACTGACGAGCGACACAAGCGCATACTGCACTAAACTCAGAGATACAGCGTTTCTCTGTGACATGGCCTTCCTCACGGATATCACTTCGCACCTTAATCGCCTCAATTTGCAGTTGCAGGGAAGAAATCAAACGGTATCGGATCTCTATGCACACATGAACGCCTTTAAGATGAAACTTGCCCTTTTCAAACATTGCCTTTTATCTGACCACCCGGACTTGTCCACACACTTTTCTGCATGTGAAGAAATGCGCACAGAGGTGCGCACAGCTGACCCCAAATATAAGGACACATTCGGAAAGTACAGGAGCGACATTGAAACACTGCAAATGCAATTCAATGACCGGTTTGAAGATTTCAACGGCATGCAGTCACGGATAGCGCTGTTTGCCGGCCCCCTCACCGCTACGGTGTCAGAGCAGCCCCCACCGTTGCAGCTTGAACTGTGCGAGCTACAGTCAGATCCTTTTTTTCAAGCAAATAGAAATGAGAGGGGAATTTCATTTTGGAAACTGCTACCTGAGCCCCGCTTCCCACTCCTCAGGGACTTTGCCCTCTCTATGGCCAGTATGTTTGGGAGCAGATACATATGTGAGAGCAATTTCTCAAACATGAAGCACATCAAGTCAAAGGAGAGAAACAGGCTGTCAGATGAAACATTATTTCATCTGATGCAGATCGCATGCACAAACATTGAAGTTGACATTCCTGCTATTGTGCGCCAACAAGAGAGACCACAACAGCATTTCCGTTAGCCGGTAATTACCGGTATTTGACCGGCAAAATCTGTTGAAGTCCGACATATGTAATCTCTCCGGTCTTAATGTCCGGTGAAAATAATTCCCTGAGTCTAAGCACAATTTGATTATTTGAATTGTATTAAAATAGGCTAAAATTAAATAGCCTATGCGATGAACGAAACGATCATTACATTTGTTTCCTCGTTGCTTCTAATAATGACAACGACGTTGTCAGCGAGAGCTTACTGCTGGGTGTGCGAACTTTTGTGAAGCTGCAGAGCCAGAGCAACAACAGCACAATGCAGTATTCCAGCAGTACTCCAATTCAGCCATTTTCAGCCAATGTTGGGTGGGGGGCGCTGCTGTGCGGTTCCCAGAAAAGAGCCAATAACAGCTAAATGAGCTGCTCTGCAGCGCCATACTCTTTGCAAATAAGTCGTTGCGAGGTGGAGAGAGTCGTCACGCAAACCACGATAATGTTGCCGTCTCTCTGCTTTCTCAGTTCTTCGCTTGATATAATTAATACAAATGTCCAATATAACGGAATTCGTTAGCTCATAAAAATGTGATTATAACAGACTGCTGTTTAGTGTCGGACCGACTGCCCACATACGCGGTCTATTTTATTTCAAGTAAGCAGCAGCACGGAGTATCGAGGGACTTATTTTATTTGGAATATATTAATGACTGTATACGCAAAAGTAGCCTAGTTTTAAGTAATAATATTATAAATCTACATGCCTTGAGGATGACATTCTTTATATAGCCTGCCTATCAATTGTTTTAAAGCTCAATAAACTATGACCGGAATTAATCTCATTTGTCCGGTAGATTGAAATCTTGCAGGTCACGGAGACCGGCAACAATTTTTTCTAACGGAAACCCTGGACCACAAGTGTCTCATTAAAGACAGGGGGGGAGGAGATGATGAAGAGGTGTAGAGGGGGGGAAGGAGATGATGAAGAGGTGTAGAGAGGGGGGGGGATGATGAAGAGGTGTAGAGAGGGGGGGAGATGATGGAGAGGTGTAGAGAGGGGACCATTATTATTATTATAACCATTATTGACCCACTGTGGGGCGAGGGTGAATGTCATGCCAGTTTGATAAAGGGTCAATGGGAGGCATGTAGTAGGGGTGGACGGTATGGTCTAAAATTTATATCACGGTATAATTTGAAGCATAGACGGTAACGGTATATATCACGGTATCATCGTTTTTGATAAATTTTTTTATTTTATTTTATATAATTTTTTTTTTTTATAAAATATATATATTATATAATTAGACTTGTACTGGTATTATCTGCGAGACATCGCCACCACGCAACAAGCTCCACTGTCTGTGTGTACTCTAGTATCCTCCAGCTACGGCCAGGATTCTCCGGAGCTGCACCTGGACCTATACTCGAGTAGCCTCGAGCAGAGCTACGGCCAGGATTCTCCGGCGCTGCACCTGGACCCTATTGTATTGGTATTATAACGTTAGCAAGCCCTCAGCTCGAATACGCATCGAATCAGTGTTATAAGACATTGATATCATGAGCTATCTGTAGCTACTGCATATATAACGTTAATACAACGCCTCAGTGAATTATTTAGTTCAATGGGACATTTCGTTTTGAACGGTGAACTAACTTGCGTTAACGTGAGCTAACAGGTAGCATACACGTCTCTAGTACTAGACTTTGTGGAGCGTTTGTTGATGTCAGGAGCTATCGGTAGCTGGCCGACTAGATACCGTTCGGTTAGACAATGCCCCATCATGTATTAAACTAAAAGTGAATAGTTGACTGGGTCATTTTGTAACGGTAGCTAAGCTAACGTTAGCTCAGGGAGACGCCGACAGCTCCCGTGTCCCGTCCCACTAGACTACTAGACCCGTGTTTACATGCGTGCGGTAGGGGCTGGCACGCCCACTGCGTGAAGCCTCCTAAATAACTTTTTCCAGTTCGCACATATCTATTATCTATGACTAATTCTATCTATTTTTAGGGGCAAATGCGAGTGAAATAGTCACGCTGTGGTTACATGACGTCATTGCTATTTTAGAGCTGCACTACCGGTTACACGGTATACTCAAAATCCATACCGTAGAGCAAATTCATACCGTTTATACCGTATACCGTTTATACCGTCCACACCTAGCATGTAGTATTGCACTTTACTTTACTTGCACTTTACTTGTTTACTTTTGTAGTGTTCAGATAACACTAATAACACAAACACAAAGCAGCATTCCTGCTGCATTTCACTACAACAGTAAATCAAAAGTGCAATAATAAATGATTTAGTTAAATGTATAAACTTTTATCCTGCTACTAAACAAAACATTCCTGAGTGCTTCATATCCATAACATGCATTTCAGTGTTATAATGTTTTGTTTAGTAGCAGGATAAAAGTTTATACATTTAACAAAATAATTTATTATTGCACTTTTGATTTACTGTTGTAGTGAAATGCAGCAGGAATGCTGCTTTGTGTTTGTTGAGCAGTGGGCTTTAAGTTCATACATTTATTTTTATTAGAAGCCTTAATTATAATTGATCATTTTTGTATATATTTGGGGTTACACAGCAATACTTTTAAATGCAGCTGTTTATAAATTCATAAAGTTGAAATTGCATTACTAAATGCATTTGAAATGGAATAAAAACAAAGTTACAACAAATTATATATATATTTTTTTTTTTTTTTTATTATTATTGCAAAACAAAATTATTAAAAGTCAGTACTCAACAAAATTATAATTGTTTATATACCTTATTTATCACATCTGTGACTATTATGGGCTATTTGAGTGATGGGGTACTACTGGCGGGACTGCCGATAAACAATGCGGCCCCCCAGATTGATTGTGGACATTTTGTGGCCCTCACCATATACAAAGTTGGCCACCCCTGGTCTATTGGACTAAACAAGGCAGATGCGAGAGACACCCTCTCCATTTGAACCACACAAAAAGCCAAAAGACCCCCCTCTGCCTATTCAAGAGGAACCACACTGGTGCAAAAACACTCCAAACACCCACAAACATACAAGATTAACAACAGACAGACCTTTTCCATTCTGGGCTTCAGCCATCAGCTTGTTGTGCCTGTTGACGGCCAGCAGCAGAGCCTTCCTCTTGGCGTCAACCTGGAACAAGAATAATGTTGAACTACACAAGACAACTCTATCTGTGGCTCTTACTCCATTCCATATTTATTTAGCCACAGATAAAGGCTTTTAACACTTTGATTGCCCAACCCGAGTTTTCTCGGGTTTACCCCCCACGGGTTGAATGCCCATCACGAGATTTTTATTTTTTTATTTTTTTTGATCTGAATTCATATTTCATCAACCGAGTCTACCGTTGGTAAATCAGCCACCCCAGGCGATCAGATGTGAAAAAAGCACCCCCCTATCGTCTCCCAGATGGTAATTCACCCTTTTGGATTGGACTCAATGAAAAGGCATGAGGGAAAAAAAACCCGGACTCCACATTTTACTTCTCACGCATGTGACCGGAGTCGATCAGCTTCATTCTGGACCCTCAGAGCAGCGGGGATTGTGTGTTTTACAGTATACGCGGTGGATCAATAAAAGGATCGATTTTCGGAATGGCGATCAGGAATTGGAATAATCCATTTGGATACCATCTGATCTCAGGTAAGGAATCTATTTGACCAGTATTAGGATAATCAGACCTTTTTTCACGGAGATATAAGCTTTCCCCCTATAATGTGATATGGCTGTTTGACTGTAAAAGCGATCAGGAACTGAGAGAATCGATTTTCAGCGCGCGGCACCAGCATGCACACGTACACATATACCATCGATAATCTAGCGTTTATTTGAAAACGATTCATAAATAGGCAGAAAAATGACAACGTTCTAGAATATTCCAGTACAGGGCGATTATCATGGAATCTCTTCATTTTTCCGTGAAAACGAGGGCTTTTCAAAATGATATAAAATGGAAATGAACCGATAAAAAAACTATCCGCTTCGACAATGTTGACTGGAAATGGGTCATTGATAATGCGACGGGCAGATTAGACACATAGCCATAATTTAAAACATAGATTAGGTGATATTAACGTTAACATTGAAGTGGTGCTGGGCATTCAAGGGGGTAAAAAGGAAAACACGGCTGGCTCTGAAAGTGTTAAGGGTCTCACCGTGACGGTGGGGTTGAGCATGGTCTGACAGAAGGTCACTGCCTCCAGGGTGCAGGGTCTCATGGTCTCAGTCCTGCCGTGGTAGAACTTACGGGTCATCGCTGTCTCATAACAGCTAGCTGGCCTGAGGAAGAGGAGAGGAGATTAGAGGAGAGGAGAATTACCGTACTTTTCGGACTATAAACCGCGGCTTTTCCCCCCATTTTCCGACCCTGCGGCTTATATAACGGTGCGGCTAATCTATGGATTTTTACAGCTAACTGGGCGCACTCCCTCAGCTCTGTGACCGTCAGATCAGACTCCTAAATCTGCTGCAGCAGTGCACGCCTTGCCCCTCCTCCTCCCCCTCACATAACCACGTCAACAAACCATTACGGCAAGAGTCTAGTGTATGAGCAGCTCAGGGCTCCTCTTTCAACATAACTGAAGCATTAAACAAAATGACCCAGTCAACGAACTACCTATTCACTTTAGTTTATTTATACATGAGGCGTTGTCTAATGTTATCTAGCTACTGATAGCTCCTGATATCAACGTCTGATATCATCAGTTTGGCACTCGATTTCGCAGGTGCAGGATAGCGCTGGCTAACTGGCTATCGTTGCTACCTATATGTACCCGGCTCTGCTAACTGGCTAACGTTGCTACCTATATGTACCTGGCGCTGCTGACTGGCTAATGTTGCTACCTATGTACCCGGCGCTGCTAACTGGCTAACGTTGCTACCTATATGTACCTGGCGCTGCTAACTGGCTAACGTTGCTACCTATATGTACCTGGCGCTGCTAACTGGCTAACGTTGCTACCTATATGTACCCGGCGCTGCTAACTGGCTAACGTTGCTACCTATATGTACCTGGCGCTGCTAACTGGCTAACGTTGCTACCTATATGTACCTGGCGCTGCTAACTGGCTAACGTTGCTACCTATATGTACCCGGCGCTGCTAACTGGCTATCGTTATGAGAGCTAACGTTGCTACCTATAATGTACCTGGCGCTGCCAACTAGCTAACGTTGCTACCTATATGTACCCGGTGCTGCTCCTATATGTACCCGGCGCTGTTAACTGGTTATTGTTATGAGAGCTAACGTTGCTACCTATATGTACCTGGCGCTGCTAACTGGCTAACGTTGCTACCTATATGTACCCGGCGCTACTAACTGGCTATAGTTATGAGAGCTAACGTAGCTACCTATATGTACCTGGCGCTGCTAACTGGCTAACGTTGCTACCTATATGTACCCGGCGCTGCTAACTGGCTATCGTTATGAGAGCTAACGTTGCTACCTATATGTACCCGGCGCTGTTAACTGGCTATCGTTATGAGAGCTAACGTAGCTACCTATATGTACCTAGGGATGCCCCCCGGACCCCGGTTTTAAACGGGAACCGGTACTATATTAGAAAATACCGGAGTATTTATAAGCTCCGACGTCCTCGGTACTGCTATCGATACTCTAGAGAAATTATTATTATTATTATTATTATTATTATTATTTAAAAGTTGCAAACGATCTATCCTCTCTCTGTCTCTGCACGAGAAGCGAGCCACAGCGAGTCATTATTACACACACTCCTCGCGAGTCGCTCGCTAGTAGTGCTACATACGGGTACTCCGTAATGAAAGTTCTCCGTGCTGAAGCGCGCTGCACACAGACACAGACAGCTCTGAGTCTGCATGCACCGGGACTCGTGATGGCGGATAGAGCGAAGCGTTCTAAAGAAAGTATGGATATACAACGCACGTTGCCACAAGTGCAACAAAACATTTGCCAGTAAGGGTGGCAATACGAGCAATTTATCAAAACATCTGTTGGCAAAACATGATATTAGTGTGCAGAAATGCGCGTATTCGACTGCCTTGCGCGCAGTGTTCCATCTGCATCCACGTCCACTGCCGCCGGTAAGCCAAGATACGGAGTTTCCTAGGCTAATAACGAATTATTACAAATAGGCTAATAAACAAAATAATTGTTTAGCTACAAATACTACAATCTAAACTTTTTATAGATCGTCAAGCTGAGGCGTCAGCCACCAATGTGTCCCAGGCCAGTGAGCCCAGGGCCACCACACATCCTTCCCTCTACCTCCCTCCACCACCCAAAGTCCTTTCACCCTAGCAGCTAGAGGAAGGATGACAGAGGATAGGGTGAACGAGTGTCACAGTTCTGTTAGCCTTTTGCATTTGTTGTTTATTATAAAAAGTCTATAATTCAGAGTCAGACACATTTAAAACATTGTTGCTGCTGTTGCTGAAGAAATTATATTCATTTATTATATTTATTTATAAAGTTATATAAAAGAACATTGCTGCTGCTGTTGCTGAAGAAATTATATTTATTTATAATACTTATTTATAAAGTTGTATTTATAAATAATAAAGCAATGTTGATTCTGTTCTTAATTAATTGTCTTTTTTTCTTGCAAAAAAAGAACCAAAAAGAACCGATAAGAGTATCGATAAAGTACCGAACCGTTAAGCAGTATCGATAAGAGTAGTAGTGTAACTGAGGGGTACAATTCCCTGACTGTATTACTAGATATGATACTTACTACCACTACCTTTGTACTTAATATTCGGCCACCCAGTACACGGCATAAATATATTATGATGAACACTGTCACGTAGATGAAACGGATCCAACACAAATGTACGAATTAGAAATAGGTCTTTATTTCTACACAGCGATGGTGTGTAGAGCAAGCACTTAATCAAATCAATCACATTTATGAATGGGAATTAGTATGCACTTTTATGGCAAGAGTATTCGTCGGTATATCAATAGAGAATGTCCAATCTCTGAAGGCGCAGGTGGTACATATACGACCTGGAATAGTTTAAGGAATAACAGCAATGATACTTTAATGATTATATACTGGACACACTAGGGGGGGTTAATCCGGTCGCTTGTAAGCCGACAGGAGTAGGAAGGGGGGGGGGTAGAATCCGGCTGCCTCATCCGGCCAAGGGTATCCCAGGTGAACCCACTGTAGTGCCGTTCAATGCGCCGGCGATCCTTGGACCACAGATGAAAGCAGATGGACTCTTTGTGGGCCGGCTCTCTCCGGTCCACGGAGGAGAGACGTGAAGCGACCTCGTCTTGCAGAGCGTCTCCTCACCTTGGTCCTCTCCAGGGGGGGGGGGTTTCCAACACACGGCAGTGTCGGGGGTCTTTATCCATGGAATAATCAAAGTATACAAAGCATAATCCGTGCCTGGGAAGGCGGGCTGTCGTCGGTAGAATAATCCGGTATACAGGTCCACTCGCTCGTCTGCTCTGGGGCTCCTCGGGTGCAGCTTCACGTGGGGTCAACCACCCTGGATAAGCAGCCAGTTCTCTGCCCGAAACGATGGGGTACTGACTACGGTAGTATTCTCACCGTACGAAGCACTATATATTAACAGACTATTATTAGCTTAATAGACTACGTCCAACTCGACGATATAGTGCCAAATATGACTATTCAAATATTAATATACACGATGTCTCAATACCGATGGTAGGCGAACTTGGCCTTACTCCCACACGTGGCGTCGCGGGGAGGCTTTACGTCTGTGACTCTATTGGAGGGTAAGAAACTGGACTGAAAAGGAAGTCCTACTTTAGTAGCGCAGTATATATACGCACTATGAACAAATAGTCCCATTAGTGGTGCGGTAGTCAGATTCCTACGCGGAACTAGGACTTGTTCGTACATGTGGAGCGGTACGTTTGAACTGGGTCTGAGGGGTATGGCAGTCTGGCACCAAGGTCTCGACCAATAGTAGAATGGAGACTATTATGGGATGTTCAGTAGGCTAGAATGGATATTCAATGCATATTGTACAAGGAATATACAAGGGATATCAGGGAATATTAGAGAATATACAAATACAATTAAATATATATATATATAAATAAATATATATATTCGGTTTAATCTGGCCCTTCACAACAGCCACCCCCTGATTGGTCCCAGACCTAATCAGTTAAACAGAGACAGATTAATCGCGTTGTCTATTTACACATAAGGGTTTACTGTAGGGGTCAGTCAACTTCACAAAGTCATAGGGTTATAGGGTCATGGTCATCATCGATTGTGTCTGGGAGTCGGGGCAGTTCTATGAGCCTCGCCACGGGACGGGTGTAAGTGCGACCCTGGACAAGCACTTCAGCTGCTCGGACCTTGCCGTCGGCACCGGTGATCACTTTGCTTACGCGGCCGGCCGGCCACATAGCTCTGGGCAGTGATTGATCAACAATCATGACGACTGTTCCTTCTGTCAAATTGTCTCTCTCCTTTACCCACTTCTGGCGGGTCTGTAGAGACGGTAGGTAGTGCAGTAGGAAACTGCTCCAAAACTTGTCGGCTAATACTTGGCTGTACCTCCACATTCGTCGGCCGTTCGCTTCTTCAGGCCGGTACATGGTCTGGGGTAATGCAGGATCTAGCCGCCCCATCAGGAGTGTGTTGGGGGTAACTGGGTCGATATCCGCCACATCACTGGAGACATATCCGAGGGGCTTCGAGTTAAGTACTCCCTCAATCTCCGTGAGGACTGTCATTAGGACTTCTTCCGCCACAGTCTGGGCCCCAAGTACTGCGTACAGGGCTGTCTTTATGGAGCGCACTTCTCGTTCCCAAGTGCCACCGAAGTGGGGTGCGTTTGGGGGGTTGAATTGGAAATCAACCTGTGCTGGAGCGAGGTGGGTCTTAAGTTCTGGGCCCATAGCTTGGAAGCTCTCTCTCAGCTCTCTTTCGCCGCCTTTGAAGTTTGTCCCATGATCGGACAATAGGGTAGACGGTCTTCCTTTCCGTGATGTGAATCTACGGAAGGCCATAAGGAATGAGTCTGTGCTCATGGTCGGGAGAAGCTCGATGTGTATCGCTCTGGTGGTCATGCATTTGAATACAATACCCCACCGCTTCTCGGTTCCTCTTCCTTTCTTTATGTGCAGCGGGCCAAAGCAGTCCATACCCGTTGAGTGGAATGGCTTGTCACCGATTCGGAGGCGACATGGAGGAAGGTCAGCCATCCTTGGTATGCTGGGCTGCGCGCGCCACTTGCGGCAGTCTAGACATGTTCGCTGGAAGCGTCGTACCGCCTCTCTTCCTTGTAGGATCCAGTAACGACGTCTAATTTCCGCGAAGACTCTTTCTGCTCCTGCGTGATGTACATCCTCATCGTATTTCTTTATAATCAGCTCTGTGACCTTGTGTCGGCTGTTCAATACGATCGGGTATTTAATGTCATCCGGTAGATTGGGGGCTCTGCGTAGGCGACCACCCACTCTGATGAGGGTATGAGCGTCGCTCTCGGGGGCCAGATGAATTAATCTGCTGTCGGATGGGACGGGCTTTCCTCCCTGTAGACAGGCCAATTCATCGGGGAACGAGTCTCTCTGGGCTCGCTGCAGTAGAAGCAATTCTGCTTCCTCGTAGTTAGCTGCTGACATATCAGCAGGGGACTTGCACTCCGGGTGGTACCGCAGGAATGTTCTTTGTTGTGCACTCTCTATGGACGTGCAATCGTCTATGTTAGGGTCGGTGGAGGCTACGGTGCTCAATCCACAGAACACAGACTTCTTATTTTCCACCTCCTCTGGACTTGCTTCCCTCGGGATAGGCATGGGCCACTGTCCTTCCGGGAGTCTTAGGAATGCGGGGCCGTCACTGTAGACATTGCGACGGGTGAGGTCATCCAGGGGCATCCCCCGGGTGATGACGTCAGCTGGGTTCTGTTTTGTATCAACGTAGCGCCACTCTGTTTCTCCGGTTAACTCTTCGGTTAAGTCTTGAATCTCGGTGACTCTGACTCCCACGAAGACTTTGTACTTGCATGAGTCCGATTTGATCCAGGCGAGTACCGTCGTGGAATCTGACCACAGGATTGTTCTAGACACCGGTATGGTGAGCTCACGTTGGATGAGCGTGGCTAGGTGCGCTCCGGCTAGGGCTGCGCAGAGCTCTAGACGTGGGATAGATTGTTGCTTGCGTGGGGCTATTCTCGAGCGGGCGAGGACAAATGCTGTGTAGATCTCTCCCCCCTTCTCTTGGGCCCGCAAGTAGGCTACTGATCCGTATGCGACCTCTGAGGCGTCACTGAAGACGTGTAAGTCCATTTTACATGTCTCTGGCCTCACCGTGGGTGGGAAGTAGCTTCGGCGCATATTAACGCCTGGGAGTGAGTGGAGCTCCATCTCCCACTCTCTCCAGGTGGATGCAAGGTGTGCGGGAATGGGGTCGTCCCAGCCCTGGTCCTTGTCCCACAATGCTCGTACAATCATTTTTGCCCTGGTGGTGTACGGTAGAATACATCCGAGCGGGTCATATTGTCGGGCGAGTGTTGTGTACACACTCCGTCTGGTGGTCGGCGCCGCCGCCGGCCTTCCCTGCTCCGTAGTCAGGGGCTTGTGTCTGTAGTGAAGCAAATCTGTTTTGAATCGCCACACCAATCCCAGGGTCATCTCCTGGGCTTCTCCCGGGATTGTAGCCATCCAGGTCTCGCTGCTGGCTGCCTTGTCCTCGGAGGAGAGGCTGCGCAGTACTTGCGGATCGCTGCTGGCCCACTGCCTGAGATCAAAGCCGCCTTTGATCAATGAGGCGCGGAGTTTAATCAGGAGAGCCTCGGCTTCTTCCTGGGTTGAAAGGCTTTGTAGACAGTTGTCTACGTAGAAGCTGTTCTTTACGCTGTGTCGGACCTCTTCGTCCGCTGCTGGGTCCTCTGCTACATGTTTCTGTAGTGCAAATGTAGCACAGCAGGGGCTGCACGTCGTTCCGAAGGGGAGGACTTCCCATTGGTAGATGGCTGGGTGCTCATCTCCTGGCTTCTCTCTCCATAGGAACCGTAACAGGGGCTTGTCCGCCTCTACTAATCTCACCTGCAGGAACATTCCTTTAATGTCCCCGCTGATGGCCACCTTTTCCTGGCGGAAGCGGAGTAGAACGCCGAGTAGGGAGGGGCCGAGTGTGGGACCGGGCAGTAACTCTTTATTCAGATTTTGGGATCCGATCTGGTAGCTGCAGTTAAATACTATGCGGTCTTTACCGTTGTGATGGACCTTGTGGTGAGGCACGTACCACGATTCAGTGGTCTGGTCAGCCTCTTTAATGTCCATCTTTGTGACGTGTCCCGCTGTGATGAGCTTCTCAATCTCAGCGCGGTATACACTCTCTTGGGCGGGGTTCTTGGCTAAGCGCCGCTCCGTGTTCAGCAGGTACCGTTCTGTGACGTCTGTCTTGGCGTGGAAAGTAGGCATTCCTTCTCGCCGCAGGAGTGGCGTGGCGTATCTCAACACGCCGTTGACCGGGACTCTCTTGGTCCCTGTCTCGAGGAGGTGAATGGCGTAAATGTCATCTTTAGAGCGAATGTCTTTCTTTCCGTTCTTAAAGGGCATTTGTTCCAAGGTCCATAGCCGCTCTACGTGTTGCAGGAGTGCGGTTTCTCCCTCCGTGACTCGGGAGTGGAGACATCTAGTGGCTGTACTTCGGTTGAGAGATTTGGCGAGCGGGCCTTGGAGAGTCCATCCCAAACGGGTCTCGACTGCTGCAGGACAGCCTCGGGGTCCGGTATGAACCCGGTCTATCGGGACAATGAGGTCTGCATGGTCGGAGCCTATCAACAGGGTCGGCATAGCATTGTCTATGAGCGGGATCGGTAACTTGCGCAGATGTGCATATTTCTCCATCAGCTTGGCGACGGGGTATGTGTACCGCGACAGTCCTATTTCTTGGCTGGTGAAAGCGTCTGTAATCTGGTACCGTCGCTCAGGCTGGCCGCTTGCTGCGATAGAGAATGAGACATTCTCGCCCTTTATCGTCTTCAAATCTCGTCTTATTGTCCGAATTGTCATTTGGGTTTCGCTTCCCCGCAGCCCTAGCTGGGCCGCAGCGGAGGCGAGCAGCAGGGTCTTCTCTGACCCGTCATCGAGGACGGCGTAAGTGTCCAGGACTTTATTCTGGTAGCTTAGTGTCACACGCACTACTTTTAGGAGTACTCGGGCTCCACTGCTGCTGGCGGGATCGATGTACATGACGCTCGCTTTGCTGCTGGATGGTGCGGGTGAAGGGCGCCGTCTGTTACTGTCGTGAAGTATGTCCAGATGGGCTCCATCGCACTTGGTGCACCTTTTCTTTAAGCGGCATTCGGCTGCCATGTGTGAGCGCGCACAGCGAAAACAGCGCTTGTTGGACTTTATCCATTGACTTGCTTCCTCCGCGTTCAGCTTGGGGAAGGAGTCACATTGCGCTAGCCAGTGTTCTTTCTCACAGTAGGGGCACACTATCTTCCACTTCTCCGTTCTGGAGGGGGTACTGTGGCTCCTGCTGCTCGGTACTGACTCCGATTGGTGCATCACAGTCACCGATCTTCTTCCATCATTTAGTCGTCTGGTTCCTTCTCTGGAGCCAGGGGTGCTCCGTCCGAATGTATCTAGCCGTAGGCTGCTGACTTCTCTCGCCAGGAAGTCTGCTAGATCGAGGAGGTTCGGTTCGGGGCCATTCGGGTCTCGGTGGTCCCTCTGTCGCCTAAAACGCTCCTGTCGAGCGGGCGGCAGCTTCTCCAAGATCCTTTCCACATTTGAGTTGGCGTAAAGTTCATGCCTCCCCTTCTCTCTCTGCGCTCCCAACATCCCTACCAGGGACTGCACTCTGATGGACAGGTCGTCCAGTGTTCGATTGTCTATTGCTGGGGGTAAGCGGTCGATGTGTCGGATCTCCTGGATCACGTAATCCCATATGCGCCCATACCTCTGGTCCAATGCTACCAGCGCTGCTGTGTATGGGGTGGTGGAAGTCGCGTAGGCGAGCGCTATATGATGTGCGCGGGGCACCTTTAAGTGCTTCAGTAGGATGGCGTATTTATGGCGTTCATCCAATACATCCACCAACATGGTCTCCAGACACATGCGGAGTTCCGTATACTGGGCCCGGTTCTCTTGGGTGAAGTCGGGTACCATAGGCGGGCCAATGTATGACGCTGACTGTGGATACATCGGCGAGCGTTGGGGGAGAGGCCTCCTAGGCGAGTCTCCTCCCGCTCCTTGGTATGGGCTGGTACCGGCAGTGTACCATGGCCCGCTTGTCCAGGTGCTGTTCCTCGGTGCGGGTCGTGCGTCGTGCTCACCCGTGTATAGTCGGGGGTCTGTAGCGCAGCTCCGCGGGAGTATAGCCTGGGCTGTACCGGACCTCCGGGTCCGGTAGAGCAGGGGTTCCCAAACTTATTTTTTTTAATCATCTCGCGGCCCACCCGTGGCTGCTCGCGGCCCACCTTTGGGTCGCGACCCCGACTTTGGGAACCACTGCGGTAGAGTACTGTGCTGTCGTCGGGCGTGGTTCTCCTCCTCTTCCTCTTCGTCTTCAGTTAGGTCATCCAGTGCTTGTAGTCTCTGGTTTAGCCTCTCCACAGGATATGCTGCTCCTTCCCGGTTGCTAGGTCTCGCTTGGACCGGTGGGGGGAGGTGGTCTGTGGGGGGTATAGACCTCGTCTGTTGGTCAAGTTCAGGGTTGTTTACTCGGCTAGGGGATGCCGCCCTGGAGGTGTGTCTAGACGAGTTCCTGGAGCCTCTGGCGGAGGGAGAGGGTGTTGTCCGTCTGATCAGCTGTTCTATTAGTTGCGCTTGCTGTCTGTCGCGCTCTGCGTCCCGTAGAGCACCAGCAGCTGCTCGCTGGCTGTCTGCTCGGTCTCGGGCCACATTCTCTTCTCTCTGAATGCGTCTTAGTTCTAGACGTATATGCTCTTCTTCGCTCCGCTGCTGGATCTGCAGTCGGTCGCGTTCAGCAGCGGCGTTCAGGCTGATGAGGAAGGCCTGCTGTAGGGTCCTCTCTGCCTCGCTGGGAGAAGGCGGTTGTATAGGGGAGCCTTCCCTCGGGGTACTCCTTGCGGAGCCTTGGAGCTCTATCTCCACGGTGCTCTCCCCGTCTTCTTCCGTGCCGAGTTCTCTCTCGGTAGCGTTGTATTCCTCCCGGGACTCATCGGGGACTACTTCTTCAGTACTGGCGGGGTGTGAAGTCATGTCTGGTTCCCACTGGTCCCCACCGTGAACTTGGTCAGTTACATTAGAGCCCGTAGGGGCCTCTATGGTCGGGGTAGTCTGGGCGTTGGGGTTGCGTGTAGCTTTATGCCAAGCAAGCAGTGCAAAAATTTACCGTAGTGGCATGCAGTAAGGCGCCTTTCATTTTCGCGGAAATAGGCTGTCTATTGCCATTCTCTTTGACAAACTCTAACCTTAACCAGCTCCTTAACAGCGCCTAAACTTAACCGTTCTAACCTTAACCAACTCCGAAACAATGCCTAACCTTAACCTTAACCATAGAAATTATATTGCCATTCTCTTTGACAAACTCTAACCTTAACCAGCTCCTTAACAGCGCCTAAACTTAACCGTTCTAACCTTAACCAACTCCGAAACAATGCCTAACCTTAATCGGCGAAAGAATACACGTTAAAAAAAAATCACGTTAAAAAATATTTTCGATGGGATTCGAACTCGCCAGCAAACAAGCCATAGGATCCACAGCCATGTGTCCTAGCCAATTGAGCTATTTGTTGGATACTGAATAAGGGGCGGTGACTTATATATATTGAGCTCCGCTCGTGTCGCATGCGCGGGCACCTCGCGCGAGCACGCCGGCGCACGCACGCACCTGAGCGAGCACGCCGCCGCCGGTGCACGCACGGTAGCATTTGTCTGAAAAGAAGGGCGCTTTACCGCACTAGCGTGCGGTGACGAATGCGGAAGCATTTTTGCACTGCTTGCTTGGCATTAACGTACAGGCGTTGGGGTTAGACATACTTTTACTTTCTAGTTTTACCGCGTTTACTGTTAGTAGAAGACTAGGTTGTTGACTGACAGCGTAAGCCTCTAAGTACTGAGGGAGCCGTCGTTCGCGCTGCGGGCGTTGGTTAGGAGGATCGTTTCGTGGAGTGTTCATCATAGGCCATTTCAATATTAATAACACTATATTAATATTACACTAATTACCCTCCGGCTCGAAGGACCAATTGTAACTGAGGGGTACAATTCCCTGACTGTATTACTAGATATGATACTTACTACCACTACCTTTGTACTTAATATTCGGCCACCCAGTACACGGCATAAATATATTATGATGAACACTGTCACGTAGATGAAACGGATCCAACACAAATGTACGAATTAGAAATAGGTCTTTATTTCTACACAGCGATGGTGTGTAGAGCAAGCACTTAATCAAATCAATCACATTTATGAATGGGAATTAGTATGCACTTTTATGGCAAGAGTATTCGTCGGTATATCAATAGAGAATGTCCAATCTCTGAAGGCGCAGGTGGTACATATACGACCTGGAATAGTTTAAGGAATAACAGCAATGATACTTTAATGATTATATACTGGACACACTAGGGGGGTTAATCCGGTCGCTTGTAAGCCGACAGGAGTAGGAAGGGGGGGGGGGTAGAATCCGGCTGCCTCATCCGGCCAAGGGTATCCCAGGTGAACCCACTGTAGTGCCGTTCAATGCGCCGGCGATCCTTGGACCACAGATGAAAGCAGATGGACTCTTTGTGGGCCGGCTCTCTCCGGTCCACGGAGGAGAGACGTGAAGCGACCTCGTCTTGCAGAGCGTCTCCTCACCTTGGTCCTCTCCAGGGGGGGGGGGGTTTCCAACACACGGCAGTGTCGGGGGTCTTTATCCATGGAATAATCAAAGTATACAAAGCATAATCCGTGCCTGGGAAGGCGGGCTGTCGTCGGTAGAATAATCCGGTATACAGGTCCACTCGCTCGTCTGCTCTGGGGCTCCTCGGGTGCAGCTTCACGTGGGGTCAACCACCCTGGATAAGCAGCCAGTTCTCTGCCCGAAACGATGGGGTACTGACTACGGTAGTATTCTCACCGTACGAAGCACTATATATTAACAGACTATTATTAGCTTAATAGACTACGTCCAACTCGACGATATAGTGCCAAATATGACTATTCAAATATTAATATACACGATGTCTCAATACCGATGGTAGGCGAACTTGGCCTTACTCCCACACGTGGCGTCGCGGGGAGGCTTTACGTCTGTGACTCTATTGGAGGGTAAGAAACTGGACTGAAAAGGAAGTCCTACTTTAGTAGCGCAGTATATATACGCACTATGAACAAATAGTCCCATTAGTGGTGCGGTAGTCAGATTCCTACGCGGAACTAGGACTTGTTCGTACATGTGGAGCGGTACGTTTGAACTGGGTCTGAGGGGTATGGCAGCCTGGCACCAAGGTCTCGACCAATAGTAGAATGGAGACTATTATGGGATGTTCAGTAGGCTAGAATGGATATTCAATGCATATTGTACAAGGAATATACAAGGGATATCAGGGAATATTAGAGAATATACAAATACAATTAAATATATATATATAAATAAATATATATATTCGGTTTAATCTGGCCCTTCACAACAAGTAGTATCGATAAAATCCTAACGATACCCATCCCTATATGTACCTGGCGCTGCTAAAGAGCTAACGTTGCTACCTATATGTACCTGGCGCTGCTAACTGGCTATCGTTATGAGAGCTAACGTTGCTACCTACTGTACCCGGCGCTGCTAACTGGCTATCGTTCCTGTTTAAACAAAAATGTTAATAAATGGGAGCTTCCTCAAACAGCCATCTCTTTCCCGACAATCCCCTCTGTGCACGAACCCTTACATATGGTAATTAAACATTAAAACACCTGCAGCTTATAGTCCAGTGCGGCTTATATATGTACACATCATTCAATTTAGCTGCTGCGGCTTATATTCAGGTGCGGCTTATAGTGCGAAGAGTACGGTAAACCACTTAAGTTCACATCACAAAGATCTAGGTATGTCCCTAGGTGTGTGACCTGATGGAAATGTACCTCTGAAATGCGTTAGCATAATAAACTTTATTGAAGGGATCAAGCTTGTTTCTTTTGAAAGTGACTTTGAGTCCAAGGACTGAGCACCCATTCAGTGGTGATAAGATAAGATATTCCTTGATCCCCTTGGGGAAAGTCAGTCTTATCAAGTTACTGTTTGTTTGAGCGCTGTATGATTGACGCACCAGCACCTCTTTGAAGGATCTAGGTACATTTTGATAGTACCGGTAGTCTTACTTTCCATGCATTCTGTAGTAAGCCAGCTGCATGGCCAGTTGTATGAAGGTGTCAGGATGGACCTTCCTCTGTTTGATGGCTGCTTTACCAAAGGAAGTGAAAGCGTAACACACCAACTGAAGGTTCTGCGTCTGCAAAGAGAAGAGAGGGAGAGAGAGGACATGTGTGTGGAAAAGACTGTACACGCACACAGTTTCAATATCGGAACAACAACTTCTTTACTTTAGTCAACAGTCACAAATCACAGATCACACTACTTATATATATATGGATCAGGGCGCGCTCTGCCCATAACCAACAGCAACCCATAATAGTCACACTCTTAAGGCACCGTACCCACTATCACAACATACAGCAAACCCTGTGTAACCAGAACATAACACCCCCCCCCCCCCCCTCAAAATGAACCAACAGCATACCCCTCCCCCCAAACATTTCTAAAGACAATCAAAATGGCAAAACATCCTTACAGCATGAACAGTAGAAAATAGGAATGCAAAATTTACTTAGGCAAGAGTCTGTGAGGGAAACTAAACTACACATGGTAGCTCATGACATAGTCCGAGCCCTGGCGAGCCCTGGCCCGCACCAGCCTCCTGCCGTGGCGCTGCAGGAAGTGGGACAGGGGTGGGCCAGGATCAGTGGACATGGGGTAGGGGAATGGTGACAGGGCTTGTGCCGTGGCCGTGTGGTCAGAGAAGGGTGCTGGGACTTTCCTCAGCCTACTAGCATGCCACCGCGAGCAGTCATCGAGTAGGAATGTGGCAGGCCGAGGAGGCATCTGACCTGTCTGAGCTGGGACCAGAACGAGGCCAACTTGTTTTGTCTGTGTGGCCGTTGAGCCCTGGCCCAGTCAGAGACCTGAAGAGACGGTGGCCTTGCCCTGCTCCGCTGTCGGTCGTTATGGCCCGAGGCACCCCCAGCGTGCAAAGAGGCCATCCAGTATACGGATCATGGCGTGCGATGTCACTGTCCCCACAGGCACCACCTCCGGCCACTTTGAGTGGAGATCATACACGACCACCAGGAATCGCTGGTGGTGGGGAACACCACGGCCGTGGATTTTCCCACAGATGTGCAGTTGCACATGTTCCCAGGGGCGAGAAGGCCAGCGGAGAGGCTGTAGGGGAGGGGTCGACGGGGGTCCAGTTTTCCCACCGAGAAGGCACACTTAGCGCTTTTAAACCGCCCGGGCTCCGGTTCAAGCTCTAGCTCCGTTCTGAACCCTGGTGCTCTCTGGCGAACCACCCCGCGTTTACACCCATTTAAGCAGAACCAACATTTCACCGTCTCCGTCATCAATGGGGGCGTTACCCAGGCGGAGGTAGAAATAATGCGTGGAGAGCGAGCCTCAACGCGCGAGCACACACAAAAGCACACACGCGCACTGTATACGTTTGAAATTAATCATTCCAGCAAAGTAGGCTTCTATTATTCTAATTACTGTTTTAATGGGTATCACAGTAGTAAGTCCTACTGTAGAACATGACATATTAGCATGACATCTGATTTACTAATGCCAATAATAAACGATAACCACAATTGGCACTTGAAAAGTGTAAATAATGGATTAGTCAGTCGCAATTCATGGCAGCCCGTTTAGCTCAGCAGGTTAGTTTCCCTGACTGTGGAGCGAAAGGTCCCCGAGTTCGAATCTTGGTAACCTTTTTTTTCTGTAACATTAATTAATTTATACACTGGTGTCCCAAAAAGGACAATAACACTACCTTATGCATACTGCACCTTATGTGAATACTGTGATACTGTATATTTCAGTTAGTTAGATAGTAAATTATATTGATTTATTTGTTTACACTGCTTGTGTAGTTTTTACTACCTGTACCCCCCCCCCCCCCCCCCCCATCCCCCAGGCATAACAAAAAATATTGTTTGTTTCCTGTTGGTTGTCAGTTAAGGCCATGGGTAGGTAGGGAATTTATTTTATTTTATTTTTTTATTTTATTCTTTCCCACGGCGACTATGGATATGGAATTTCTTTATTTAATTAAAATGTTCACAACAACATGGATGCATGTACTCTGCCAGCATGTTTAATATCCATAATACTAAAGGTTTGACTAAGATTTCTATGAAACTGTATTAAAAAAAAAAAAAAAAAAAAATTAAACTCAAAATATATTGGATCGCACCTAAATCGGCAGGGTCGGTTGGCAACCGGAAACAAACCATTATTTTTTTTAGGCCCTACAGTAGGAGTGGAGCCAGCAGCTAACGTTAGCTTTCTGAGGATAGTACATCAACAGGCTGCTACAGTAGGAGTGGAGCCAGCAGCTAACGTTAGCTTTCTGAGGATAGTACATCAACAGGCTACTACAGTAGGAGTGGAGCCAGCAGCTAACGTTAGCTTTCTGAGGCTAGTACATCAACAGGCTGCTACAGTAGGAGTGGAGCCAGCTAACATTAGCTTTCTGAGGCTAGTACATCAACAGGCTGCTACAGTAGGAGTGGAGCCAGCTAACGTTAGCTTTCTGAGGCTAGTACATCAACAGGCTGCTACAGTAGGAGTGGAGCCAGCTAACGTTAGCTTTCTGAGGCTAGTACATCAACAGGCTGCTACAGTAGGAGTGGAGCCAGCTAACGTTAGCTTTCTGAGGCTACATCAATAGTTAACATTACATAAGGTTTTAACGCGACGTGGGCATTCCAGAATGGCGAGGATGCAAAGCATGTTAGACGATTGGATCCGTAGCAGAGTTTACATTACACATAGAAACTAAACTGCGCGACTTGCGAGAGAAGTTGTCACACAGCCTTCAAACGCAGGGTGAAAGAGCTACTAGTTTGCTTCTAGAATTGAAGGTCCGCTCTGTTCCGTGTCTATTATGAAATGACAATTGCGCATTGACACGCCCACTGCGCGAAGCCTCTGTGCTCCTAAACACACACACATTTACAACAAGCGTTGCAAGGGCAAGGCTAAGAGAATCATTAAAGACTCCAGTCACCCGAACAACTGCCTCTTTGAACTGCTGCGGTCAGGCAAGCGATACCGGAGTCTCAAGGCGAGCACAGAAAGACTCAGAAGAAGCTTCTATCCCCAGGCCATCAGGCTGCTAAACGAACAATGAACACTACACAACAACAACCACCAAACGCACATAGCACACACATCCACACGCACACACTCACTTTAAACAAACACACTGTAGCACCCACTCCACACACTTTATAGCACACACCCACTTTAAACAAACACACTGTAGCACCCACTCCCCACACTTTATATTTATTGATGAAGGATTGCACTACAACTCGTACACCTTACTGTAAATTGTACCTAAATTGTACCTCATCCCATTTCTGCTTTGCACTATATAGTACTGTACATTAGTACACTGCATAGTATTGTATATTATATGGTAACTCAGAACATTGTACATATGTCTATACCGAACACTGTGACCTCATTTTCTTCTTCTAAATTACATGCTATACTATGTTATTTGATACTATCTTGTCTAGCACAGTCTCTGGAGCGTAACAGTAAGAAGCATTTTGTATGAAAGTATTCTGTACTTCTGTATGACAACTATTAAAGAAACTTGAACTTGAAACTAAATAACTTTTTCATACCGTAGCGCAAATTCATACCGTTTATACCGTATACCGTCCACCCCTACGCTAGATTATCGGTATTATGTTTCCTCGTGCATGCACGAAAGGGGATGGGGGAAAACCGGCCCGCCGTGAGTCTATCGCAGCCAACAGCACGCACACACACACACAGGCTGCAATCGCGCCAAAAAATTTATCGGATCAACCCAAGATTGGTAATATATAGTCCTTACCTTGTCTCTGATGTAATACAAAAAGAATAATCCAATTATCTGATCGCCATTCCAAATACTGGTCGCGGTAGTCTGTCCCACGTTATCCAGCATTGCACATGAACGGGCGGGCAGATGAACTCGTTGAGGCAACCGTGGTGACCGCTTGTCTTGCCGGAGTGTTTAGAACCCACCCCCACGCCCCAGCTCGTCCGAGAAAACAAACCACATAGTTTCAAATGGAGTGCAATAGCGGCCGCAAGGCGGCGGTATTGACCGTCTGCGATCTCAGACACATTCAGTACAAGCACATGAAGGTGCCTCGATGGATTATGAATGGCAATAGCGAATAAAAGGAAAAACGAGACAAAAACGTAGATCCACGTTTCCGGCACTCAACCGCTGGGCCACAGAAACGTAGATCTACGTGAACGGCAGACAAAGTGTTAATGACTAAGGAAAATGTTGGGTCCTGAGGCTAGACCAGTTAAGAACCACTGATCTAGAGAATAAGTAGTTGTTTTTCTGCCTGGCTCCAGTGATTGGCACATCAGGATGCTAACAATATCTAAAATGAGCTATCGTGAGCCAAAAATAGCTTTACTAACGTTATCGCTATTGATCGTTATCGATCATTGAATTTGATAGTTACATTGAGTTTTTGTACCATGAACCAATTACAATCAAAGTTATCAGAAGAAGTGACTACTCAGCGATTACAAAAGACAACTCATCACCGAACCCACGTAGATCCGTCGGCCCCCGGGAGACACAGACCCCAACGGCGTCGTTTTCAAAGTTTCTCAAAAGTTGTCAAAACAAAACTTTGTGTCTAACCTGATGCCTTTGATACCAAGAAGGTGAAAAGGGAAAGCCGCTTTTCGCTTGTCGTGAAGCTCATCGTCGGAGAATCCCAACGCCACAATGTAGGCATTAAAACCTGTCAACTAGGGGTGGGGGAAAAAATCGATACTACATAGTAGTATCGCGATACTTGGCGTCTCTGTATCAATACAGTATCGTCACGCAAAGTATCGATATTTAATTATTCATAAAAAATACAAAATACTTTATTTTTTATTTTTTTTATAAGGAAGTTGCATTGTTCATTTCAATACCTGTAATAGTACAGTAGTCCACACACACACATGTGCATTCAGTTAAGTTGGAATATGACTGTAATACAAACAGTTCAGTTTGTCAGGTACATGCAACACAGATTACAGTGTTTACATCTGTCTGCTTGAGAAAAATACCATGTTCTGCAATAAAAATTATTGAAGTGAGATGAACTTTATTTTATTAGATAAAACATGTTGACAAAGTTTTACTTTGCAGTTGAAAAAAGGTAATAAATTAAATTTGATCAAAAATAATAATAATAATAATAATAATAATAATAATAATAATAATAATAATAATAATAATAATAATAATAATACGCAATACTCAGCGTATCGCGATATATTTAGTATTGCGGTACTATCGTATCGTGACGCAAGTATCGCGATAGTATCAAGTTTTCAAGTTTCTTTAATAGTTGTCATACAGAAGTACAGAATACTTTCATACAAAATGCTTCTTACTGTTACGCTCCAGAGACTGTGCTAGACAAGATAGTATCAAATAACATAGTATAGCATGTAATTTAGAAGAAGAAAATGAGGTCACAGTGTTCGGTATAGACATATGTACAATGTTCTGAGTTACCATATAATATACAATACTATGCAGTGTACTAATGTACAGTACTATATAGTGCAAAGCAGAAATGGGATGAGGTACAATTTACCGGTAGGTACAATTTACAGTAAGGTGTACGAGTTGTAGTGCAATCCTTCATCAATAAATATAAAGTGTGGGGAGTGGGTGCTACAGTGTGTTTGTTTAAAGTGGGTGTGTGCTATAAAGTGTGTGGAGTGGGTGCTACAGTGCGTTTGTTTAAAGTGAGTGTGTGCGTGTGGATGTGTGTGCTATGTGCGTTTGGTGGTTGTTGTTGTGTAGTGTAGTATCGTATCGTGAGGTCTCTGGCGATTCCCACCCCTACTGTCAACCACCGTGTCCATGGCACCTTGGGTTCCCCGGGCACCGCGAGAAACGCATCGGGTGGGGGAAGGCTAAATCCAGCCATCCTCGTCACCAAATGTGTGTGGAAAAGACTGTACGTACGCCCACAGTTTCAATGTCGGAACAACAACTTCTTTACTGTCACAAATCACAGATGACACTACTTTACTCACACTATATTATATATATATATATCAGCGCGCGCTCTGCCCGTAACCAACAGCAACCCATAATAGTCACACTCTTAATACTTTGGATGCCACGCCTCCCCGTCTCAAAACATGGTTGAATGCCACCCACTTCAATGATAGTGCTCTCATATTTGTGAACGCATAAACTATGTCTTAAATTATGGCTATGTGTCTAATCTGGCCGTCGCTTATCAATGACTTGTTGCAGTCAACATTGTCGAAACTTTTTTTTTTTTCTTTTTTTTTTTTTTTTTTAATCGGTTCATTTCCGTTTTATACCATTTTGAAAAACCCTTGTTTTCTTGAAAGTTTCAGGAAAATATAAATATTCTGTGATAAACAGCCTTTACTGGAATATTCTGGAATACACAAAAAACTGTAATTTTTTCAAATAAACGCTAGATTATCGATAGTATATGTGTACTTATGCACGCTATATAAGCGGGCTGAAAAATCGATTCCCTCATTTCCTGATCAGCACACACACACACACACACACATGCTGATATCTCTGTGAAAAAAGGTCTGATTATCCTAAGACTGGTAAAATAGATTCCTTACCTCAGATGTTCTCCAAAAAGATTATTCCAATTCCTGATCGCCATTCCAAATATCGATCGCGTTTATTGATCCAGCGCTGGGTACTGGAAATATGTATTCCACGCTGTTTTGCGGCTCGGCAATGACTTGGATCCTCTCGGATGGCTTGCCGTAGAAGTAAAATGAGGAAGCTGGAAACACCATGTGTTTCATTCAGTCTAATCCAACGGGGTGCAGTACAACAGGGAGAGACGATAGGGGGCGGTATTTTCCCAATGGAGCTCAGAGAGAGTTTGCAGCACTAACGTGAGACTAGATGAAATATGAATTCAAATATCTAATAAAAAGAAAACCCCGATATTTAGCGTCGCTGGCACTCAACGGTCGGCATAAACTAACGACATATAGCGTCGCTGGCACTCAAAGTGTTAAAGGCAGCGTACCCACTATCACAACATACAGCAAACCCTGTGTAACCAGAACATAACAGAACAGTCAACTAATTCAATGTAGTGTCATTTTGTAGTGTACAGTATAACTTTGTAGAGTACAGTAGTGTACTATTAGTACAGTAGTATTGTGTAGTGTACAGTAGTGTACTGTAGTATTGTATAGTGTAATTTTGTACAGTAGTGTAGTGTACTATTATAGTACAATATAGTGAGTAGAGTATGGTAGTATCGTATAATATTGTATAGTGTCACTTTGTAGTGTACTGTAGTATAGTATAGTGTAACTTTGTAGTGCAGTAGTGTAATATAGTATAGTACAGTACGGTATAGTATAGTACAGTAGTATAGTATAGTACAGTATAGTACAGTAGTGTCTCAGTCTCTCACCATCTCCAGGTACTGTTCCTTGCGTGACTGGTAGTAGTATAGTACAGTATAGTAGTGTCTTGTGTTTGCTCACCATCTCCAGGTACTGTTGTTTGGCGTGACTGGTAGTAGTATAGTATAGTACAGTATAATACAGTACAGTAAAGTAGTGTCTCGTGTTGGCTCACCGTCTCCAGGTACTGTCGCTTGGCATGACTGATGTCTCTTCTGACTCTGTCGTCCACAGTAAACACCAGCTCCTCAGGAAGAGCCATGGGTCTGACTGTGTCTGGGCCCTACAGACAAACGCACGACCACACCATCTTTTAAGAAAACATTAAACCAAACTAAAACTGGGCTAAAGGGGAGAGACGCCTCATTTGTGGAAGAGTAATCAAGTCAATAGTTAATGTTTACCTTCCATTTGCCCTCTGTAGCTTTGAGCTGCTGGTCCACATAGTAAGACTGTGTGATCAACACCATGCCATCATAAGGTGCATGCTGCAACACACAGAACACACAGAAGTTGACCGACTCCTCTACCTCCAGCATGTAGGCGTCTTAATTGTCTTTCAAGATCCGACGGAGCGCCTCCCTGTGGCAGCGCCGTGCTACAGCAAGTGAAGGTGTGGGAGGTGATGTTGTTGAAACTGCCAACTTGGCCCCTGTCCTTCAAGAAATCCAGGATCCAGAGGCACAGTGAGGTGTTAAGGTGCTTTAAGTGGTATTTTTTGTTTGTTAAAATAAGTGGTCTACATGTTAAGATAATAACTCTACACTACTATCCAATCAGGAGAGAGAACTCCACACTGCAAATGTGTCCTTGAAGCAAGTTAAATTGTCTACCAGTGCAGTAAGTAAATCTGGCTTGGCAAGATTCCTTGAAATAAGTAAGTAAAAATATCTAGGGTTCTCTCTTCTGATTGGATAAAGTGGGAAGGGATACTAGAAAGTGTATTTTGTGTTTACTGCAGAGCAGAGGGACTGGGAGACCCATGTTACTGACCAGACACTCTATATCAGTGATGGCTGTTGGAATGTAGATCTATTTAACACTTATTCTAACTATTTTTAACACCACTTACAGCACTTTTAATATTCATGTCCTGGAGCCTTCTTCCCAGGGACATTATCAAGTCCTTCATTAGATACTTGCCTTCATTGAAGACAGGGCAGGCTGTACTTAATTAAGCTACTTCTACTCCTCCACTGCCAGCGGTACCTCAACCAAAGAATCCTGCAGATGCTCCCATGCACATCTTGCTCACAGGTCTATCTAGCCTAACAGCGCCATCTGTAGGATTTATCGAGTTACATGATTTATAGTTCAGCAGAACATTTAAACCAAGACTGAAAGAAATAGAAAATTAATAGATTGGAAATTGTGAATGGATTTTTCCCCATCCCTAGAACTCTCCCTTTTTTTTATCCACTTTTTCTCCCATTTTCTATATTTTTCTCCCATCCCAATTTCGTATCATCCAATTCAACCCTCCCCTGTCACGGACGCTGTTTCTTGCCTCCCACAAGCCGGCTGCAATGTGGACTAAGTCATACATAGCACAAGTCCCCTCCGGTACTTGAGGTAACAGCAGTCGCATCTTTTCACCTGCGCAGCTCGATCTCTCAGTGGCGAGGAGTAATGCGTGGGAGGCTCACGCTGCCCCCGACACTTCCTGATTCTACTGCGCAGGCGCACCAACCGACCTGTAGGAGTCGCTGTCCACAACACCCAATCCCCACCCATCAGTTTCCCACCCCCTAATACGGCCAATGTGTATTAGTACGGACGACCAGCTAAACTGAAAGCAAATGTGGAGCGCTGGGCTCGTCAGTCTCCAGCATTTCGTGGCGAGCGCCTTGCCCACTACGCCACGTAGCCGCCCTAGAACTCTCCCTTTAAAGATTCTGTTCAAAACTAGGAATTCCTCAAATTATTATAATAATTATATATGTATACACACACAAACTCACATCACAGTTGGATCCGAAGGTGCCATCTGCGAAAGAGATGGAGTTATAGGACTTGTCTCCCCAGCGGATGGTCGGGTCGCCTATAAGGGCTTCCTGTGTCACCTAAGGTTGAGAGGTCAGAGGTCACGCAGTCAGACACGCAACTATTTTCATTAAAAAAGATGATTAGATCACTGATAAATATAAAATTCTACAACGTAGCTCGTACCGGTGTGTAGTTCTCCGGGGTGGCGTAGGGTTTGGAATCATCAAGAGACAGCACAAACAGACTGCTCTGGATGGTCTCCAAGATAGTCTCATTGGCCGGATCAATACTAATCAGATACTCCCTGGCCTGCACAAGAGATAGAACAAGAAAGAGAGTGATGATGGTATTGGGTTATGGCCCATAGCTGAGCAATATGAACAACGTTCACATCACGATAATTATCTGGAATTTTTTTCCCGAAATCTATATAGACGATTTCACTGGAATTGTGTTGCTAGGGAACAAGTGGAATTTCTGTCAACTATTGCAGTGGTTCCCAAAGTCGGGGTCGCGACCCAAAGGTGGGCCGCGAGCAGCCACGGGAGGGCCGCGAGATGATTTCCAAAAAAAATTAAAAATAAATTGTCAGGCCACTGAACTTAGAAGCAGGCCAGGACAGTGTTTCTAGTTGTATTCTAAAATTCTATTCTATTGTATTCTAAAATGTGACTATATGGTTTTATATTAACTTAATAAATAAACAAAAACGAAAAATCTACTTATTTCAACGAACATTTCAAAATAAATAACAGATTATGCACATAAAACGCTGAAAACAACCGAAGCAACAATAGTATTTTAATGAGGCTATTATTATTATTATTTTGCAGCAAGTTAGCCCTCTCATAAATAGCACATATAAATGAATAACTAACTTGAACTAACTTAATAGGATTGAAGTGATATTTGGCTTAAAAAATCGGTCGCCTGGCAAAAAAATTAAAAATAAAAAGCCTGACGATGTGCATTGGGCCGCAGCTCTCTGACGCCTTATTTTCTGGGTCCCGGCCTGAAAAGTTTGGGAACCCCTGAACTATTGCATTAGAGGTGAGGCTGGGTAGCGCAGTGAACTAAGCACTCGCCTACCACCGCAGAGACTTTGGGATCGAATCCAGCCGTCAGCGGTACCTCCGGCTGGTGGCGTCAGGTGACCTGCTGAGCTAGTTTGGGCCATTTTTCCTTTTCTTAGGCAGGGGTTAGACACAGTGTTTTTGTGCTCGTTTTTATACGTTTTTGAATACGTTTGATGTCCCTATTACACAGAAATGCGTTTTTTGGCGGATACGGCTAAAACGCTAAATTGTGTTTGCGTTTTGGAGAACCCCTAAAAAACGCGCCGACAACAGCCGTGTAGTCTGCACGGAGCCGTTGTTGCGAAAACGCCCATGCGCAGTAGATACCATCTGCGTGCCCTTCCGGTGACAACAGTGTGGGTGTGTGTGTGTTTGGGACACGGAGCTATGTCCCAAATAGCTGCAGCTACCATGTGTTGTCAAGTTATTGTTATAAGGACCCCAGTCCAAGCTACAACAGTCTGCATTCCCTTAACAATTGTTTGTATTGAGCCGTATTGTATTGTACCCATTATGCAATATGTTAAATAAAGTTTACATCCATTCATTCTGCTAGCATTACCGATTGCATGAGCAGCTGGCTAACATTAGCTATCAGGATTCAGACCCTGTTAGCTCAGAGCTCCTCTTTCAACTTAACAAGCATTAAACAAAATGGCCCAGTCATCTATTCACCTTTGTTTAATACACACAGCGTTGTCTCTAATGTTATCCAACTACTGATAGCTCCCGATATCATCAGTTTGGTGCTGGCTAACTAGCGTGAGCTAACGTTAGCTTCTAGCCACAATGCTATACTGTTATAATGGCATACTCCATTGACGTTAGCATGCAGCTAACAATGCTACCGATCTTTTTTTAGACTAAATTATCCGCTCTTGGTGGTCACTTGTGTTGATGTTAGTTTTGTTTCATCAACAAATGACAGGCAGAACACAGTGAATGTATCCGTTTTGTTTATTGCACTTTTATTAAGCTTTGCTGAAAAATAATTGCTGCATTGAGTAAATAGGCAAGATGGTGGCGCGGCATAGGCGCCTGCCTCAATAGGGTCCAGCTGCAGCCCTGGAGATTGTTCGAGATTGAGCAACTTCCGCCCGGTCCCACGACATTTCTCCCGGGACAGGACAATGTGCGCTGATTGGCGGAAAGTACGGAAGTATCTCGAAGTACGTCTGACGTTGAACGTCAAAATGAACGTCAAAATCAAAAGCAAGTACGTCTGCGCTGACGAGAGGGGGGGGGGGGGGCTTGTATTGATCAGGTTAGTAGATATTGTACCGATCAGGTATTACAGATCATATCCGCATGAAATAAACTAAAATGTTAAAACCCATTTAGACTGTTTCTCATTCCTGTACTGTTGTTTATACTCTTTGATTGATTGATTGATTGATTGATTGAAAACTTTATTAACAGATTGCAGAATGGGTACAGTACAGTACAGCTCAATACATACAATTGTTAAGGGGATGCAGACCAGAGAAAGACTTTCGTCTTGTTTACATCAGGGTCCCCCATTTTCAATTCATAGTGACATTTATGACATACAGATATACAGTACTGTTACATTTGTGACATACACGATATGCAAATATACAGTACTGTTAAACAGAGATCCTAACAGAAAATATACGAGGGGGTGCTATCAAATGTAATGATTGCGAAATATTTCTGTAATGAGTTGTTTGTCAATATTCCAATGTACAGTTTTGCTTGTACAGTTGTACAGTGTCCCCCACCCACCCACCCCTCCTACCCGACCCCCCCCCCCCCCCCCCAACCACCTCCAATGTACAGTCCCCCCCCCCCCCCCCCCCACCTACCCAACCTCCTCCAATGTACAGTTTCTACGTCAAATGTATATACTCTCTTTTCTGGACTCTTTTTGTATCACAAACAATACTGTATTTGCAAATCTGGTATGTCATAAATGTATAGATGTAGCAGTACTGTCTATCTGTATGTCGTGTATGTCATATGTTATGATGAATTGAAAATGGGGGACCCTGATGTAAACAAGACGAAAGTCTTTCTCTGGTCTGCATACCCTTAACAATTGTGTGTATTGAGCTGTACTGTATTGTACCCATTCTGCAATCTGTTAATACAAATTTCAATCAATCAATCAATCAATCAAGACCCGCGTCGCGGGCACTGCATTCCGTTCTCAGAATGGATTTGACTCGAGAGAGATCATCAGCAGGCTATATATGATATTCAGACTCTAGATCTATTTGCAGAGCCAGATGAGATGAGGCAACCTGTGCGATTGGCTCTTGACAACTAATTTTGCACGTACTGTATACAGTATGTGTGTATGCGCGCACTGCAGGAGGTGGCCAGAAGCGCGCAACTAGCCAACTACTATTATTACTACTATATTAATACAGTCTATTCCATTATATAGCTATAGGTGCTGTATGATGACAATACATTTGATTCCTATCTAATTTTGATCCATCGCAAAGCGCTCCAGCGCTTGAATACGGCCGGGGGATCCGCTCTATACAATGCAGACCCACGGCTCTCGTATTATAATGAGCCCGCGAGGCGTGTTATTATTAGAGTTAATAATATTGTATATTGTTTACACTGCCTTTTTATTCTATTTTTACTTCTCCACTGTACTATAATTATGTGACCTGTACCTCTATGTCTTCTACTACCTGTACCTCCCCTCCCCCCTCCCCATGCTGCTGAATTTATCTTATCTTATGAATACAACGTTCAATTAACGTTCGCTAACGTAGAGAAACGTCAGACGTAATTCGAGATACGTCAGACGTACTTCGAGATACTTCCGTACTTTCCGCCAATCAGCGCACATTGTCCTGTCCCGGGAGAAATGTCGTGGGACCGGGCGGAAGTTGCTCAATCTGGAACAATCTCCAGGGCTGCAGCTGGAGGCTACTCGCCTGCCTTGTTGACATTTTCTTTGCTGGAGCTTCCAGGAAGTGTATTGGCACATTCAAGTTCTGATTGGTTGAAATTGCCTTCATGTTTGCCACCTACTGCCACCTACTGCTTTGGCAGTGTACTACATCAGTGTGCTCAGGTGACAAAAACAAAAGTGTGACTGAAACGAAAATGAAACGAAAGGTGTAACCGCCGCCTTAAACTGCAGCTTAAAATTCTAAATCCCTGCCTTATCAGAGAGACTGATCCACACTACACAGCACTTAAACGTAAATAAACTTCATGGCTCATCTCCTACTCTGGGTATTCGTGGTGTCAGAGAGGCAAGCCATGTGACCTAAGGATAGTAGTACCGCACTTGAAAAACATGTCAATAATTTTGAAATGTTCAATTAATAATTGAATTCATTATTGTTTTTTCTGGTAAATGAATCGTTTAGATCAATCGACTAATCGATAAAGTAATCGACATTATAACAAAATAATCTGTAGTTGCAGCCCTACTGTAGAATAAAGCTCATTTGGATATAAAAAATTAAACAAACGTTCCATGGGTCCAAAAAGTCGGTCTCCAGACTTTATACCTGATGACGTCACAAGTTTGATTCCTCTCTGGTTTCTGGCTTTGGGAGAGAGGAGCTCATGTTCACAAATATTGATTGAACTTTCCGAGGCCATGAAAATAACATTCTAATTTTCCCCCTTTAACAGCCTCACCTGAGCCCAGCGGGTCCTCTCCTCCGAGGTGAGAACGGCGACTCCATCACCATCAGGCTCTCCTTCACAGCACTTTTTCACATAGCTTAGCTGCCTACACACACACACACACAACATACATGTACTTTCGTAAAACAGAAAGCATCTGCTGACAGATATACCAGGTCTGTAGTTAGAGGGGACTGTGTAGTCCCAAACAGGAGGTCTGCTTTTAGTCAGGTAGCCTTTTCCGTGAGAGCAGGCCACACCTGGAACAGTCTGCCACACCTGGAACAGTGTGCCAATACGGCTCAGGGAGTATCAAAGATACATTTAATTTAAATCGAACTTAAAATCATGGTTGAGAGATAGTCAAGTGTGCAACCATTTTAACTGATGGGTTGTGATGTATTTTAATGTATTTTAGTGTATTGTAACCTACTGATTCCTACTGCGTTTTAATTATTGTACGGTCTTAATTATTGTAGTGCTCATGTCACCTGCCCCAGAGACTACAGTTGAAAATTAGCCAACCTGGCTAAACTGGCATATTTACAGTAAAATGTTCCTTAACACATCCAGCGCCGGAAACGGCTTACGACGTGTTTCAAGTTCATGCTAATTCTGCCATTCCACGGCGTACGACGTTATTGAGATCATATTTAATTTTTTCGCCATGTTATTCATAATTCCCTCACGGAGCCTGGTCTGATGCAGTGGGAGCTTGCACAACTCTGCAACGCTTCAATACTGCCGCCTGGTGGATGATCGGCGAGTTACCAAACCGGAAATGGACGAGTCAATTTCGGTGCGTCTGGGAAATGCGTCCGGCACTCGCATAGTGTCGCGGGACTCAAGACACACACCGTGTATATGGATCGCTGCCATAACTCAATAATCGACATGATTTGGGCTGTTATTATTATTATACAAACCGGAAATGGATCGACTCAATCGCCGTCAAATAAGTGGGATCTTTTTGCTCCAGTCTCATCTGCCAACGGTAAGAGGACGCTGACGTCATTTTCAAGGCGATTGTACATTTTTGTTTACAAACCAACTGATCAATAAATCAACCCATACTACATAAAGCATTTACTGGCGATCACGGACTTATAAACGACCCCCCCCCCCTGTTCATCCGCGCACGATGAGTCATAACGTTTAGGATCGTATTCAGTTGGATTTTTTAATAAACTGCAATCGATAATCTATATTATGCGTTTAGGCCTATAACTAGCGTTCTATGAATTACTGCAGAAAACGATAAAAACATATTTATATTCTAGACGGTATTTTCGTATGAATGTATGAATGAAAAAGTATAACGTTCCCACATCCTGAACGATAGATAATCGATGTTGAATGGGCCATAGTAATGTCAATTTAGCAATACAATTTAAAAAGTTATAGCCCTGCAAAGAAGGTAAACATCTCCATAGACTTAGAGTGGTGGCAGAGTGGTATAAGATGCTCAAATTGCGTGGCAGGGAATGTGTTAAGCACGGTCTCTGTATTTTAAACCAATAAATACAAATACAAATGTGAAAGGCTGTACTCTGGAGTAATCAAGGTTTTGATCATATTCCATGTATAGACATTATACAGTATATATTTGGGCGATATTTCATATAAACATTTAGCCAGATGGATACCTGAGCAGCTCTGGAGGGGTGAGGATCTGTTCATCACAGAGGGTGTCAAACATGAACATTCTTCCACGGCACATGACTACCACATGGGAGGGGCACGGACCCTCGCTCTCTGTGACACAACAACACAGACACATTACACAACCACCGCATGCAAGCAGAGGGAGACGCAGAGCTTGTGTGTGACTGAGTGAGTGAGTCAGAGAGAGTGTGTGGGTGTGTGTGTATGAGTGTATGAGAGAGAGTATTATTGTACCCGTCTTAAAGTAGTTGAGGATGGTATCCTTGTTGACTCCAGGCACTTTGCAGGTACAGAACAGCATTCTGAACTGATCCATATCAAACGCCACATTACCAGCCTTCTGAGGTGTGAGCCTCTCTCTGACACACAAAGACAAAGAAAAGGTAGGATAACAATAGAAACAGTTGTGTTAATGTCTGAGGAGAGACAGGCAGACTATTACATCCTCTGATGTGAAGAGGTGCTGACACGTACATGCACATGGTAAATGGTAAACGGTGCATTTATATAGAGCTTTTATCCAAAGCGCTTTACAATTTGTTCCTCACATTTTACCCATTCACTCACACATTCACACACCGACCATGCAAGGTGCCAACCTGCTCATTGGGAGCAGTTAGGGGTTAAGTGTCTTGCTCAAGGACACTTCGACACGCTGCCCGAGAGGAGTTGGAATCAGACCAGGAACCTTCCGATTACCAGACGACCGATCTACCTTCCGAGCAGTGGTGCGTTATTGAAATCAACTGGGATTGCACGCACCTAATGGTGCCACGTGCACGCGCGCTCCCGGCGCGTGCGCGCGCTCCCGCGAATGCCCATAAATGTCCCCTTGCTTGAGCAGCAGACTACAGACAGTTCCTAATTGCCTCTACGAATGGAATGTAACACATGTCATTCACAAAAAGTTAGGTGTGAATGTATCTGAGAACGTATTTAACACACCTGACGACCGGCGCTATTGATATGCAAATAGCGAGTACTTATGTGGGCTTGCACGGAGTGCAACCCCGTCCCATGAACAACGCATGCCTGCTTCCGAGCCACTGTCGCCCCACATCTCCTCTCTCCTGGTTAACTTTTTAGCAGGTCACTCTGTTGGTTGGTCCACAAAGTGTGTGGGTGTGTGCTAATTGGCTGAAAGGGGGAGTGACAAGGGGAGTGGCCTATTGCAAATTCATGCTTGTTTTTTTTTACCTGTGGAGGTACTCTGGTTAACCCTACTGAGACGCTCTTATCCAAACGAAACAAGGAATGTAAACAAACATGTTGTACAGCGAAGGAGAGGAACTTATCGTTACTGTACCTTTGTGACTGAAGGGAAAGAAGAAGAAATGGGTATGAATGAATGTAGGAGCCGAGATGTTTTGAAAGGTGGTCCGAGATAACATGAATGAAGAACAAAGGTGGAAAGTCAAAAAGAGTTTGTTGGCTGTATTTCACCTCATGTCCAACACGAGTCAACACTCGAGGCTCCTGTCAATGTATCAGAGAAGCACATGGCCTCGCATACTGGAAAATAGGACGTACTATATGCTGATGTTCGTCCAACACATTTCGATCATAGCGTTCTTGTGCATATGGCCATAACAATGTGTGCGTGTTATTATGGAAAAATCACATGTCCACCCTCTTATAGCTTCTATCCCCAGGCCATCAGGATGCTCAACGACAATAACACTATGTAACAAACCATAAAATACACTCACAGCACACACATCCACTTTAAAAAAAACAACTCACTGTAGCACCCAATTTACCCACTTCAGACACTTTAACACACTTTATATTATATTTATTGGTAAAGAGATTTGCACTACAACTTAAATTCTTTGTACCCTTCAAGCAATATTTCCTGTACTATTCCTTTACTTAACACATTTTATGAATCAGCTTACTATGAGTGACCACTCTGGCGTACAGAGAGAGCATGTCTTTGTCTGGAACAACTATAAAAACCAACTTTCTCATAACAGTCATGCAGGTGCAGCTTATCAGTATTCATCCCATGCTGTCACGTTATGAGAACTGCCCGACTTCTTTTCTGCATGCAAAACCTTGATTTATTTTACTATAAGACTCACTTTGCAGAATGTCTTCCGCTCTCTGTATCGAACTGGGACTCTGTGCACAGAATAAACTATATTCTTTTCCCTATCCATCGACTCAATCTCAATTTCTCTTAAGTTTACCGGACTTGCTAAAAGAATCTTCCACAACAGTGTGTGTGTGTGTTAGTTCTTCTCACGTGCGGATCAGGTCCCAGTATTGTAGAGTGTGCCACATGGCAACACTGGTCCTCTGCAGCTGGACTCCCTCTGCTGGGGGCCAGCAGTGCTCCAGGTAGGGCGCAGGGCCCCCAAAGTTCACATGCAGCTGAGAGGGGGCACGAACCTCCAGGTAGGCACAGTCCAGCCACCACTCCTCCAGCTGAGGAAGACGTAACACAACATTGAGATCCAGGACCAAGTGTTTTGAATCAGGGTAGAACGATTGGCCGTTCACCATTTTGATCATGGTTCAATTCAATTAGAACAAATTAGGGCGACAGTGGCTCAGGAGGTAGAGCGGTCGTCTGGTAATCGGAAGGTTCCCGGTTCGACTCCCGCTCCTCCCTCCTCCCAGGCAGCATGTCAAAGTGTCCATGAGCAAGACACTTAACTCCTAATTGCTCATGATGAGCAGGTTGGCACCTTGCATGGTTGCCTCCACCGTCGGTGTGAATGTGAGGAACGAAATTGTAAAGCGCTTTGGATAAAAGCTGCTATATAAAAGCACCATTTTACCATTTAATGCTTTCTAATAGTGTAATACAAATGTGAAGGGACTGGTTCAGTCGGCAACAACTGATTAAATTAAAATCTTACAGACTATTAGTTATGTATCGTCATAGCTTCCACTCTGCGCCTACTGGAATATATCCCTATATCAGTCTATATACTGAATAAATTCTCCACATGCACCTATACACACCCATCCGCCTGGCCACCCCCCCATCTGCTCCTCTACATACGCAGGGGTGTGGCCATACTAACAGCTCCTTCCTTATTTTCACCACAGTCAAGTGTCTGTATACACCACTTGAGTTTAGTGCCAAAATAGTTGGAAAGGAGCTACGTTGAAGAGAAGGAGCTGCGTTGACATTATATCTTTGTTTTCTCTCTCACTATTTTTCGAGGAAATACAGCGATAATGTCTTCGCCACCGGAGTGTCTAGAAGATGATCATTCTGACCTCCATTGGAGCTTCGTAGTAGGGGCTCGCGTCGCTGAGCAAATCCCCGCCTGCATTACCTCCGGCTCTGCAGTTGGACACGTTGCTTGAGAGGCGGTCGGCTGTGTGAGGGCTGACGGCCTTTCTGGGGCAGGTGATGTGTTTGCAGCGCGGGCGCCAGGTGTGTTGGTTGTGGGGGGAACAACTACACAGTTTACGAAGATCCTACCCCAGGCTGGTGTCCTTTTTTCGCTGCTCTAGCGGCGTGGAGAGGGTTCTGGTTTGATGCCCACGTTAACATGAGCTTCTCATCGAAAGCTTTGTTTACTGGGGCCGTGCTCCGAATCTGCGGTTCAATTCCCCGGGTCTCTGGACAAACGGATCCCCTCCGTCACCGTACTGGCCCCGCTTTTCGAGATTAAAATCACCCGGCGAGAGGGAGGTGAGCTTGGTGTTTCATTATGAGAATATCCCCATGCTCAAGTCGGCTGCAGCCCGCGAGGGACTTGTTGCCGACACTGCTGTGTCTGGTAAACACCGTTCTGAAGACTGTTGCCTTCTTTTTCTCTTCTCTCTTCGGATGAGGAGAGGGACAGACAGCGGCTGTCTGGAGTGTTGGCCTATATTGTTTTCTCACGTTGTACAGTTTCAGTGGTAGCTGCTTAGCTTGCTTCCTAGCCGGGTTGAGCTACCTGTTAGCCAGTTAGCTGTTTAGCTACGATGTTAGCTCCGTACGTTCGCTCGGCTGGGAACGTTAGCCTGATGCTATCAGTTAGCCTAGAGTTAGCCGTTAGCTTGTGCTACAACCGTTGAACATTAGCCGTGAGAATAGCAGGCCCTAGCACTCGGACTACGACGTCATCTTTGACAGAAGATGTAGTCGGGCCTGCACCATGACCGGCTGCTGGAGGGGGGCGTCTCGCCAGAGCTAGGCTTCGGCCATAGCTTCTTTTGCCCGGCCAGCGAGAGGCCTTTCGTCAACGTGGAGACCAGCCTGTTGCGGCCTTTCATCCTGCGTTCCTTGGTGTAGGTAAGGTAAGGTCCATTGGACATTACCCCACTCTTCCTTCCTTCCCCTCCCGAATGTTTTGTTAATAACGATGTTTTTCCAAAAACGTATGTTGCTTCACTACATTTGGAGATACGACATGTGCTGTGTGTGAATTGTCTTGGTCGTTTGTATAGCTTGGGTACCGCTAGCCAAAGCTTGTGCTTTTCTCTCTACCTAGAAACAGCGTTGTTTTTTACGCGAGTAAAATTAACTGGGTTTTTAATTGTTGTATGATGAGAAGTTGTGTGTGTTCATGTAACGTTAGACAACATAGCTGAGCCCACAACTGGCTGGGTTACCCTACAATGCTATGCATAGGGACATATGATCGAGGGATGAGTCCCTCTCTCAGCTTGTAATGACAATGTCAGGTGGCAAGTTTTTTCACACATGAACAGGGCTGTGCCTGTTCAAACAAGGTCTTCGGCTGTGCTGGCGTGCATGATGTAAAGCTTACTCTACACATTGGCGTCGTATCAGGGGTAAGGTGGTGAGGGGCCGGTTTTGGTGGTTGGGCCCCCCCCCCCCCCCTCCCCTCAAACATGATTTTGTTTACAATATGTGTGTTGTTTCACTATGTTTTTGGGGATACGGTGTAACCCCTCAGCTTCTACTGGGGTTGTGCTCTTGCTTAGACAGTGTCGAAGGCCTTTTGTAGGTCCAGCATGACCATGCCGCAGTATTTGCCCGCGTTCACCTCTTGTTTGATGTGGTCGTTCAAATAGAGAAGGCATGTGTCAGTGGAGTGGGATGTTCTGAAGCCAGATTGGAATTCGTAGATTAGATTTTTTTCCGCTAGGTACTTTTCGACCTGTGCGTAGAAAATTTTTTCCATGACTTTCGAGATGGAGGTGAGAATAGAAACAGGGCGGTAGTTGCCTGGGTCTAATTTGCTGCCCTTTTTGTGCAGAGGGGGCACCCTTGAGTGCTTCAGGGCGGCGTGCTGTAGGGGGGAAGGGCCTGCTCTTGGATGGGCCCTGTCCGAATACACTGGCGATGTGGGGGGTGGTGTCACTAGTGACCGCCTGGTGGGGTCTGATGCTGCAGCGTCGTTGGCCTCACCAGGCCCCCTTTTCCGGGGGGTCCAGTCCCTTCCTGGGGTTGGGTCCTCCTTCGCGCTCCGCTGCTACGGCCTTGCCACAGGGTTGGGGTTTTGCCCTTGAACCCGTGATATTAGGGGTTGTAACAGGGGTTTTATTTCTTCCCGTTCGTTCCCTAGTGGCATGTGGGTTGCGCGTTTGTGTAGTCGTGGGTTCTTCTGTGGGAAGGTAAGTCCCACGGTCTGCTCAGCCTGTGCGTTTGAGTTGCTAAACCCCTCTTCGCACATTCGGATCAGATTCCCTCCCGTCCTCCACTAGGGGGGTCCGGGGGCTCGGGTCCTCCCCGGTTCTGATGGTTGTGGGGTGCCTCAGCGGGTACATTTGTCGAGCGATAACATACGGTTATCTATATAACCATAGTTATGTGAGTAATAGCGACGCTCTGCGCCGGACTCACTGAGGACCCCATGGTCTTCGCCTTGGTGGTGAAAGACTTGGGAAGGAGCTGTTAGTATGGCCACACCCCTGCTTATGTAGAGGAGCGGATGGGGGTGTGGCCAGGCGGATGGATGGGTGTGTATAGGTGCATGTGGAGAATTTATTCAGTATATAGTAGGGGTGGGACAATACATCGATCCAGATCGATATATCGATCCATTATCAATTATCAAATAGGATCGATGCAACGTAAAAAGATCGATTCATATAGCAGGGCTCTACGCTAACCTTTTTCCCAAGGAGCACATGTGCTCCTAAATGAAAAAAATTAGGAGCACAAAGAAATTTAGGAGCACCCAAAAATATTTAGGAGCACAGTGAAAATATTTCAAGTAACAGAGTTTATTATTTTCTTTTTTTAAATAAATGTATATTTGTACTGTGCGTGCATGTGTGTAAATTAGCTCTTGCTACAACCCTGCATGTTTACATTTTGTATTTTGTACTTGATGTTCATTAACATGTGCTGTCCCTATCAAATAAACTATCAAATCAAACTACTGCTACAAAAGTAACAGTCACTTACCTTTAGCTTTTGCCCCTTTTATGCATACCTATGCCTATGTTTTGGCTAGTGTTGCTCTTCTAGAAAAATAATCCTTTCAGGGTTGCCTATTGAAATACTGTACACCCAGTGGCGGCTGGCCACTGGGGGTGCTCGGGCGCCGACCCCCCTGTTAAAAGAGAGAAGAACAAGAAATATTTTATTTTATTTTTTTGTTTTATAGCCCTATTGTAACTGAGGGGTACAATTCCCTGACTGTATTAATAGGTATGGTATCATTAAACCACTACCGTCTTATGTACATTACTACTGGCCATACAGTACACAGGTATCTTATGATGAACACTTCCCACAATGACTCGGTTCCACACAAAACTGGATTTAAGTATTTATTAGCAGCAATGATAGTACATAATATACTTTACTTCGGATGCGCTTATAAGGCAAAGGAATGTGCGTAGGCAAATCAATAACGTATGTCCATTCTCATATTACGCAGGAGATAATAATACAACCTGAATCTTAGGAATTATATCTATGGTACACTGGTAGGCAGCGGGAGATACTAGTAGGGTTCCCACCGGTTGTAAGCCAGCAGGGGGAGGAAATGTTCGAATGCAAAGTCTGGATCAGCGGGGACTCAATAAGCTCCTGCTATGGGAGGCGGTATATTACTCCCTGATCGGCAGACGAAAGCAGCAGCTGTAATCCCAGTATGCGTGCAGCACAGGTGAAAGCCGGCCAGCCTCTCCAAGAGACGGGCTCGAGTGATGTTCCTCACGGGTAAATCCCACACAGTAGTGGGGTGTAGACGATTCTTCTCCGCTCCAACAGCCTGGTCCAAAGCAATATAATAATAATCCAGCCGGAAAGGGGCTCTGCATTCACCGGTGTAGATTCTCCGGTGCGCGGTACTTCACATTAACTAGGTAGAACTTGACGTTATTCCACTAAGCTCTGACACTTTACTATCCTATTCGCACGCGGTTATAAGTGCTCTATTTAGATGCACGGTTGCTCACTTCACTTGGTCGTTGACTCGTGATGAAGGCTTTACGTTTGAGGGTAACACGTTTCTAGGTTAACTCGTTCGAGAGTAACTTGGCTTTAGGCTAAGTGCTGCTGTCTCAATGCTCTATTTGAGGCCAAACGGGCCCTACTTCACCGCACGTTGTATCGTAGGTGAGGCTTCACTTGGTAACTCGAACTAAGACTAAGTGCTTCTGTATTCACCTGCGCCGTATTTATACGTTACGTGAACAAACTAGTACCAGCTTTATTCCTGTCTCATATCCTTGCGCAAAGCCGGGCATGTACAGACATGTCTTGACGGTGGCTTTGAACTCGGCATTGGGGGTATGGCCGTTGGCGCCTAGGGGATCGCTTCCAATAGGAGAACGAAATATTATGGTCTGTACTAGGCTAAAGGGATATTCCGTGTATATGTACAAAGAATACACAAGGGATATCAGACGATATACAAATAGTATACAATATATATCAATCAACAAATACATATATTCGGTTTAATCTGACCCTTTGTAACAGCCGCCTCCTAATTAGTCCCACCTAATTAGATAAGCAGAGACAGATTAACCGCACTGTCCACTACTCAATGTCTGTTGTGAGGGTAGGCAGTTCACAAAGTCAGGGGGTCATGGTCGTCATTAAGCGAGTTGGGGAGCCTTGGCCACTCTATCAGCCTCGCCCCGGGTCGGTTGTATGTCCGCCCTTGGACGAGCACTTCTGCCGCTCTGACCTTTCCGTCGGCACCAGTGATCACTTTGCTTACGCGGCCGGCCGGCCATGCAGCTCGGGGTAGTGACTGGTCTATGGTCATGACGACTGGACGGGATGAAGGGGGGCTTAGGAGGAAGCGGGCCTGAGACTGCTTTGATCTGTGCTTGGCTGTGCCTCCTCCTCCTCCGTCTGTTTCTCTTGTTTGCTCTGTACCCCGTCTGAGGAGGGGCCGGTGCCGGCCGCCCCGTCAAGGAGTCGCTTGGGGTGCTGGGTTCGAGGTCAGCTACGTCTGGAGCGCAGCTGAGGGGGGTGGAGTTCCGAACTCCCTCTGGTGCCCACGGTTCTCTCACAGGCCTCTCGCTTAATGTCAATAGCCTCTCAACGGGCTGTACGAGGGAGTGGCCGGTGTCGCTCGCCTTTGTGTGTAGGCAGCGTGTAGACGTGGGTTGACTGTCAAGTCCGTAGAGGGGGCCCTGGAGCGTCCATCCCAGTCGGGTCTGAACCGCGACTGGGCATCCTTTGGGTCCGATGTGGGCCGCCTCAATTGGGAGAATGAGGTCCGCGTGGTCGGAGCCGATGAGCAGGGTCGGTGTGGCGCCATCGATGAGCGGTATAGGTAGTTGACGTAGGTGCACATACTTGGCCATCAGCTGTGGGATGGGGTAGGTGTACTGGGACAGGCCTATGTCGTGGCTGGTGAAGACGTTGGTTATACTATACTGCTTCTCGGGCTGGTCCACCGCTGCTATCTTGAAGGAGACCTTTTCACCTTTTATGGTCTTCTGGTCCCTTCTGATGGTGCGTATTGTCATGGTACCTTTGGCACCCCGCAGGCCCAACTGGGCTGCGGCGGAAGCGAGGAGGAGAGTCTTTTCAGACCCATCGTCCAGGACGGCGTAAGTGTCCAGGACCTTGTCCTCGTAGCTCAGGAGCACTCTGACCACTTTGATGAGCACTCGGGGGGTCCCGCTATGCTGGTCAATGTGGAGCACTCCTGTTGGTCGGTTGCCTTGGATCTTCTGGTGGGCCCCGCACAGTGCTGCGCGGTAAGCGGCGCCCGCCTGGGCCGCCTCTGCGCGGTAAGCGGCGCCCACCTGGGCCGCCTCACGCCACTGGTCAACTTGGACGGGGTTCAGTGTCTTATATTCGGCGCACTGTGCCAGCCAGTGTCCGCCGTCGCAGTAGGTACAGTAGGGGGCGGTCTGGTGGCTCTTCGGTACTGGTGCCACCGCCTCGGCATGGTACATTACCGCGACGGGCCCACTCTGTTGTCCTGGCTGACGCCTGTTGATGTCATGCAGGACCTCCAAGTGGGTGCCACCGCACCTGCTGCACTTCTTCTTCAAGCGGCACTCAGCTGCTAGGTGGCTGCGCGCGCAGCGGAAGCAGCGGCGGTGGTCCTTGATCCACTGACTCACCTCGTCCGTGGTCAGCTTCCCGAAAGTGTCGCATTGATACAGCCGATGTTCCCCTTCACAGTACTGGCATTCAATCTTCCACTGGTCCTCTTTCGTCGAGGGGGTGTTGTGGTTCTTGTGCTGCGGTACTGATTCGGCTTGGTGCATAACGGTCACCAACCGGCGGTTATCTGTTGATCCCCGAGGTCCGAGTCTTGGGCTTGGTCCACTCCATACGAACGTGTCGAGTCGTAGGCTACTGACCTCCCTGGCGAGGAACTCAGATAGGTCTAGGAGGGATGCCTCTGGGCCGTTGGGGTCGCGGTGGTCTCTCTGCCGCCTGAAGCGCTCTTGTCGGGCGGGAGGGAGCTTCTCTAGTATCCTCTCTACATTAGAGTTAGCGTACAGTTCATGCATACCCTTTTCCTTTTGCGCCCCCAGCATCCCTACCAGGGACTGTACCTTGATAGAGAGGTCATCTAGTGCTCTGTTGTCTCTGGCTGGGGGGAGACGGTCGATGTCTCTTATCTCCTGTATCACGTAGTCCCATATGCGTCCATAACGTTGGTCGAGGGCTACTAGAGCCGCGGTATATGGGGTAGTAGAGCTGGAATATGCCAGCGCTATATTGTGCGCTCTGGGCACCTTCAGGTGCTTGAGTAGGATAGCATACTTGTACGTTTCATCCGGTACATCGGATGAACCGGGGGGGACCCTGATGTAAACAAGTCGAAAGTCTTTCTCTGGTCTGCATCCCCTTAACAATTGTATGTATTGAGCTGTACTGTACTGTACCCATTCTGCAATCTGTTAATAAACTTTTCAATCAATCAATCAATCATCATTGTCTCTAAGCACATTCGTAGCTCTGTGTACTGTGCTCTGTTCTCGTGTGTGAAGTCCGGGAACGTCGGTGTGCCAAGGTACGATGCCATGGATGGCTGGCACATCGGTGAGCGTTGGGGGAGAGGCCTCCTGGGCGTCTCCCCATGCGTGTCGTCTTGGGCTGGTACTTGGTGGGTACCGAAGCCCGGGTACCCAGGTGCTGTTCCTCGGGGCTGGCGGTGCGTCAAACTCACCCGTGAGTGGAGTCGGGGGTTTGTAGCGCAGTGCCTCGGGGCTGACGTCTGGGCTGTACTGGACCTCCTGGTCCAGAGTACGTTGCTGCTGGTCGGCTTGACATTCCTCCTCTTCCTCCTCCTCCTCCTCCGCCAGGTCCTGGAGTCTTCTGTTCAGTCTCTTGGCGTGGTCCGGTTCTTCCCGGTTGCTGGGTCTCGTATGGACCGGCCGGGGAGGGGGTTCGGAGACGTGGACAGGATCCTCCTGTTGGCGGGGTCCCGGGTCGCTTGGTCGGGTAGGGGAATGTGTCCTAGACCCTTGTCTTGACGATCTCCGGGAGCTCCGTGCGGAGTGAGGGGGTGTCGCCATGGTAATCAATTTGTCCATCAGCTGCGCCTGCAGCCGGTCGCGCTCTGCCTCGCGCTGGGCATGGGCGGCTTCGCGCACTGCTTCGCGCTGGGCATTGGCGGCGTCGCGCTGCGCATTGGCGCTGGCATGGGCGGCGTCGCGCTGTGCATTGGCGGCGGCGTGCTGCGCCTCGGCGCGGCTTCTTTCAATGTTCTCTTCCGTCTGGAGGCGTCTGGTCTCCAGTCTTATGCGGTCGTCTTCACTCCTTTGTTGCGCCTGGAAGCTCTCTCGCTCGGTTGCAGAATGTTCGCGTTCACGGAGGGCTTGCGCTTGGAGTTGCGCGTGAAGGCGCTCTCGTTGGTCTGCAGCTTGTTCGCGCTCGCTCGTCTGTTGCGCTTGAAGTCGATCGCGTTCGGTGGAGGCTGCCAGGGTGGCGATGAGTGCCTGCGCCAGCATCTTGTCCGCTTCGCTGGGGGAAGACACAGGCGGAGGTGATCGGCTTCTGGCAGTGCTCGTTGGAGATCCGTTCTCCTGTCGCGTACCGAGGAGATCCATCTCCTGGGTGCGCGTCTCTTCTTGTGGTGGGTCGGGTTCCATCCCTGGAGGGCTTTCTTTATCCTGGAGCTCTCCGGGGACTACCTCGTCGACGTTGGCGGGGAGTAAAGTCATGTCGGGTCCCTCCTGGTCCCAACCGTGAGCTTGGTCAGTTACGTTAGAACCCACTAGGGTCTCTACTGGCGGGGTAGCCTGGTCGGTAGAGTTGGACATAATTTTACTATCCGCTTTAGTTACTTTATCCGCATTTAACTTCCTTTTAAAGCTAGGTATTGGACTGACAACGTAGTCCTCTAGGTGAAGAGGTGGCTGCCGTCTGCGCTCCGGGCGATCTAGCTTAGTAGAACCGTTTGTGGAGTGTTCATCATCGGCCATGTTAATATTAATATTATATTAATATTACGCTAATTCTTATCCGGGGCTCGAAGGACCAATTGTAACTGAGGGGTACAATTCCCTGACTGTATTAATAAGTATGGTATCATTAAACCACTACCGTCTTATGTACATTACTACTGGCCATACAGTACACAGGTATCTTATGATGAACACTTCCCACAATGACTCGGTTCCACACAAAACTGGATTTAAGTATTTATTAGCAGCAATGATAGTACATAATATACTTTACTTCGGATGCGCTTATAAGGCAAAGGAATGTGCGTAGGCAAATCAATAACGTATGTCCATTCTCATATTACGCAGGAGATAATAATACAACCTGAATCTTAGGAATTATATCTATGGTACACTGGTAGGCAGCGGGAGATACTAGTAGGGTTCCCACCGGTTGTAAGCCAGCAGGGGGAGGAAATGTTCGAATGCAAAGTCTGGATCAGCGGGGACTCAATAAGCTCCTGCTATGGGAGGCGGTATATTACTCCCTGATCGGCAGACGAAAGCAGCAGCTGTAATCCCAGTATGCGTGCAGCACAGGTGAAAGCCGGCCAGCCTCTCCAAGAGACGGGCTCGAGTGATGTTCCTCACGGGTAAATCCCACACAGTAGTGGGGTGTAGACGATTCTTCTCCGCTCCAACAGCCTGGTCCAAAGCAATATAATAATAATCCAGCCGGAAAGGGGCTCTGCATTCACCGGTGTAGATTCTCCGGTGCGCGGTACTTCACATTAACTAGGTAGAACTTGACGTTATTCCACTAAGCTCTGACACTTTACTATCCTATTCGCACACGGTTATAAGTGCTCTATTTAGATGCACGGTTGCTCACTTCACTTGGTCGTTGACTCGTGATGAAGGCTTTACGTTTGAGGGTAACACGTTTCTAGGTTAACTCGTTCGAGAGTAACTTGGCTTTAGGCTAAGTGCTGCTGTCTCAATGCTCTATTTGAGGCCAAACGGGCCCTACTTCACCGCACGTTGTATCGTAGGTGAGGCTTCACTTGGTAACTCGAACTAAGACTAAGTGCTTCTGTATTCACCTGCGCCGTATTTATACGTTACGTGAACAAACTAGTACCAGCTTTATTCCTGTCTCATATCCTTGCGCAAAGCCGGGCATGTACAGACATGTCTTGACGGTGGCTTTGAACTCGGCATTGGGGGTATGGCCGTTGGCGCCTAGGGGATCGCTTCCAATAGGAGAACGAAATATTATGGTCTGTACTAGGCTAAAGGGATATTCCGTGTATATGTACAAAGAATACACAAGGGATATCAGACGATATACAAATAGTATACAATATATATCAATCAACAAATACATATATTCGGTTTAATCTGACCCTTTGTAACACCTATAAATAATATAAACATGTTTAAAATGAATAATATTTACTCATTTTAAGTATGTTTGTGTTTCCAATGCACAATATAACGTTAATATATCAAATAAAAATAATCGTTTTCCTGAACAGGAAGTGACTCACTGTCGCATAGCCGCATTTCTCCTAGCCGTATTTCTCTCGGCCCGGGCTAGACGCAATAGCGCTCCGAGTGCGCGTGCACGACGTGCACTGTTTCATCGCTGTATCCGTCGCAGCCAATCAGTGCGTAACGCGCTGTGCGTTGAAATATGATGTATTATGTTGGAAGCCGGGCGCGATTTGAAGCGGTCTAGGCAAGCAGCCTCTATAATTTCCGTAGCCACATTTCACGGAGACGCTCTCTGATTGGCCGACGTCAGTTTTTTTTCCGTAGCCGCATTTCGCGGAGACGCTCTCTGATTGGCCGACGTCAGTTTCTGTTGTGTAACTTGTGTTGTTGTGAGATGCAGCTATTTGTCTTAGAGCGTGACGGCAAGTTCTTTCGACGGTTAAGGTTAGAGTTTGTCTTAGAGCATGGCGATAGAACGCCAGGTAGTTTGCAGTCGGTTCGACGCGGAAATGGGCAAAGAAATCATCACAGTACTTGTGTTGTGTGGTGCTAAGCTAACACTTGGCTAACAAGAAGCTATAATATGGCGGATGCAGTCTGGACAGTGGTCTGGATATACATCAACAGTCTGGGACTGTGGGACAGTGGATTATACACTTTATCAAGCCCTCCTGCCCTGGACGTTTCGACTAAACAGTGAGTCTCTCTCTCTCTCTCTCTCTCTCTCTCTCTCAACACAGCGATGCTGTGTTCCTGTGTCTCCGAGAAATGCGGCTACGGAAAGTATTGACGGTGCTGCCTTGCTGAGATGATAATAGCGCTTCAAAACGCGCTGCTGTGTTGTGAACTATAACATTAATTTCGCTGCTGCTGATGCATAATGTATGAATGAATGGTGAGTTGTTTAAAATGACAACATATACATGTGTTAATTATTTTATTGGATTGATCCGAGAGACAGAGAGAGAGATTGCTCCAGAGCATTTATTAACGTTACATTTTCAACTCGACCTAACGTGAACCCCCGGCTGCGACTACTCAGCAGTAGATAGTACGGGCCGCCACTGTGTACACCTCCAGTACAGAAACATTGTTTATGAGTTTGCGTGTCAGGTAGACCATTGATTGACAGTCGAGTCTGCCAATTACGTCACATCGCTTGCACTCCAGCCGTCCGAAGCTGCAGCTGGACCCTATTGCCCATCTCTGCTGTTGATAAAGCTAGCCAAGTTATTATACACACAGATACACAGTGGGCCAGTGACTTTGGTGTAGGGGTGTAACAATGCATCGATCCTAAGGGGAAAATTCAACTGCATCGATTTGAAAATGTTAGAATCGATTATCGCAATTTTTATGTGTACACGTTATGTTATTGTCATGTCCATTACAGCCAACACAACGACATAATACGCTACTGCATCAACGTTATGATTAACAAAGCAAGGCATTCGTTTTGTTGCATTACCGTTATATTACTATTGCTATCGATAAATCTAGGTGTTCTAAAATCTATTGCTATTGGTAAGACTATATAATAAGTTAGTGTCTCGGAAAACGCAGAGCCCTGATCGCAATGGCGGAGTTTCAGGACGTAAACAAGCAAAATGAGAGCTTCCGATTGGTCATTTGCTTTATTTCCCATGAAACCAGTCACGTCACTCTACTGTGATTGGACCGTTGGCTTGAGTGCAATGTGGGACTTGTAGTTTTTTAACGATTCTCAGCGGAGAAATAAAAAAAAAAGGACGACTGAGGCTGTAATCTGCACTCGCACACCGTGCGCGTAATTGATTTTTCAGGTTCGCACACACATATTTTTAGGGGCATATGCGAGCAATATGGTCGCACTGTAGAGCCCTGTATTGCGATACTCTTATTTTGAAAATCCCCTCGAGTCGTGAGCATATCCGCCCAGCTGGCTGCAACAACAACAGTAGCTCAGCGCAGCTCAGCGTGTGTAGACGTTAGACAACATTGCTTCAGACTTCAGAGTCCGCCTATTTTGCCCAAAATAAGTGCCTGTTGTTTTTTTTCCCCACAAGGGGTCAAATGCATCGAACATGCTTTCCATCCTCGCCATTCCTTTATGCCCACGTCGCGTTAAATACCGAAATTAACGTTGCGTTAGCGTGAGCTAACTAAGCTAAGCTGATAGAGAGAGAGCAGCAGAGGTCCACTAGGGACTGGGAAGGAGGGGGGGTTACTGCATTCTCGAGATAGCCCCACTAACAGGATATGGCCGGTACTGCACCTTCTGACTCCCAATATGCCTTTTCCAGCCAAAATACAGCGCTGTGATAGGATATTAATATCGGAAAAAAAAGAAAAGCGAACCAAAAACAGTGAACAGGAGGTCTATTTGTATTAAAAACAATAGATTGTTTTTCATTTAAATGTCTGGAAGAGATCAAAAATAAAAATGTCATGATATTTCCATTGCCTTTTTTGTTGTTGATTTAAATGTTACCGATTGTGTTAAATGGGCATATAATATCGTCTCATATCGATCGCAGGCACCTGAATCGAATCGTATCGTATCGTGGCAGACTTTGTGATATCGGAAAATATCGTATCGTTGTCCAAAGAATCGATATCGTATCGTGATGAAACTGGTGATTCCCACCCCTAGTAGTATATAGACTGATATAGGGATATATTCCAGTAGGCGCAGAGCGTCGCTATTACTCGCATAACTATGGTTATATAGATAACCGTATGTTCAACTTCACAGCTCAGCTTCATGTTTATCAATTAAATTAATATTTATTTGTACACCCCTACATTTGTATGATTAGTTGAATCACAATAAAAGGAGACAATTCTATAACGATACCAACCCAGTTTCTCTTGGACCTCGCTCTCTGCAGGAGTCTCTGGTGCAAGTCCTGACCAGCACCCTCTTTAAACTCCTTCACAAAGCCGAGCGTAGCCTGGTACTCCTCCTTAGACGCAAACGGACACACTGAAGACAAAACACAGAGTAGACAATCAGCACCAACGGAGGAGTAGCCTGGTTCTAACAGACAGTATGTTCCAGCTCCCAGTTAATGGCTGTATTGTTTTGTATTGATGTTATGGTACTCCGCTGACCTGCATCCAGGTACTTGGCCAGACTGTCCTCTAGCAGGGGGACAGGGAGTGGTGGCAGACTGTCCTGGTACTGAAAGGTCCGCTCTGACGACTCGGACACTTGGTTAGCCATTTCTTGCTCTTGAATTGGACTGTGGGGGGGTTATGGTTATAGATACTAGTTTTTCCACAATATTAACCTTTGCGGCACGGCTGATAATGGCTGAGTAGAGGGGCACGCGGGGAGGTAAGGACATTTCAGAGTAAAATAAGAAAGAGGGACAGGGCATTCTTGCATTTTGGTTGAATTTTGTACTAGTTTGTATATTGTATATTTTGTATTGATTGATTGATTGAAAACTGTATTAACAGATTGCAGAATGGGTACAATACAGTACGGCTCAATACACACAATTGTTAAGGGGATGTCATGCAGACCAGAGAAAGACGTTTGTCTTGGGGGACCCTGATGGAAACAAGACAAACGTCTTTCTCAGGTCTGCATCCCCTTAACAATTGTATGTATTGAGCCGTACTGTATTGTACCCATTCTGCAATCTGTTAAATAAAGTTTTCATTCATTCATTGTTTACATCAGGGTCCCCCATTTTGACATACAGGTATACAGATTACACAGGGTGAGCCGAAAACTCTTTGGAACAGTGTCCGTCCAAATACACAAGAACAAATCCCAGGAATGACAAGGAACATTGAGACAGAAAACATACGTTCATGGCAGATGTTCGTTGTGCGCCAGGCTTCGTTGTTTAATCAGTTTTAAAATGTGGGTCAGATTCACATATAATCGCTCGTAGTGTTTACAGTGGGTGACAATATTGTCACAAGGAAAGAAGATATTACCTACCTGGGTTCCATCCTAGAGGCAAATCTTTCCTGTGACAAAATGGCATCCAATGTAATAAAAAAAGTCAACCAACGAACACGATTCTTGTACCGGATCTCCTCACTGGTAAACAAGAACACCCTGAAGACTCTAGCAGGAGCACTCATTCAAGGGTACTACGACTATGCTTGCACCTCATGGTACCAAAGCACCTCAAAGGCGCTAAAAACAAAATTACAAACATCTCAAAACAAACTGGTCAGACTACTGCTTGACCTTACTCCTAGAACCCACCTCACCCCTACCCACTTTGACAACCTAGGATGGCTTAGAGTAGACGACAGAGTACAGCAACTTGCAATGGGCCTGGTCTACAAGATACACTACACGACCAAGGTACCCATGTACATGACAAAATACTTCCCAAAGGTCAGTGAATATCACGATCACAACACCAGAGGGAGCTCCACAAATCATGTTAAACCCAGATTCGGCTCAAACAAGGGACTAAACACGTTTCGCAATTATGCCACATCAATGTGGAACGCCCTACCCAAAGCTGTAAAGGAATGTGAATCACTACCCACTTTCAAAAACACTCTCAAAAAACACCTAAGGGAGACTGCAACTCGAAACTGGCCCCTGTAAATGTCCGAACACAACCCCCTCCAATGTACAGTAAATTACCAAGTATGGTCTTGTCAATAATCCAATGTACAGTGTTGTTTGTACAGTTGTACAGTGTCCCCCACCCACCCCTCCTACCCACCCCCCCCCCCCCCCCCACCTCCAATGTACAGTCCCCCCCCACCCCCACCTACCCAATCCAATGTACAGTTTCTACGCCTAATGTATATACTCTTTTCTTTCTGGACTCTTTTTGTATCACAAACAGTACTGTAATTGCAAATGTGGTATGTCATAAATGTATAGATGTAGCAGTACTGTCTATCTGTATGTCATGTATGTCATATATGTTACGATGAATTGAAAATGGGGGACCCTGATGTAAACAAGACGAAAGTCTTTCTCTGGTCTGCATCCCCTTAACAATTGTATGTATTGAGCTGTACTGTACTGTACCCATTCTGCAATCTGTTAATCAAGTTTTCATTCATTCATTCATTCATTCATTACACCCATTATTAAGTAACATTGTAAATTACCGTAGCGATATCAGGGCCGTTGCTTTTAGATCCATACGCACTCTCACATGAGAAATTAAAGCTTTACATATGCGTATGTTTGTGTACAGCACTTTGAGCTGCATGAGACTTACTTACTTACTTACTTACTTACTTACTTACTTACTTACTTACTTACTTACTTACTTACTTACTTACTTACTTACTTACTTACTTACTTACTTACTTACTTACTTACTTACTTACTTACTTACTTACTTACTTACTTACTTTGTTGTACACAGCCAGCGCTCCTCTCCTCACCGTTGGCGTTCCCCTAGTAAACGCGCTGCCTGCCAAGTGCCAACCCGGAAGATAATACTCTGCAGTATTATCAAACAACGCGTGATTTTCTTTCCCGTAGCCTTTGTTTGCGAAGACGCTCTCTAATTGGCTAGCCCGCGTACAGCGAAGACCCTCTCTGATTGGTTTAGCTCCGAAGGGTCTTTTCCGCCTTGTACATAATATTCTCTGCTTCGAAATGGTTATTCTTTGGCCCTCTTTCGAAGTGGGTTATGCTTAGAGTTAGGGTTAGCCGGGTATCTCAAAATTTTGGGGGCATTGTCACTAGGCTATAAACAGGCCGCAGGCGTGCGTTCCTGAAATCAACTGGGGTTGCACGCACCTAATGGCGCCTCCTGATGAATTGAAAATGGGGGACCCTGGTGTAAACAAGACGAAAGTCTTTCTCTGGTCTGCATCCCCTTAACAATTGTGTGTATTGAGCTGTACTGTATTGTACCCATTCTGCAATCTGTTAATAAAGTTTTCAATCAATTCAATCAATCAAAACGTGCGCGCGCTCCCGCGAATGCGCATAAATGTCCCCTCGCTTGAGCACAGACAGTGGTGCGTTATTGAAATGAGCGCGCTCCCGCGAATGCGCATTTAATGTCCCCTCGCTTGGGCACAGACTAAAGACAGTGCCTAATTGCCTCTACGAATGGAATGTAACACGTCTTCACAACAAGTTAGGTGTGAATGTGTCTGAGAACGTATTTAACACACCTGACGACCGGCGCTATTGATATGCAAATAGCGAGTGAGCTTGCACACCGTGCTACCCCGTCCCATGAACAACGCATGCCTGAGCACAGACTACAGACAGACAGTGCCTAATTGCCTACGAATAGAATGTAACACTTATCATTCACAACAAGTTAGGTGTGAATGTATCTGAGAACGTATTTAACACACCTGACGACCGGCGCTATTGATATGCAAAGTAGCCCAGACCCGGCGCCATGGGCAGGCATTGGGGGGCCTGGCCCGCCCACTGAGTCAGCTGTGCCCACCCTGGAAAAAAAAGAAGAAAAAAAAATCATTTTTTTTTCTCAATCAAAGTCGACTATCCAAATGCTTAGTCGGGGACAGCCCTAGTGGGCACTGATGTCAACAACAACACTACTGAAGCTAGCACGGCACTCTGTGAGAATTCGTTTTCTACCCTCAAGAACATCTTTACAGAACATCGCCTTAGTATGCTTCATCGACGCAAGGCCAATTTAATTCAGTTGGCATTTGAGAAGGACTTAACAAAAAAGTTCAGGAATGAGTGGAGGGGCAGTGTTTAAGAAGATTTCACTCTGTCCCCAAACGCCGCTTGCCGCTCTACTAATGATGGTGAGTAGCCTGTGGAGGAATTTTGTTTGCTTTTTTATGCACTTTATTTTTGTCAGTTCAGTTCAGTTTGTCAGTGAATTCAGAAGTGTTGAATAAATGGAGACTTTTCAAAGATATAGAATAGAATAGAAATGTATTATCCTGAGGGAAATTTGACACTCCAAATCACTCAACATTAAACATTTAGACAGAACAAGTCACAAATAAGAATAACAAAACAAATGGCCTAAGAATAGAATAAAATGAAATAGAATAAAAATAGAATAAAAGATACAGTAAATAAATACAGTAAAAATATACTGAAGTCTACAGTAGGTGTAATATTGCACAGTGCTGTTTAAAAAGTAAGAGTCCAGGAAGATGGTAACTGTCACTCTGTGCTCAGTGATGCAGTGAGGCACAGTGATGCATTGTATAGTCTGATGGCTGTCGGAATGAAGGACTTCCTGTGCCATTCAGTGCTGCATTTAGGTAGTGTGAGCCTATAACAATACATGCTCCTCCTGTCAGCCAAGTCTGTGTATAGTGGGTGGGAGGGGTTTTCCCTGATGGCCTGGAGCTTAGCAAGGCTCCTCCTCTCCGCCACCCTCGCTAGGGCGTCCAGCTACACCCTAACCACGCTACTGGCCTTCCTGACCATCTTATCCAGCCTGTCTGTGTCCCCTGCTCTCAGTCCGCTGCCCCAGCAGGTCTGTTATATATATCCGTTCAGTCTGTTTTTGTATAAGTGAATGTTCTTAACTGCTGCATCATGAGATACTTGGTACTCAGCACCACACTCTGAAACGAGCTCTCCGGGTGGTATCAGATGAGATTTCAATGAGTTCTTCCAAGAGTTTGGATGTAGATGTGTCAGGAAGCTTTGTCTCAATGTTGTCTGTAAAGTTTTTTTTTATCCAGAGTAACTTGGTGATCCTTTTCTGTGTTTTATTAAATAATGATTTTCAGATTTTGAGAAATGGTCAAACTTATCCAAATATGGTATTTTCATGGAAAACAGTGCAGCTGCAACAGATAGCACTTTAGTGATAATTTTCTGTAATCCAAAAAAAAAAAATTATTTAATTTTTTATTTCAAGGCACCCCTGGCAGCTCTCTGAGGCACCCTAGCACTGGCGGGGATATAGGCGAGGCAGCCAAGGCAGCTGCCTTAGGGCCCGCAGGGGGGGGGGGCCCGGGCCCGGACTGAATGGAGCTCCCGTTCGTGGGACTGGATCGACAGACTGACTGTGCGTTTGTTTTGATTGTAGGCTCCTCCCGTTTTGCCAGTACTGTGGTACGACTGATATCGTGTGGTTTAGGAACAGGGCGTTTTACACAAATCCAGCGCTCCCTTTCTTGGCTGTGATGTAGCCACGTAAGTTTCTTGTGCCGCGTTCACGTTACGTGGGAAGAAACGGAAGAACCAGCTTCCGACTGGGAAAAACCATTCACGTCAGCCTCCTAGTGGTAATTCCTACTAGGACATATGGGATTTTTTTATAGACCCCGATATCTCCCACTTCGCATCACGAATTGCAGAAGTATGGATGTGGGCGTTTCATTGAGTCAATGCGTGAAGGCTTCGTTGTAGCAACGAGATGTCCTCTGGTTCTTCCGCTTCTTCCCACGTAACGTGAACGCGGCACAAGCAGCGCGGACATAAACAACAAAGATGGCGTGGGTTACGAATAGTTTCAAAGGAAAAAGATCGCTTGCTATTTGTAATAAATGCAATGCAGAAGTTCCACGAGGAGGGAAAGGGGCAACACGCTATAATAAGCTGCTGGCGGGACATTTACTGAGGACCAGCACAAAGTGTGGATATTATGATTTAACAAGTCCATCTGTCCAGGTCGGACGATGACACCATTATTGCAGGTAAGCAGGCAGCCTAGCCGTTTCTAACTTTTTTATAATAATGCAGGACCTGTTGCAGAGGTCTTTATTCGGCATGCAACGACACTCAATGTTTTAGTGGTACACACAGCGGTTAGTTTAGCACACACACCGGAACACACACGCATGCATTGTCTCTTTAGGATCGCAGATGCGATTTGTCTCTGCAATTAACTACTAACGTTATCACGCTAGCTTGGATGCTAACTAACGTAATGTCATGGTGAATGAATGAAAACTTTATTTAACAGATTGCAGAATGGGTACAATACAGTACAGCTCAATACATACAATTTTTAAGGGGATGCAGACCAGAGAAAGACTCGTCTTGTTTACATCAGGGTCCCCCATTTTCAATTCATCATAACATAATGACATACATGACATACAGATAGACAGTAGTGCTACATCTATACATGACATACCAGATTTGCAAATACAGTACTGTTTGTGATACGAAAAGAGTCCAGAAAAGAGAGTATATACATTTGATGTATTATAATTGTATTGTGATATGTTTTGTTTCATGTTGAAAAAATAAAAAATAAAAATTGATATTTTTTTAATAATACAATAAATATCGGTGGGGGGGGGGCCCGAGCTGTCAATCTCGCCTCAGGGCCCGTGGGGCATTCCGACCGCCAGTGCACCCCTGTTGAGAACCGCTGTTCTAGAATACACAAAAACGTTGTAATTTTTCGGCCTATTTATGAATCGTTTTCAAATAAACGCTAGATTATCGATAGTATATGTGTACGTATGCACGCTATAGATGCGAGCTGAAAAATCGATTATCTTATTTCCTCATCAGCGATCACAGCCAAACAGCCACATCACACATAGGGGACACGCTGTTATCTCAGCGAATACAGCTCCGATTACCCCAAAACTGGTAACATAGACTCCTTACCTTAGATCAGATGTTCTCCAAAAAGATTATTCCAATTCCTGATCGCCATTCCAAATATCTATCACGCTTATTGATAGATTATTGGCTGCTGTAAATATATATTCCAGGCTGATTTCCGTCCCGCGATCAGATCCCTCTTGAGCAGACTGCTCGCCAGCACAAGGAGCCAGTTGGCTCCACCTCTACAGATCTACAGATCCCAGGTCAGTCTAAGCGACTGACCTGCAGTTACACAGGGATAGACGATAGGGGACGCTTTTTTCCAATCTGAGCTCCTGTAGGGGCTGGTGTACCAACGGGAGACTCGGTTGATGAAATATGAATTCAGATCGCTAATAAAAAAATAAAATGATAATAAACGTCGTCGGCACTCAGTGGGGGGGCTAATAAAACGAGATATGATGTCGCTGGCACTCAATGAGTTAAGACCCACCTTTTATCTCTGGCTTTCGACACCATGTAGCTTGTTGATTTTATGATCTTATTGTCTTACTGTGTTATTGTTGTATCATTTTGTTACTGTGTCCTTTGCTTTTAAATATTTTTTAAGTACTCTGATCTATTTTAATTTGTATTGCTGCCTATGTTTACCTTTTTTTCTTCTCTTTTTTGGTACTCTTGTTTTTTTTTATCTATTTTTAGTGCTGCTTATAGTTTTTAATATGCTCCCTCTGTACAGCACTTTGTGCCCCTGTGGCTGTTAAAGCGCTTTATAAATAAAGTTGGATTGGATTGGATTGGATTGGATTGTATATCAAAGCAGTACAATTGTTCCGTTCTCTGTTACTGCTGTGTACTCCACGATTCCCTCCCTCCCTCCACGAGGGCCTCTGGGAAGAATGAGGAGCTCTTACAAGGACAGTTACGCTCTGTGCCTACACTACGTTATTTCACTGTGTGTATAAACGTATAACTAAAATGATCAGTATATGTTGATTGCACATGTTAAATAAACTAGAAAGTATAATCAATACTTAGTATACTTACATACTATATACATACTGCCAAGCAGGAAGGCTTGCATCAGTATTGTCTTTCCCTCCCGTGTGACCTTGTATCCTGCTTCGGTCGGCGCCCCAGGACGAATAAACTGCTGTGTGCTGATTGGTCGCTATGACCTTATCTCGGAAGAAGATTTGTTGCTGTCTCACTTTACAAACAGTTCGACCTCCGGTCGCGTCCAAGAATCCTAAAATGCAGCTCGCTGATTGGTGCAACAGATGCTTAACCCTTTACTATCACACTACCGATGGTCACTGCACGATGCTGTACGTGTTTAAAACACAACGGGTGATGATTAAGCTTAACCATGATTAAGTATATGGTTATTGTATATGCCTGTATAGTACCTGTATATATATATATCTGTATATATCTATAGCTTACAGGCTATCCCTCCTAAGACCAGTCTCCCTCACTAGCATGCTGATAAGGCCGGGGACCAGTGCAAAAGCACATGACATTGATGAGAGGGATCCTAGGGGAATTCTGAAGTACAGTTAAACTGTTACTTTTACTTTTTCAAGTTACTAACCATTGGCGTAGCGATAAGCCAATGGCAAGACACAGTTGAAAGAAGGAGTGTTTATCTTTGCTTGCAATATGACGCTACGGAACTGTGTATAAAAAGTTATGTTCGCGCATGAAAAGCTCTTCAGCTTTTTTCGTGACTTTTTGTATCTCCATTTCAAAGTCGAGCGGTGTATTGGGACTTGAATATGGATGTTTTAAATGCGAGCTTTTCCCTATGATGGCGAGCACTTTCTTGTCTGTTTAGATTTGAAGAGCTGTGCTTGGCTCTTAGCTCACTTTTTGTGATGATTTTTTAAACCATAGAGGTTTTATTGTTCTGCAGGTGAAAGATGCTGATTTCGTCTTTGATGAGTGTTTATATCCGTGCTTTATTATTTTCCTGGATTGGATCTTTCCAAGACAGTATTATTGTAACTACTTTTTCTAATTAAACCAAACTTTGTTAAATACTTTTATTCAACTCTTGGACCGCGTTCTTTTACGAGCTCCATCATGATCTTTCAAAACGCTGGCCACGCCTTGCTTTCATCTGAGGTAAGCGGGATGGAATTGATTGGAATCAATATGTCCTGGTAGCCTGATTACAGATTCAATCAATTGCTATTACTGCTTCTAGCTAAAGTTATACCAATGACTATTCAGTAGTTCTTACGTCTGTACCCAGGTTGGAGTCAAAAGTAGGGCTCTGATGTGGATACCCTTGTATTGAGCATGTTTTCGACCTGGTCTTATGGAAATTATTATTAATATTATACACTAATATTACACTATTATTAATAGTACTACCTATTAAATAGTATTCCCAAGCAGACATTCTGTTTATTACAAACAATAAAGAGATGAACAACTCTTTTATTTCATATGAAATGGATAAAACCAACCAGTGACTATGAAATACAAACTTGGCCACTTCCATGAAGAATTAACTCTCCTGGAAGAGGTTCCAAGCAAGCATCACAACCTCTGTCTCTGCGAACGGCCTGATATTAATGGGGACCTGGATGATTGATCACCGAGGACGCTCTGTGAACAATTGCCCAGACCACCAATTCAGGGATTTTCCTGAAATATCAGAGGTTCTGGGGCTTAATACATGGCATGATTAGGATTGAGAATTGACTCGAGAACTTAGCGAGTTTAGCACCTTGCTGAGGGATATCGAGCGGCCACAGGGTTTTATCTCAGAAGTGTTGAGATAGATAAGAGACCCCTGTAGCTCTTAACACTATGTAACGGAGGTCCGTGAGTAATATCCACAGTCACGAATATTGTACCCATTCTGCAATCTGTTAATAAAATGTTCAATCAATCTATCAATCAATCAATCAATCAATCCCCTCCAGGTATAGGATTGCATCCAGCTCACTGATGAACTATCAGGTGTCACCAGTTGTAATCATCCCAGGTGTTTCTCGTTTGTTCCTGTGTATGTCAGTTCCTTGTTGCCTGTTCTGTATTGGTTCATTGTCACTACTACTCTGTCTATGTTGCTCGTACCATGTTTCAAGTTCCATGTTCTCAAGTAAGTGTTCCCCCATGTTAGTACTTCTTTCTGTTTCTGTTTACTTTTTCCCCTCTTCCACAGTTGTCACTAATCGGATAGGTTTTGTTCCCTTGTTGTTTATTAGTCTTGTCATTAAAACCCTTGGACTTGCTGCCGTCTCCACTTGTCTGCTATTGGTCCTACCACGTACACCACCACCCCATGACACAAAAAGATAACAAATTTGATTAGCTGTTGCTTTAATAAAATGTAGCCCATTACTGAATGAAAATCCCCTCTCGTAGCCCCTGACAGTGAGTATGTTTCTCTCAGTTGTATTTATGCAGGAGAGAAAGAGCTACCCACTTTCAAAACCACTCTCAAAGAACACCTACGGGAGACTGCAATTCGAAACTGGCCCCTGTAAATGTCCTAACCCAACCCCCTCCAATGTACAGTAAATGACCAAGTATGGTTGTCAATATTACAATGTACAGTTTTGCTTGTACAGTTGTACAGTGTCCCCCACCCACCCACCCCTCCTACCCAACCCCTTCCCCCCCCACCCACCCAACCACCTCCAATGTACAGTCCCCCCCCCCCCACCCACTCAACCCCACCCCACCAATGTACAGTTTCTACTTCAAATGTATATACTCTCTTTTCTGGACTCTTTTTGTATCACAAACAGTACTGTATTTGCAAATCTGGTATGTCATAAATGTATAGATGTAGCAGTACTGTCTATCTGTATGTCGTGTATGTCATATATGTTATGATGAATTGAAAATGGGGGACCCTGATGTAAACAAGACGAAAGTCTTTCTCTGGTCTGCATCCCCTTAACAATTGTATGTATTGAGCTGTACTGTACTGTACCCATTCTGCAATCTGTTAATAAAGTTTTCAATCAATCAATTCAATCAGCTACTGAACGGTCCTGACTGAGGAAGAGCCAAACAAACCTGGAAAGTGCTTTCTGTTCGAGGCCACTGGATGTCACTCTCCTCCACAACCAACACCAAAAGAGATGCAGTCCTTTATTGTATTGGCTAATTACTGCCTTGTTGTGTAGCATGAATGAATGAATGAATGAATGAAAACTTTATTTAACAGATTGCAGAATGGGTGCAATACAGTACGGCTCAATACATACAATTGTTAAGGGGATGCAGACCAGAGAAAGACGTTTGTCTTGTTTACATCAGGGTCCTCTATTTTCAATTCAGTGACATTTATGGCATAGGGACATACAGGTATATATAGTACTGTTACATTTGTGACATGCTTTTGTTACAAAGATGAAAACAGGAATGTCCAGTCGTTGCTTTTCTTTTTTAATCAAATCTTAATTTCTTTTATTTTCTATTAGTTCACAATTCCTAGTTCAATTCAGTTATTTTCAGTTCAGTTCAAAATCCTTTTACATTCTGTGTGCTTGACGAGCCGCACCAAACATATCACGGCTGTTTCCAATACAGCAATCAATTCGGTCACATGCAATTCAGCACGGCTGCAGTGTTGGCAGGAGCTGTCCACTCTTGAGTGGTGCTGAAAGACAAATGTGTTATTTTGTGGCAAACACGCAGTGCACTTTCAATGTCATTAAAGCAAATAAAAACAAATAAAACAAACGTTATCACCAATTAAACTATGTGTGTGTATTATATTTTACTTTATGAGGCTGTAATGAAAGTGTATATTATCTATATAATAGTTGCAACAAACTCCGGCCCGATGAACACTGTTCATCAATTAATCTCAAGGTTATACAATAACTGTATTGGCCGTCTTATTTGGCCTCTTAGGATCCAGAAACGCTCATGTAGCTGTGTTAAGGTGTTCTGAAGTCCATTATGCATTACCTCTTCATGCGCATGTTTTATTTCCAGTTCTGTAAATACGTCATGCGCGGGTAGAATATTTACAAAGTCTCGCTCCTATTAGAGCCGCTAATAACTCCAGTCTTGGTAGCGTCACCGTCTTCAAAGGGGCTACCTTCGTTTTGGCGCATATTAACGTGCAGGTGCTTTCATCGTTCCCAACCGTGCGTAAATAGCCTATGGCGCAGTACGCAGTTTCACTGGCATCAAAGAATACGTGGAGTTGTCGCTCTGTGATTGAACTCGGGGTTCCAGTGTCGTAGGGTCTGGGAATGAACATAGTCTTGACAGTTTGTAACTCTCCATACCATTCTTTCCATTTTGAATTTAAATCGGTGGGCAAGTCTTCATCCCACTCTAGGCCTTGTTCCCATGTTTCCTGGAATAGTCGCTTGGCCCTCACCGTGAATGGTGACAGGAACCCGATAGGGTCGAATAGCCTGGCGACTGTTTGCAGGATTGTCCTCTTTGTGCATTTTGTATTCTTTGATTCTCGTAGAATACTTGTCAGATCAAACATGAAATCGTCCGATGTCGTTCTCCACGTCATTCCCAGAACCTTGACTGGGGCATTCTGGTCCAATTTCGTTTCCTGTAGTTTGTTCTGTAGTTCAGGTGAATTAGTTTTCCATTTACACATCTTCATTGCGGCCTTGTCCATGATTATTTTGGATTCTTTATACAACTTGTATGCATCTTCTCCTGTATCCGCTCCATTTATGAAATCATCCACATAAAGAGTTTCTCTTAATGCTTTTACCGTAGAGGGGTATGTTGACTCCAATCCCTCCAGATGATGTCTGATAGTTGCTGACAGCAGGAATGGGCTGGCAGTCGCGCCAAATGGAACCCTTGTCATCCTCATTATGCATTCATTATGTTCGTTTTCATTCTCTGTATGAGGTGTCTTGTCTGTCCACAGGAACCTCAGTGCGTCTCGATCTGTCGGGTTTATTGAGATTTGTAGGAAGGCCTTTTCAATGTCCGACATGAAAGCAATTTTGTATTGCCTGAATTTCAATAGAACACTCAATAAATCAGGGTTCAAATTGGGCCCAGTTAATAGACAGTCATTAAGTGAGTCACTATTTCCATCATGTGACGATGCATCGAATACAATCCTGACTTTCGTCGTTGCGCGTTCCTCCTTCACAATAGCATGATGTGGCATGTAGTACAATGGGTTACCGATAGTATTGGTTTTGACTGGTTCAATGATTTTCTTCTCCAAGTAGTCATCGATCACCTCATTGTATCTTGTGAAGAGTTTACCATCATGTTTGAATCTTCTCATCAGACGTTGAAACCTGTTCTCTGCAATTATGTAGTTCGATGACAGTTTCAAAGTATCTGTGCGCCATGGTAGTTGCACTTCATAACGTTCTCCGTTGTGCGTAATGGTTTCTTTGAATTGTTTCAGGGCAATTTCATCATTGGCGCTCAACTTAGTTTCTGGTTCAGGGTTGATTCCCAGGGATTCTAGCTCCCAGAATAAGCGCAACTGTTCAGACAGTATTTTATTATCTACATTGACATGCATCACTCCAACGTTGGTTATGGTGCTGACGTGCATTGTAGTTACCGTGCCTTGAATGAGCCATCCGAAACTGCTCTCAGCTGCCACTAGTCCATCTTGTAGTCTTTCAATCTTTCCAGAGACCACTTTCCAATAGTAGTCGGATCCGATTAATATTTCCACATCTTGATTTTCCATTCCGTGGACCTTTACGTCGGCCAACAGCATTCCTTTTCCTTCCATCTCTGTGGATCTCCGGGTACACTCATTAGTGACATGCACACTTGTGGTGATTCCAGTAATTCAATTTCGATTGTTTGGCCATTTCTCACATCGGATAATTTTGCCCGTACTTTATTGCAATGCACTCGTTTTGGTTGTAGGCTACCAAACGTGTGTAATTGTATTACCTCGGAGCCTATTACCGGTAGATTTAGTTTGCGTGACAATTCTGTTCTTATAAAGCTACGTTGACTCCCACCGTCCAACAGGCATCTGGTCAATTTACTCCTGGTTGCGTTTTGGCTAACCAACCACACTGTTGCTGTTTGGAGTAAAACATTGCTGTTATGGCCCGAATTATATCCGACGGTAGTATCAGTTTGTAGGTTTGTAGGTTGTTGCGCTACGCGCAGTCTTGGTTCATAGGGGCGCATATCGTGGGGCTGAGCGCATACTACTTTGTGGTGTCGCCGGCCACACTTCTCGCATGAAACCTGCGCCTTACAAGTTCTGGCCATATGTCCTGTCCCCAAACACACAAAACAACGTCCTTGTTTTTTAAGGAATTCTCTTCTCTGTTCGACTGTATTTTCCGTGCAGTGTTTGGAGATATGGTTGGCTTTGTTGCAAAATATGCAGTTCTGTGGCGCTCCCGTATATAATGCAGCGGTAGACGCTCTATAGCAGGGGTCAGCAACCTTTTTGACATGGAGTGCCTGTTTGAAATATAGTTGTAACTAGTGTGCCTCAACAATATTCCATGCATCGTAATTTTTTTCTTCTCATAATCAGGTATTTTTAATGATAATTTTTACATTATTACATCATTATTGTTATTATTATTAACAATATTATTATGATGGTTGTATCAACCCTAAATCTGAGTTGGGGGGGGGGGGGATGCAATGCAGACAAACAGCTGCATACAGTGCGACCATTTCACTCACATTTGCCCATTCATTTTTGGACACATCACACACCATTGGTGTGTGTACTGTATGTGTGCTGTCATAGCTCCACTTACAGGCCTAATGGAGAACACCAGGATGTGAATGGAGGGTGAATGTGAGGTATATCGTGTAAATACGTTTTGATTGATCGCAAGACTACACTGTAAAAAAGAATATAATAATAAGTTACCAGAACTTAAAAATATTGAGTTCAGTTACTGTGCATTAAGGTTTTCAGTTTTCAATTCATAATAAGTTAACAGAAAAATAAGTACACAACCACATTATTTCAACCTAATAAAACTATGTTTATTGTCATTGTTTTAAGAACACAAGTTGACTTGGTAATACTCACATTTTGAGTAAAAAAAATGGCTTTTAACATGTGCAATGTTCAATGAAATAGAAAAATAAATAATACAATTTGTTGATTAATCCCACTGGTCACAATGGTGACCATAATAATGTTTTTGTTATAAGGCTCTGCAAATGTTACTGAATGATGTAGCAATGTATTTCCAGCTAAATTGAAATAATAAACAAATAAAGGGTCTCAATTAAATATGTGGTAGTAAAAAGAACCTGTGGGAGGATTTCAACAAGATAAATGCGACAACAGTGCAAAATATTTCACTATAATATTTCAAAGCAAAAAAAAATCTTTTTTACTGCTGCCCCCTGTGCCTATGCAAATGCCCCCGCGTGCCTATGCATTTTTGTGGGTTCAGATCAATCAAGTTTGCCGTTCTTTCTCGGCTTTCAACTTCTCTTTTCAGGAATTTCATTAAGCCCTCTACTTCCAACATGTCGTCTTCCTCTCTTTGGCGGCTGAACGCGAGCGTTATGCTCTCTGGCACCATTTTCATTAGGATAGGGCAGAGTAGGCTACCATACATTTCAGAGACGACTTTAAGCGCTGACAGACTTCTGACTTGTATTTCGATCTCATCATATAGTATTCGTAGGGCGACTGTGTCGTTTGCACGTTTAACCGGGGTCAAGTTTAATAACTTATTCATATGGGCATTGATTAAAAGATCCTTTCGGCCAAATCTGTTTTCCAACATTTTAATCGCAGCATCATAATTTTCATTGGTTAATGCGAGACCCGTGATTGCGTTTGCAGCCCTTCCCGTGAGATAGGACTTCAGATAATTAAACTTGTCAGCCTTGCTGAGGTCTGGGTTTCTGTCACGATGGGGTTAGGTAGAATGCAATAATACAGAAAGGGAAGGAATGGAGGAGGCAGAGGCGAGGAGTGAAGCTTGGAGAAGGGTGTTTACTGTAGAATCCAGTGCAATACAAGGAAAAATACAGAAACTACATAACAACTTCACAATACAAAACAACAAACACTAAGACTTACTAGAGGGAGAACGGTGCGACACGACGTGGAGGAACAGGGGGTAACTGGAGGAATGTCGCCACACAGAAGGGAGGACAGACAGAACCCTATATACCCCAACTAATTAACAATTAAGAACACCTGGCCAACACAGAATCACAAACAACACCTAGACAATAAGCAAAGAACAACTAAACACAAAAGCAACTCCTAACAACCCAACAGTACACCACATCACACAAGGGAAGGGAAAGTCAACAACAGTACACACCATGACACCACATTAATCATACTATTAATTATTGTTATCACAGTAGTCAGGATGTCCAGTGTACTGGAGCGCACCGATTGTTTGTCACCACTAGAGGGTGGTAGGGCGCCAATGTCAGGCCGAGGGCCAATGTCAGATAGAGGGCATTGCCCAAAGTTAGGTGGAGGATACTGCCCAATGTTACCATCCTGCCCAGTCCAGCCAGGACCGGGCCTAGGATCCTGACAGTACCCCCCCCTCAACGGGTGGCTTCCAGACACCCGAAAACAACGTCCATAAGCAGGTGAGGGAGGAAGCCGGAACCCCGGAGAGGACCCAGGGAGAGGACCCGAAGACGAGGGACCAGGAGGCTGAACGAAAAACCCAGGAGGGGCATAGCAGCCAGGGGGGTAGAAAACGGGCGCAGATGCCCGGAGAGGGGGGGTGGGGACGGGAACAGAGGCCCGGGGAGGAGGACTGGACCTGGGAACAGAGGTCCGACGAGGGGGGGTGGGGATGGGCACCGAGACCCGGGGAGGGGGGCAGAACCTGAGAACCGAGGCCCGACGAGGAGGGCTGGACCTGGGAAGCGAGGCCCGACGAGGTGGGGTGGGTACAGGTGTAGAAGCCCGGGAAGGGGAGCTGGACCCTGGAGCCGGATCCCGGACGAGAGGCCCTCCAGCCGCCGGACTAGGGACCGGTTCAGGAGAGCCGGAATGGAGGTGCGGCGGCGACGACCCCCGGAGCAGGATCCCACGCAGGCCCCGGCGAAGACCACGGCGAAGACCCCGGCGGAGACCACGGCGAGGACCAGGACGCCGATCACGGCGCAGAGCTGGACCAGACGGGGAGCCAGGATCCGTCGAAGAGCCGGGAGCCGGCACGGCAGCCGGACCAGGTGGAGAGGCCGGGCAGGGCGTGGAGACCGGATCGGTCTCGGCGGCGAGGCGTGGTGTAGGATCCGGGGATGAGGAGCCAGGACCCAGAGCAGAGGCTGGACTGGGCGTGGAAGCTGGACCAGCTGTGGAGGCCTTACTAGCCATACTAGCCTCGGGGGCTAGGCTAACTGTGGGCCCTGGACTCACTGTGGGAACTGTGCTAGCTGAAAATGCCTGGCTAGCTTGGGACATCTGGTCCGTCTCAGGTACTAGGCTCACCCTGAACCTGGAGCCTAGTCTGGCAGTGGAGACTGTGCTAGCTGGAGACATCTGGTCTGTCTCCGCTACCAGGCTCACCCTGAACCTGGAGCCTAGGTTGGCAGTGGGCGTCTGGTTAGCTACTGTAGCGGGGCTAACAGGCGGAGCTGTGCTAACTGAGGACGGCCGGTTAGCTATTGACACAAAGCTAACCGGCGGAGCTATGTTAGCTGTGGAAGTCTGGTTAGCTGTCTCGGGCGTGGAAGCCGGAACAGCTGTGGAGGCCTTGTTAGCCATACTAGCCTCAGGGGCTAGGATAACTGTGAGCCCTGGACTCCCTGTGAGAACTGTGCTAGCTGGGAATGCCTGGCTAGCTTGGGACATCTGGTCCGTCTCCGGTACTAGGCTCACCCTGAACCTGGAGCCTAGTCTGGCAGTGGAGACTGTGCTAGCTGGAGACATCTGGTCTGTCTCAGATACTAGGCTCACCCTGAACCTGGAGCCTAGTCTGGCAGTGGAGACTGTGCTAGCTGGAAACGGCCGGTTAGCTATTGAAACGAAGCTAACGGGCGGAGCTAGGTTAGCTGGGAGTGGCTGGTTAGCTATTGACACGAAGCTAACGGGCGGAGCTAGGTTAGCTGGGAGTGGCTGGTTAGCTATTGACACAAAGCTAACCGGCGGAGCTAGGTTAGCTGAGAGTGGCTGGTTAGCTATTGACACGAAGCTAACGGGCGGAGCTAGGTTAGCTGGGAGTGGCTGGTTAGCTATTGACACAAAGCTAACCGGCGGAGCTATGTTAGCTGTGGACGTCTGGTTAGCTGTATGAGCGGAGCTAACGGGTAGAGCTGTACCAACTGGGGACGTCTGGCCATCTATAGTGGCGGAGCTAACAGGAGGAGCTGTGCTAACTGGGGATGGCCGGTCAGCTATTGGCACAAAGCTAACCGGCGGAGCTAGGTTAGCTGTGGACGTCCGACCGGCGATGGACATCCGAGCAACCTCAGCGGCTGTGGGAGGATCTAGGCTGACCGTAAGCCTGAGAACAGTCGGCAGGCTAGCTACCCTAGCCTTCGGCTTATGCTTCTCCATGAGGACAGCAACATGTCCAGCCATCTCCCACATCGCCGTCTGCAGTGTCGGATTCTCAGTGGCGACCTGGTCGATCTTCCGGAGTAGGAACCCCCATTTGGCCAGTGAGTAACTCTTCATGTCACCGGCCATCAGGGCCAGGACAACGGTGATGGTATCGCTTGCCTTTCCTGCTGCATTCGTTAATGTTGGTGGCGACATTCTGTCACGATGGGGTTAGGTAGAATGCAATAATACAGAAAGGGAAGGAATGGAGGAGGCAGAGGCGAGGAGTGAAGCTTGGAGAAGGGTGTTTACTGTAGAATCCAGTGCAATACAAGGAAAAATACAGAAACTACATAACAACTTCACAATACAAAACAACAAACACTAAGACTTACTAGAGGGAGAACGGTGCGACACGACGTGGAGGAACAGGGGGTAACTGGAGGAATGTCGCCACACAGAAGGGAGGACAGACAGAACCCTATATACCCCAACTAATTAACAATTAAGAACACCTGGCCAACACAGAATCACAAACAACACCTAGACAATAAGCAAAGAACAACTAAACACAAAAGCAACTCCTAACAACCCAACAGTACACCACATCACACAAGGGAAGGGAAAGTCAACAACAGTACACATCATGACACCACATTAATCATACTATTAATTATTGTTATCACAGTAGTCAGGATGTCCAGTGTACTGGAGCGCACCGATTGTTTGTCACCACTAGAGGGTGGTAGGGCGCCAATGTCAGGCCGAGGGCCAATGTCAGATAGAGGGCATTGCCCAAAGTTAGGTGGAGGATACTGCCCAATGTTACCATCCTGCCCAGTCCAGCCAGGACCGGGCCTAGGATCCTGACAGGTTTCTATGAACTGCCATGTCGAACTGGCTCCAGAATGTTTGCCATAGGCTAATTTCTCTGTTGAATTTGTCAATGATCAGTCTCGGGAGTTTGACTGCAAAACCATATCCCTTGTTGGAGCCCACTGATGAACGGTCATCTTCTTCTCTTCTCATAGCCTTTTTCATTTTGGTTTTGCGCACACATATATCCTCTTCATATCGTTGCACACCCTCAAGTTCATCTTCGAAATCCTCTTCCTCAATTCCGTCTTCAATTTCTGTGTTCAAGGCTTTCAATGCAATTTCTTTTTCCACAAGCATGTCCAATATTTCTTCATAATCCGCGTCCACATCTTCTAATGACACTCTTGTCTTCTCATCTATCACATTGATTAACTTTGTTATCGCAGTCCTTACCACCCCTCTTTTCAGAAGTAGTTTCTTTAGTTGTGTCTTGGACATCGCTGCTGTAGGCATGTCTGTACATTCCCTTGATCCTTCTTTGTCTTCAAAGCACTTCTTTTCTTTGTTCCTCCCTGGTTTCGGCACCAGCTTTTGTTACAAAGATGAAAACAGGAATGTCCAGTCGTTGCTTTTCTTTTTGAATCAAATCTTAATTTCTTTTATTTTCTATTAGTTCACAATTCCTAGTTCAATTCAGTTATTTTCAGTTCAGTTCAGTTCAAAATCCTTTTACATTCTGTGTGCTTGACGAGCCGCACCAAACATATCACGGCTGTTTCCAATACAGCAATCAATTCGGTCACATGCAATTCAGCAGTGTTGGCAGGAGCTGTCCACTCTTGAGTGGTGCTGAAAGACAAATGTGTTATTTTGTGGCAAACACGCAGTGCACTTTCAATGTCATTAAAGCAAATAAAACAAAAACGTTATCACCAATTAAACTATGTGTGTGTATTATATTTTACTTTATGAGTCTGTAATGAAAGTGTATATTATCTATATAATAGTTGCAACATACAGGGGTGTAAAAAGTACCCACAAATTATACTTAAGTGAAAGTATGGGTACCAATCTGACTCAAGTGAAAGTCAAAGTATCTGGCTAAAAACACAAAAGTATTTTTTTTTAAAAGGGATAAACCAGGGCCCTCATTTATCAATGATGCGTACGCACAGATATGTGCGTAACCCGTGCGTACGATCATTTCTAAGCAAAGTGTGTGACTTATCAATTTGAACGTGTGCTTGACTTTGTGCGTATATTTACGCACAGCTCTGACCGTGCGTACCTGGCGCCCGGTGGTAGAATATTATTATTGCAACGCGGAAATAAGCTTCCGTGCATTACTTCCAACACTGGCGCGTGTTCTGTATGAACCGTAATTCATTATAGTTCATTGTAAAATAGCGACAGTAGTGTAATTATAATGGGCTCAGGTGCAAACAAGAGGTTGGCCTGCTTGTTTGGCACGGGGGGCAGACGCAGAACACCCACCGAAACAATAAAAAGCGAAATACTATTATTTTGTGTGTCATGTTTCCAAATAAGATTGGTCACAACGAAATGCTTTCTACTTCAATTTGTTGGTTAGAATAGATGACCTCCGTTGAAACTTCACTGAGACTAACAGTCTATTTGTGAGCTCCCGCCCAGACATGATAATAATAATAATTATAATAATAATAATAATAATAATAATAGCTTCATTTTATATAGCGCCTTTCAAGAGACCCAAGGTCGCTTTACATAGATAGGGGGGGGGGAATAACAAAGTAACAAACATAGTGGACAGACACAACATATAAATATGATGATGGAATTCAAGTTCAAGTTTGTATTGATCACATATAGGCAGGCTACACATGGCGTAGGCTACATCATACATGGCAGTGAGATTCATTGTTCTTGTATATGCTCTCGTATTATTGTATATAGGCTACCTAATACCGACATCAAAATAGATTGTATGCCGCTACAAATCATATGCAGGTAGAAAATTGACGGAAAATGCATCGCAATTTGGAATAAAATTGAGGAGAACTTTAATCCCTGGGTATTAATCGAACGAAACGGGAAAAGGCAGTCATATTCCAGCACGGTCTTTATTAGTGTTTGCGCTGCCCAGGCAGCAATGGTTAATAGATATAATATCCAACATCACCGTACGTGTACATGTCTGTCTGTCAGCCTGTCGCGTATATTTCTCCCATAACATGCTTCGCTCGGCTTAGTTCCCTTTTTTGCCACATTTCATGGGGGTGTTTCATGACCGTATATGGTTAATTACGGGCGGTTCTATATGCAAATACTTAAAATCGTGCACGAGCGCGGAGCGTAGAACAAATGGTATTTATCAACACGGAGTGTGCATAGAACCTGTGTACGCACGTTTGATAAATCCCGATTTTTCTGTGCGTACACACATTCTAAATTCTGTGCTTAAGAACGAAAATAGAACACTTTCTACGCATTGTTGATAAATGAGGGCCCTGGGGTCTCAAATTCATTCCATCGTGAGCCAAGTTTTCATTTTAACTATATATTGCACCAGGTGAGTTAGTTGAAGAGGTGAGCCAATTAGTGAAATCATCAGCTGGTGTTTAGGCAAGGCTGGAATGAAACCAAGCATACACTCTGCCCACAATGGAATGTGTTCTGCGATAGACAATGCTGAAATGAAAGAATAGATGACACTTTTTTTTACATTAAAATGATTTAATGCACTTCTCCATTGAAGGTAAACTAACATGGACGGCATTCACATCACAGCATGAATAATATCACAATATTAAAAACAGAATGGTGTATCCTTAATAATATCACAATATTAACCACAGCATACTGGATTATCCTGAATAATATCACAATATTAAAGGCAGAATACTGGAGTACCCTGAATAATATCACAATATTAAAGACAGAATACTGGAGTACCCTGAATAATATCACAATATTAACCACAGCATAATGCGGATCTGACTGTTGACAGAATTGGCTATGGGGCGACAATAATATAGTCATGAGGCATGGTTTCTACCTTGAGCCCTTAATCGGCGTGGTTTATTATTTACAATGGTTCATAGTACAGCAGCACATGAGGTCTCCTCTCAGTGAGAGGTATATATGGGAAGAGATAGAGGGGGAGGAGACATCTCCTTAAATACCCTCCACCTGGCGGTAGCATTAGCGGCTCTGCCTATAGCGACCTCTAGTGGAAACAGTTATGTACAGTTGTGTACATGTAGCACTTGTGTCACCTACTTGTAACAGCTGTTCGCCACGGGCACAGTTCTAGGTACGAAACGAGGAGAGGAGTAATATGCACAATTTAAGAATAGTGGACCAGAGACAGAATTATAACAATAACCGGTGTTTATTCAATGCGCGCTAGCTAGACATACATAATACATACAGATGTAAACGGTAGTGGTGAAGTATCCCTTTTAGGTTATTTCAATAACCTCCCCTTTAAGGAGGGTTAGTTCGATATCAAGTCCTAGATTGATTAGATCAACACATTAGGTTTGGTTCAGACGTCTGAGGTTATCTCTAGCTAAAAGCTAGATTCAAGATTGGATATTGGATGTATCCTTTTATCACCAGTAAACTCTATTTCAGTTTATCATTTCACTAGGTAAATGTCTAAACATATTAATTTAAACCTTTAAATGTGCAGGGAACGCAAATACCTTACTAGGTGAAATGCTCCTTTAAACTCTTCCTTTGAAGGTGTAACACAACAAAAGTACCAAATGGAATATTCTAGGTTATGGGAATGCAAATACCTTATTAGGTGAAATTACCCTTTAAACCTTCTTTCTTTACAGGAGAACCATCAGTGATTCAACTATAATCAATGTCATCAATGGGTACACTAGAATCCCATTAACTCATCCTCTTTACAAGAGAACATCAGTAGTTCAGATAACTTACTGGGTGTATTTACCCTTTAAGTCTCCCTTCCTATAGGAGAATATCAATGGTTCAAGTAGCTTATCAGTGGTTCAAGTATCTTACTGGGTGTAATTACCCTTTAAGTCTCCCTTCTTATAGGAAAATATCAATACCCATATATCAAATTAAATCAAATACAAAATACAATATCAAAGTAACAAAAGGTGAACGGGGTCGAAGCCCTTGGAATGTCCTTGTGTTCAGGTCAGTTCAATCCGTGGAAGTTCTTATGATTCAAGTTCAGTCAGTTCAATCCTACCGGACTGTTGAGGTAACAGGAGTTGGGCAACAGGGGTATTCGAATCAGGCTGGCATTAGCCTTGAGCTATATCAGAGGTTCAGTGGGTTGGCTCGCCATCTTGCATCGTCCGGCACACCGCCTCGTCCCCTCGTGGGCACACGTGGTGATGGGTGGTCTGGACTCCTGGAACTGCTCCCAGGGTGGAACGGGGTGCTAGAAAAACCTGGCCTGCTTGTGAGCAGGCATTCAGAAAATAAAAGCTATTTACCATCTTTATCGCTTCATCATCTTTTCATTGCTTTCAGAATGAATAATCAATCAGGCTACTTTTAGCTATGCTAAGCTAAAGTAGGCTGTCTCATCCCAGCACGTGGGATCATATGCCACATGCTAATTTAGGCTAAAGTGTGCTAGCATGTGGAACATTCCCCACTCATATAAAACTCTCAAAAACATTCAAAATGTATATAGACCTTGTTCTTAACGTACAGCATATCAATACAATTATAAGTACTTCTGAAATGGTTCCTTCCTAGTTTCCATTTAACCAAATTGAGCTTGGGGTAGTTCGTATATGACTCAGAATGAAGCTACGGTATCGTTATTAGCTTGTAGCATTATTAGCTTGTAGCATGGAGCTAACCATTTAAGCTATTCGACAAAACAGTCAATGTTGACGAACTCACCAAAACCACAGGCTACTTTAACTGCAATGCTTCTTCGGTTTTGCAACGGGGGGAATCTTTTATAACTGTTTGATAACTGTTTTTATCATGCTATTTCATCTCGTTATCCAGCAACGTTATCAGCTGCGGCTTCTCCGTGGAATGAGTGTCTGCATCTGCGCAGCGCGAGACTCTGTAACCAGTGGTGCAGTCGTAATATGGGCCAAGGCCAAACGCCAAACGCTCCCGCGCGCACGCGCATACATGTATCTCTCCTCTTTCATGAGTCGGAGCGGACGAGACGGGCGGTCTTTTGTCACATAAGTTACACACGCCCAACACTCCACACACACACAGTCTAGGTCAGTGGTTCCCAAAGTCGGGGTCGCGACCCAAAGGTGGGCCGCGAGCAGCCACGGGAGGGCCGCGAGATGATTTAAAAAAAAATAAAAAATAAAAATCCAAAAAAAACTTTTTTTTTTTTCTTTTTTTTTCAGGCCACTGAACTTAGAAGCAGGCCAGGACAGTGTTTCTAGTTGTATTCTAAAATTCTATTCTATTGTATTCTAAAATGTGACTATATGGTTTTATATTAACTTAATAAATAAACAAAAACAAAAAATCTACTTATTTCAACGAACAGATTATGCACATAAAACGCTGAAAACAACCGAAGCAACAATAGTATTTTAATGAGGCTATTATTTTGCAACAAGTTAGCCCTCTCATAAATAGCACATATAAATGAATAATTAACTTGAACTAACTTAATAGGATTGAAGTGATATTTGGCTTAAAGAATCGGTCGCCTGGCAAAAAAAAAAAAAGCCTGACTGTGTGCATTGGGCCGCGGCTCTCTGACGCCTTATTTTCTGGGTCCTGGCCTGAAAAGTTTGGGAACCCCTGGTCTAGGTGATAAGTGCCGGCCGGTGGCACTTATCACCTAGACTTTGCATAATAATAGGATGCACGCAATTCTGCCTCAGTGACGAAGCCCAAACGTCGTTTGACCGCGTATGCCCAGCACTGCACGGTCTGCACCCCTGTCTGTAACGTTGAGACGCTGTAAGGCAAGGCGTGCGCCGTAAAGCAAAACGTGGCTGTCGCAACATCTATCTCACTCACGTCATGACGCAAATTAAAGGGCAATGCTGTAATTCAAAGGGACTTGGTACCCAATAATATTAACTACTTATGTTCCTACATAATAGCCTTAACTATTTATGTTCTTATTCAATGGCATTAACTATTTATGTTCTTATAACTTAAATAGTTATGAATCAGAAACCTGGGTTACATACAGTTAGACAGTTACTTGTAATCCTACATATAACCTCTAACTTTAACACTGACTGTCTATTCTTCTGATAGCAGGTGTTCAATCAAAGATCCCTGCTTTCTAGTGTTGCACAAGGACCAATCAGCATGGGTATGGCCCATACGGGCGGGTTCATTTTCTATCGATGGGGATTTGATTGGCTGTTTACCTGCGGTCGCAGGATTAATACGTTAGTTCGGCCAGATAAACAATTAAAATATACTAATTAAAATGGTTGGACCTGTGAGATTTGTACTTTGTAGGTCTGCATTTTAAATGTAAGGAGTAAAAAGTATGTTTTTTTCCTCTGAAATGTAATGGAGTAAAAGTACAAAGTATACAAACCTAATAATGCTTGAGTAAAGTACAAATCTCCCAAAACAGTACTTAAGTATTGTAACGAAGTACAATTACTCAAGTACTTTACATCCCTGCATATATGATAATGCAAATATACAGTACATAGTAGTAGGCCTACTGTTACCCATAGGCTACCTACCTACACTTCAGTAAAACCCACTTGTCAAGTGTATTTCTACTTCACGGGAACATTTACAACACTGTGCAACGATAGTCTGTGTAATGTATGCTTACTTTACACTTCTACATTTGACATTGGCATAAACTGAAGCTATACGCTGAACACTAGCCTGATCCTCCTTTATTCAATCTCAAACATGATTGGTCGAATGCACAGCTGTCTGCAATCCAACAGTCACTTTGGCTACCAGAAAGATGGTCCTCAGAGGAAATAGAAATTGGTGACAACAATGTTGTATTCCTCAGCAGCGGTGTTTTTTTCGTGATTAAGAGGCTGATTTCAGAGGCGTGAGGCGGGAGCACTTCAAGGGAGCAGCGTCCCCATCAGGCCTAGAAATCCTCCGTTCTTCGCGCACAGTCCGTTCGTGCAACAACCCCTCCTTTTCAACGAGTAAGCAGCACGCCGAGGTGACGGGAGCCAGCGGGGCGGTGCACAACACGGGAGATCCCTGCTGCTGCTATCGTAACGAAAGGACGGGGAATTGTATGAGCACCGCATTTGAGACTCTTGACAACCGGGGATGGCGTCGCTGAGCTTGGGGTTGCATCTGGTTCGCAAGCGAGGAACCGCTCGGAATGGAAACGTGGAGAGAAGAAATATGCTCACAGTGTGCAGGTAAGCATTTCCAATAGTGACACAACCAGTCGATGACGAGGGCGATAATAATAATAATAATAATAATAATAATAATAATAATAATAATAATAATAATAATAATAATAATAATAATAATAATAATAATAATGTTACGCCTGCCATTATGTGGGTGAGTGATCGTGATGTCGGGTCAGTTCATTTGACATTTCCAAACGGTATAGCCTTTTGTTTACCATTGATGGAGTGGAAGACTCATCTCTCCTACCCCCAGATGATCAAATAATAAACATACGAATTAAATTAAGAAGTGTCTTAAAGTGTCTAAAGCACACCATCTGGTTTACAAGTTACATTGAAACATGTTCGCCTAATTGAAAACTGATTAATAAAATGTCCCAAACCAAAGACTCGTTCACTCTAGTCTACTTCATGTATTTACAGACTATATGCTTTTTGGAAGTCATGACTGAGAAATGGCTATGTACTGTGTATGTATTTGTTATTGAATGCATCTGACGGTGCATAGTCTCTCTCTCTCTCACTGACACACACACACACACACACACACACACACACACACACACACACACACACACACACACACACACACACACACACACACACACACACACACAGGTGCATAACAAGAAATAGACTGTGGTCCCTGTGCATAGATATGATGTGTCTCTGAGGCACATTTGAGTAAAATCCTTACAAATATTTTAGTCCAGAGATCATCTGAGGGCCCTCCCCCTGCTCCACACACACGCACACCACTTTTTAATTTATCTTCCCACACAGTATAGCTATTCTATGATTGTGCATCTAATGAACGATGTAACTTGTTGTGCTGAGCATGCCTTGCATGGGCAGTGGAAGACAGCAGCATGCTGGTCCTCTGGGCTGTTTGTGTGTGTGTGTGTGTGTGCTTTTGTCTCTGTGTGTGCGTGCACTGCATGCATGCTTTTGTCTCTGTGTGTGTGTTTGATGGATAGAGATGTCACTCTCTCTGGGTCTTTTCACGCTGCATCCGTCCAGTGTCGTGTGCTGATCCACCTCTGGTGCGTTTAATGACCACACGGCCCGGTGGCACCCATCCGTCACACGGTTGTCACGGTGATGTCTGGACATTGACTAGAAATGACGACCACGGAATTCAGCTTAGATTAAAATAGAGCGTCGCTTGACGGAGCATCATTGATTTGAATACAAGATCAATATTGTATTTGTTTGGTCAGCCATTTAAAAAACGAACACGACTACACTGTGTGTGTGTGTGTGTGTGGCTGGCACACATACACACACACACACACACACACACACACACACATACAGACAGACACAAATACCAGAACCTGGTTGTGTTGCAATAAAGGTATCTTGTCTTGATACACATACACACAGCCAGACACAGACAGACAGACAGACAGACAGACAGACAGACAGACAGACAGACAGACAGACGGACACACACGCGCACACGCACACACATACACACACACACACACGCACAGACGGACACAAAAAGACATACACACAGAGAGACAGACAGAGACGCACACACACAGACAGACGGACACAAAAAGACAGACGGACAGACAGACACAGACGCACACACACACACACACACAGACAGACAGACAGACAGACAGACAGACAGACCAACAGACACACAGACACACACAGACAGACACATACACAGGCGTGTCACAACTCATATCACTGTGAGGTAGAATGAAAAGGCCAATTCTCTGAGCATTGATTTGTGGTCCTCTCCTCAGATGCCGCTGGGAAATGTCATTTGTGATCACTGATTCACTCTGTCTTGGCTGGGTGTGAAAAGAGGAGCAGAGGAGGGGTAGAAAACCCAGCAAAAGAGGCCAAAAGGAGAGATGACGAAAATGCATCATAAAATTTTAAAGGGATTCAATGGATTTTAGTATGAAAAGATTAGCACTGGGACATAAGATCAGATGTTTCTTCATTCATGTCAGCATCACACCAAAGGTCGGGGGTCATAGCAGCACATAGGGGAGGGAGTCTCTGAGCTGACATAACCAACTACACCAGTGTGGAATACAGCTGGTGTGATGCTGACATTTTCAAGCTGTGCTTATTGGAGATGTTCAGTAGCTTTTCTTCTCATGCGGTGGCTTCTGTTTTTTTGCTTTGGTTAAAGACATTGACGGACAGACAATTATGGTAGAATAAAAAATTAAAAGGTGGAATAAAATCAAATGGAATATAAACTAAATTAACATAGAAGCACAATAGAATAGAATAGAATTATAATAAAAATAGGAATAGGCCAGGGCTGTACAATTGTGCACGATGTGGTCAGGTATATACACTAATTCGAATAAAAATAACAATACAGTGTTGAATATTTACCGGATGGAATACTTAGCAGGGCTGTGCAATTGAGCAGTAATGTGCAAAAAGTATGAACAGTGAGGTGTGAACGAGTATGAAGAGTTGTGATTGTATATACAAATATATAGTCCAGTGGGGTGTGTATATATTATGCAATGAGTGGAAAGAGAGACTCTTGTGTTTTATTTCCGTGGGCAGATCTAGATGTAGAGAAGGAGGCTCTCAGGCTCCGGTTGTAAACAGATCCCAAATCAGTCCTGAGCAGAGAGCTGAGCAGCTGCATCGCCACAAAGATTAACACTTCAGAGCTTTTCACTCCAATGCGAAAAAAACAACAACACTGCTTTGTTTCTTTGTTTGGTGTGTAAAGAAAAAAAAGGTATTAGGTACACTTTCCTCATAAAAAGCCTGTTGTTCTCGAGTCTTGGTCTAAAGTTTTAGCTTGGTGGTGGTGAGTTTATATATTATTATTCTGTACCATATCATATAAATAATAAATATAATTCTTTATGGAACTAGAAGTTGCTTTACATTGAGGGGTGGGGCTAGTGAGATAAACAATGGACGAGCGTAACGCAAACAACACACTAGGATAGATTGGGGAGGGGGGGGGGCAGTGGTGAGGAGATGGGTCTTGAGGCGGAATTGGAAATTGGTGACAGACTGGGTCCCTTATATCTTTGGGGAGCGAGTCGAGTTCCATGATATTATGTTAAAGGGACACGCTAACATTATGGGAAATGCGTTTACAGTCTTCTCCAGAGTAGATGGATACCAATACTCTCTCCGTGTGTTCAGTAGAACGCTATCCTGCTGCAAGCTAGCCTAGCTTAGCACAAACGAAAATGTCTGCTGGGCTAGGCCTAGTTTGCAGCCAGATAGCTTTCCACTGAACGCACAGAGAGGAAATTGGTATCTTATCTTCTCGTCTAACTCTGGAGAAGATGGCCAACGCATTTCCCATAATGTTCCTTTAGTCAGTGTATTTTGGTCAGTGGTGAGAGGGAGATATAACTGTGCTTGGTATATGAATATATTATATAATATGTATGAGTGTGTGACACCGTGACACGGGAGAGGTTGGAGGCGAGGAGATGGTGTCTTGCTCTAGAGTGGGGTGAGAGGTTCAGTCTGAATGGGCTTCTGAGAAGCAGAGCTCTGGGAAGTGATGCACACTGTCTGTGAGTTGTTCCTCCCAACGCTCAGTCTTACGTCTTGGGGGGGGGAAAGCTGAAATGAACTACCACGACCCTAAGCACCAACCCTTACTGACATGTGTGTGAGTGTGTGTGTGCGCGTCTCATTCACATCCTGAGATCACACGACTCACTTGTTGACACTTGTTGACTCTGAGCACACATGAACACACACACACACCACACATTCTGCACTCTCTCACACACAAACGCACCACAGGTCACTTTATACACATAAGAAAAGGTCACTTTAAAGGAAAGAAAAAAGGTAAAAAAAAAAAAAAAACATAACTGGATGTTTTTGTATAGTATAGTTAGGGTAGCATAGTGACATAGAGTATAACTGTATATTGTATAGTAGTGTACATAGGACCCATTACCTTTTGTATTTTATCTTAGTACTTTTATCATGTCTATTTTATTTGATTATCATTTGTATTTTTTGCACAATCGAAGCGGGCATGGCCACCTTTGTATTTATTTATTAACACAGTTAAACAAAAGTAAAAAAAAAATACATAATAAGTTATAACCATATTGTGAAGGAGAAGTTAGAAGCCTAGAGGCTTATCGAGAACTTCCCCTGTTTTGTCAAATCAAACATACAAAAATATACATGTTATTTAAAAAATACCAGAATACATTCAAAAGATACGTGTTAATACAAACATACATACACACAGTACATACATGCATATATACTGCATACATAATAATACATAACCACCCACCCACCTGCCTACAAACCTACCCACCCACATAACCAAATGCATACCTACATGTATGATCTATTTATCTATCTACTACTTTTGGATATGAGCATTTATTTGCAGTTTGCTTTAAAAATAAGCAGAGATGGAGATTTCCTCAGAATAGGATCAGCTGCATTCCAAAGATTGGACCCTCTATACCTCACTGAGAACTGCCTAAGTGAAGTACCACAATAAGGTTTATGCACTGCAGCAGGTCCATGGACTGACGTGTAACATATGAATGAACATCTGAATTAAAAGAAAAAAAACGATTCAAACCATTTGGTAGATTGTGATGATCATAAATGCATTTGTACACAAATCCAAATATACATATCTGTAAAGAATTAACCTCAGACGCAGTCAGAATGTTTAGTTTCTTGAAAAGAGGAGCAGATGGTTCAAATCGATCTGAGAGGGTTGCCAGTCTAACAAATCTTTTTTGAAGTAAAATAATTTTTTGAAGATGAGATGAATGAGTGCTAGCCCATATTATGTTACAATAAGATATGTAAGGAAAGATCAGACTATAATACAGGATTAAAAAACAACTTATATTTATCAATGAACACACCTTCCTAATTATACCTACTGATTTCATTGCTTTTTTACAAACATGATCAATGTGTTTTTTCCGAGTTTATCATCAACTAAGATCCCTAAAAACCTTGTTGAAGTTACTTGTTTAATTTCGGTGTCACTGATTAATAGCTTTGCCTCCTTTTTTGAAAAACGTTGACCTTTTATTACAAAATACAATAAAATCATTTCACTATATGTCTTGTGTATGTATGTGATGAATAAACCTCTTGAATCTTGAGAGGACACATGCGCACACGCACACTCTCCCCTCGTCCATTAACTCTTCTTTCTGCCAAATGAACCTGAAGCAGATTTGCCAGAGTGTGAGCGCATGACTCTCTCTGTGTACTCGGGTGTGCTGCACTGTGCGTTTGGGGCACACGGATGGTGAAGCAGGGAGACCGATTCCTTCTCTACTGGTTGCCATATCATTGACTCTATCCGGCTGGAAGGACCATCATTTTTGTATTGAAGCTCTTGGTGGTTAGGAAATTCATTCAACGATATGGGGTGTCTAGTCAGGACACGGGAGGCAGGAATGTCCTGAGTTTTATTATGAAGTTGAACTAACTATAGACAGATGCACAGGCACTAGTTATACGATTTGTAGATACACAGATGCACAGGCACTAGTACTATTTTGCTATTAACCATTACTACTGTGAGAGTGTGTTTTGTGGTCATGGACGCACACAAACTGAGGAAATCAACTGAAAGTTTAACCTAATGTATTTGACTGATTTGACCACTAACATGTCCGGGCATGTTCTCATTAGGAAGCTGTTCTCTACAAAATGGGGCGTTGCCTAATGCCTAGTGATGAGTTCAATCTCACTGTCCTTATGTCTACATACTCCTTGAGCCTTTTGCACACTCTGCACTGTGGCGGGCTGTCATGGTGGGCGGCAGCACGACTCAAAATCAATGGCTGGTTTCATCCCAGAGAGTCAATCAGGGTCCCATTACCACCCTGGAGATGAGATTGTCTTAATCTCTCTTTAGTCTGCAACACTAATGCAGGGTGGTGAGACCAGGGGGTAAGGGGGCGAACGTGGCTCTTTTCCAGGTACTCAGTCAGAATGCAGCAGCCCGTCTGATCTCCAACCTACCAAAGTCAGCCCATGTTACACCACTTCTTAGAGGGCTGCACTGGCTTCCTATTGCTGCACGAATCCGCTTTGAGGTCCTTGACCTGGCATATCCTGCAGCGAAGGGAACGGCTCCCACTTACCTCCGGTCAATGGTCTCTATAACTACACACCCTCAAGACCCCTCTACTATACATTTTCTGGCTGCCTCAGACCCACTCCTATCAGAGCTCTGGGGGGGAGGTGGGGGGTCATCAAAGAGAAGCAGGCTATTCTCGATCCTCACTCCGAAATGGTGGAATTGAATGTATCCACATGTATAGGTTCTCTTTCCAAAATTGTATCTGTTAAAAAAGGAGAAAAAAAGGAGAAACTGGCTCTAGCACAGTATGTATATGGTTTACAGAGTATACAGTCCCTCATCTGCATAATTTTCCTACCGTTTACTTTTTATTTATATTGTCCTGGAACAGATATTTGTTTTCATTGTCTTTCTATTACCCTGCCCATCCCTGTACCCCCCCCTCCCCCGTGCTGCTATGACACATTTTCCCCAAGGGGATCAATAAAGGAATATCTTGTCTTTTCTTATCTTAAGAGCTGAAAAGGTTCCGGTTTTATCTTAAGCACGGGATGGAAACACGTTCTGTTTTCCTACACCTCTGTGTCGCGGTCCACTTGGAGCATATTGACCTAAGGTTTGACCTGACAAAGAACCCTTAGGCTCAAAACCTTGTCCAGGAAGTGGGCGCCGGAGCACATGACTGTGATTCTGTTTCAGATTCACATTGTTATTGATCACATCATTTATACCAATACGGCACAAAAGAGCGAGGTTCTTTTTGTCCTCCTCAGCTCTGCAGCAGTGGCATCAATAAAACGGGACAAAAACAGAAGCAACAGCATAAAAGATTTGCAGCCCAACAATATGTATAATACAATATACTTATAACACAATAGTCACAGTAGGGTGAAGTGGCAGCATAACAATGATAAAACAACACTAGATTGTAATGCGATAGTCACAGTCTGGGTGCAGTGTGTGCAAAGGGGCAGCGGGGAGGACGCTAAAAAAAGCACTAGATTATAATACAATAATCACAGTCCGTATGTGAGACGGTGTGACTCAGTGCAGGGAATGAGTAGTGGGCAGACGGGCGGCAGGCTCTTGGGTTTCATATATTCATCACCAATGAATATGTGAATATTCTCTTAGGAGTATAAATAAATAATTTAATAATAATTATAATAATATTTAATTTTTTTATTTAGCCTTTATTTAACCAGGTTTGTCCCAATCCAGGATCTCTTTTACAAGGGAGACCTGGTCAAGAATAGCAGCGGCCAGCAACACAAAGTTTCAACATACACGCATTAACACTGGGTAAAAATAAATAAATAAACGCATACATAAATAATACATACAAAATAAAATATTGATTTAATAATTGTGTCTCAAGTTGCCTCTGTGTTGTAAAGATCAACATGACAGCGGCACGTTTTCGTTCGTCAGAGGAAACCATTACAAGTGGTGTGTGCGTTCTGATACAGTTTGTGTTCGTCAGAGGAAACCATTACAAGTGGTGTGTGAGTTCTGATACAGTTTGTGTTCGTCAGAGGAAACCATTACAAGTGGTGTGTGCGTTCTGATACAGTTTGTGTTCGTCAGAGGAAACCATTACAAGTGGTGTGTGCGTTCTGATACAGTTTGTGTTCGTCAGAGGAAACCATTACAAGTGGTGTGTGCGTTCTGATACAGTTTGGAAAACGCATTGAGCTGGGATCAGCATTCTTTGAATTCTTGGATTAACAGTACAATGTCAAAGTGTTTGTTTTCCAGTAATGCAACAGTGGCTCGGGAGGTAGAGCAGTCGTCTGGCAATCCGGAGGTTCCCGGTTCAATTCCCGCTCCTCCCGGGCAGCGTGTGACGATGTGTCCTTGAGCAAGACACTTAACCCCTAATTGCCCCTGATGAGCAGGTTGGCACCTTGCATGGTTGCCTCCGCCGTCGGTGTGTGTCTGTGTGAATGTGTGAGTGAATGGGTAAAATGTGAGTAACAAATTGTAAAGCGCTTTGGATAAAAGCGCTATATAAAAAAAGCAGCCATTTAACCATTTAATGCTGGGACGACGAGGGTATGGTCCCGTGGACCCTTAGCTGGGATTGTAGGAAAGTGGGATATGTATTTCGTGAGTGTCTCTGTATTGCTAAGGGTCCATAAGCTAAAGTTTAAATGTTTTGTACCCAGGTTCTCAGTAAAGACCCTACTTGATCGCTCCTGCTTCGAGACCATAGATGACTCCTGTCCAGAGTTCACCAACTTTGTCTCCATTCTGGAACACATCCTCAGCCACAAACTTAAAGGTACTCTCCACACACACACACACGCACATGCACACACACACACACACACACTTAAATGCTTGAATTGAATCCACAAATTAAATTATACATATGTAAGATTCAAATATTTCAGAGATGGAACACCGTATTCTCATTCTCACGCCTATCGTTCGGTTTGTCTCCCATGAATCTATCCCAGGTCAGATGACGTGGTTCGGCTACGAGAGTCCTCGCAGCTTTTGGGATTACGTGAGAGTTGCCTGCACTAAAGTCCCTCACAGTTGTATCCACAGCATCGAGAGCATGGAGAACGTACGCTCTTCAAGAGCCAAGGTGAGCATGGAGAATGTACGCTCCTCAAGAGCCAAGGTGAGCGTGGAGAACGTACGCTCTTCAAGAGCCAAGGTGAGCATGGAGAATGTACGCTCCTCAAGAGCCAAGGTGAGCGTGGAGAACGTACGCTCTTCAAGAGCCAAGGTGAGCGTGGAGAACGTACGCTCTTCAAGAGCCAAGGTGAGCGTGGAGAACGTACGCTCTTCAAGAGCCAAGGTGAGCGTGGAGAACGTACGCTCTTCAAGAGCCAAGGTGAGCATGGAGAACGTACGCTCTTCAAGAGCCAAGGTGAGCGTGGAGAACGTACGCTCTTCAAGAGCCAAGGTGAGCATGGAGAACGTACGCTCTTCAAGAGCCAAGGTGAGCATGGAGAACGTACGCTCTTCAAGAGCCAAGGTGAGCTTGGAGAACGTACGCTCTTCAAGAGCCAAGGTGAGCATGGAGAACGTACGCTCTTCAAGAGCCAAGGTGAGCATGGAGAACGTACGCTCTTCAATAGCCAAGGTGAGCATGTGAGGGTGAGGAGGTCAGCTCAGTTGTAAAGATAAGCAGATGGGAAACAAACTAACAAACACAAACACACACAGGTTGTTAGATTTCTGATACAGTTTGGAAAAGGAATTGACCGAAGCGTTGTTGACCTCAACAGATTAGCACATGAACCAAAAGAGAGGTCCATATCGTCTCAGGGTCTCGGCTTGATGTCCATCAAACGTATTTATATGAAGCGGAAGAAAGACTAGGGCAAAATATCTGGAGGTATGGAATACCTGCATATAATCATTCTATATACCTACTTATACACCTGATAACCCATATAACTCTGCATGATAGCATGTACAATAATGCCGTATATATATATATATATTTATTCTTTTATTTATTTTTTAAACTGAAATTTTTATTTGCATTTCTTTTGAATTTTGAACATTCATTTTCCATCACATGTATATAGACAACAAGCATAAGAACAAAGTCGAAAAATAACAATAAGACAACTTAAAAATAAAAATAAAAAAATAAAAATAAAAGTGACAGGTTCATTGACCCTCCTTGTATTTACATTGCATATTTACTAGAGGTGGGCATAGATTATTTTTTTTAATCTAGATTAATCTATCTGCAATCCTGGATTTAATCTAGATTAATCTAGATTAAAATGGCTCAAAAAAAGAAAAAAAAAACTGCCGAAGGCATTCAAAATATGTGTGTTCTACCCAAATAATGACCAGAAGTAAGTCCTTACTTTTTCTTTCCTCCTTATGTTTCTCAGGCCAGGTGGCCCATTACACCATGAGCCCATCTCCCGTTTCCAAAATGCATTACAGACTGTTTGAAAAAGCTGTTTTGCTATGATAATTGGTAATGAAATATCAAAATAATGTTCAATAAGATGTACTTGTGTTTAATAAGTTGTTTTATTCAGAAGTTAACACAAATAAATAATATTACCAGTACAGTACAACAGTATCTAGCACTCTCAGGAGCAAAACAGAAAGAATCATTTCAAACTTATGTGACATGGCTTGAATCAACTGCTCCAGTGGAGTTGCTCAGTGGCCAATGGTGTCAATTGTGGTTGTACTGGGCAGCTCCCAGGTGTGAATGGAACTGTGTGAATGTGAAGCAGGGCGTTCCTGAAAAAGAGCATCTGTGCTCAGCGAACCTACCCTGGGTAAATAAAGGTAAAACATTTTTTTTTTTTTTTTTAATTAATGCGTTAATTATATTATCGCGCGATACTAGTATAGCGTTAACGCAGCAGGTTAACGCCGTTAACGGCCCAGCTCTAATATTTACATTTCATTCTCTTCCCTTAACTTTCATCATTCTTCTGTGGTGTCGTTCCTATTAGTCTTATATTCCTCCCATTTTTTATATATTTATTCTTACCGTGTATATATATATATATCTATTGACAACTGTCTGTACATACCTGCATATAATATTTTTCTACATATCTGTAGATACTATATTTATATCTGTACATATTCCTTACCTACTCTTACTAGTTACACTGCTGGCCAGTATGACTTACTACCAGAGTGTCTTTATACCTGTATCAGTGTACTTTAATATTACAACTCTGTACATACATCTGATTAGCACTATTACTCAGTAGTACTCATTTATATATTTTATACCCAGTTTAATCACCTGTACATTGTACATTACTATTGCACTTACTTTACTGGTACATTTAGTTGTACTGTACCTGTGCTGTATAATGACAAATTAATTTGAATTTAATCTAATCTAAATAATTCATTTTCAAAAAGAAAGGAAAATACGAGGACTACACCTTATTCACTTTGCCACCATCTTTATTTCCCGAGCTGATTACTAATTCACTCCCAGGTATTTCAAAACACGAAAACTACGGCGGTGAATAACGAGTCATGTAATCACGAGTTCATATTAATAGTGTTTTCCGCCTGTGGCTTTGATTATTTTGGCTCGGAAACGGGCACTTCCGCATTCCGTACCTTACATCACATCAAACTTGATCGCTATGCTATCAAACGTGAATTGTTCTGAGTTGAGTGCGTGTTGTGAGTGCGGAGGATTTTCCCCATCCCACTGCCGATGACACACTAGGGCCCTTTCATGGACCGGTATGGTCTGTGCTCAGACTAGAACAAGCAGTCGTCCGCATAAATGAGATGTCCAGTGGTAGAAGTGTTTTTACTCGAGTACTGTACTTAAGTACAATTTCGTACAATTTTATAACTGGACCTCATACCACTTTAACATAACCTTTAATCAGAGCAGCATAACTGGACCACGTACCACGTTAACAACCTTTATTCAGAGCAGCATAACTGGAACACATACCACTTTAACACAACATGTAGAGGTCAATGGATCGAGGTTTGAATCCTCCCAAGCACTGGAATACACAAATATCATGTAGAATGCATACTTTTACTTTAGATACACTTCTCTACTTTTACTTAAATAAAAACTCCAACATTTTGGGAAATTAGCTTATTTGCCATCTACCAAGAAGATGCATACCTTTTTCTTCTCTGTGCATGCAGTAGGAGTAGGAAGACGTTGGGAACTAGGCTAATGGAGGAACCTACTTCCAGTGACTGACGCTAAGTGTTACAAAGGATCAGATTAAACCGAATATATATATTTATTGATTGATATATATTGCATAGTATTTGTATATCGTTTGATATCCCTTGTATATTCCTTGTACATATACACGGAATATCCCTTTAGCCCAGACCATAATATTTCATTCTCCTATTGGACAGCGGTCCACAGGCGCCAGAGCCATGCCTCCGGAGTCAGGTTCAAAGTCACCGTCAAGACATGTCTGTGCATGCCCGGCCTTGCCCAGGGCTACGAGACAGAAATGAGGCTGGCACTAGATTGTTCGCCGTGCATATAAATATGGCGCAGGTGAATACAGAAGCACTTAGTCTTACTTAGTCAGAAGTCAAGAGTTACCCAATAAGTTGAAGCCTCACCCACGATACTCCGTGCGGTGAAGTATGGCCTGTTTGGCCCAAAATAGAGCATTGAGACCGCGTGCGAATTAATAACTGAATTGTCAGAGTTTGGCGCTATACCGTTGAGTGCGACATATTTCTATTAAGTCAGTAATAGTCTATTTGTGTATAGTGTATCGTGCGGCTAAAGTTCTACAGTGACCAGCATCACCAACGCTTCCTCGTATCAGCTAGAGTGCTTATCCAGGCTGGGCTGCTTTCATGGCGCTTTCACCCGAGGAGACCTAGACGAGAACCGTGTGGACATGTACACTGGATTAATCTACCCGACGACTACATAGCCCTTTGCGGCTGGATTATATTTGTTTTGGTCCTGTGATTTATGGAGCGGAGAATCGCCGACGCCTACACGTGTTGGATTTACCCTGTGAGGAGACCAGTCGAGTCGGCGCCTCAGAGAGCCTGAGGCCGGCTAGCTTTCTTCACTGTGGAGCTACAGTCTACGGAGAACAGCTGTATTCGTCTGTGGATCAAGAGGCTATTGCACCGTCTCCTGTACTTGGAGTCTCCTTAGTCATCGTTGACCAGACTCTCTACTACCGACAGATCCTCTACCCCTGCTGGCTTACAACCGGGGGGACCCTTCCAGTATCTCCCGCTATATATTACTAGTGTACCATAGATATAATTCCCTAAGATTCAGGTTGTATAATTACCTCCTGCGTAACCAGAGAATGGACATTCATTATTGATTTGCCTACGCACATTCCTTTGCCTTACAAGTGCATTCAAAGTATGACCAAGAAGTATATTATGTACCCTTTGCTGCAATAAATACTTAAAGACAACTTTGTGTAGAACCGGTTCATTGTGGGAAGTGTTCATCATATTTATATATCATGTACTGTATGGCCAGTAATTAAAGTACATAAAGCGGTAGTGGTTTAATGATACCATACTTATCAATACAGTCAGGGAATTGTACCCCTCAGTTACACTAAGCTAGGCTAACAGTGCACGTCTTCCTATTCCTACTGCATACACGGAGAAGAAAAAGGGTATGTATCTTCTTGTCTAACTCCAGGGTAGATGTCAAATAAGCAAATTTCCCAAAATGTTGGACTTTTCCTTTAAGTAGAATTTGAATGGGGGACTTACTTTTACCAGAGTACTCATTTATCTATAGGGTAGTTCTACTTTTACCAAGTAAAGGAACTTCTTCCACCACTGAACTTGTCCATGCAATACTCATTCTGTCTGCACGTACCAAGCATTGGTTTAGTTGCACACTAGTGTCATACAAAAATATGTCTCGGCGTGCTGCACGCTGCTCAAAGGACTGTGGTCCGTCCCCCCTTTATATTGTGTGTATGCGCCCCCTGGAGACTCAAAGACGTTCACATGACTTGAGCTTATCTTGCATTTTCCCTCGAAAATAACAAAGGACACTCATGCACACACAGACATGGATCACACCCTTGGATAAACGACCGCACAACAAAAGCCAGCTTTGTTCTGAAAACCTTCTGCGATTCTCGTACTTCTCTTCCAAAAGACATGTGCATGTGCACACGCATAAACACACACACACATAAACACACACAGTCCAAAAGGTTGGGCATTGCATTGCTGTGCTTTACTAGAACAATCATGCCTTTTTGAAAATTGACAGTGAGTTTTGAATGGGTTGCACAGCCAACAGGGCTGTGGATCTTACTCGGCGCATGACTAACAATGTGAACTTTCAGTTCAAGTAACGTGAAAAAGATATTTGAGCTCGTCTAAAGAAATTGGAAGTCACAAGGTTTTCAGGCAACAGTGGTGATGGCCAAGTGATTTAGTGAAAGGCTGCAGGGGATTCTGTCTGGACATTCCACTGCATGTACAGTACTCTGGGACCGGACTTAGTAATACAATTTTGTGTTATATATAGTAGAAGTGTTACATTTTTACTAAGATGTTTACTTAACGGAAAATAATATAACCCTCACATGAATAATATAACATACTTAAAGGAACACGCCAACATTTTGGGAAATTAGCTTTAGAGTTGTTCCGATACCGATACCAGTATCGGAAATGCCGCCGATACTGCCTAAAATGCTGGTATCGGTATCGGCGAGTACCCTCTAATGTTGCGCTCCGATACCATATGACGTAATTTATCAACAACACTGCGGACGTTGGGCTCTGTAGATATACCCTACTCGCTGAGTGAGCATTATAAAACAAACGTGTGCTTAATCGACCGTGAATTAAAGTGTCAATTGCCATTTGTCATTTTAACAGCAGAGCAGATACTTTCTTAAAATGCCATCGTCCCGGCAGAGCGCTGTTGACGGGGAGCTCTGATGTTATTAGCATTAGCTGAACAGCTAACCGAAAGCTAACATTAACTAACGTTAAAGGTTTAGCCATAACATTACCTTGGCTAAAGTTGGGGCTATTCATAATCCAGCAATAATGGCTGCAGACCTGCAAGCAAAGTACAGCAAGTTGGAAAAGGAGTATTCCAAGTTAAATCACAATGTCACCAGTAACGTTACAGTCTTTCCATATACCGGTAGCTCATGCTAGCTCACGGTAACGTCGTCATTGCACAATTGCACGTCGCGTACACAATTAATGACATGTTGCGGACAGCCATATCGGCGACAATGTTTAGCTTTTAGTGCCAAATGATAAGAGTCTGAGGTGGAGTCTCAAAAGAGAATGTTGAATATTTATTGTGCAAAAATACTAAACGGAGCCTTCTTGTGGAAGCAAGTGCAGCAACGAATAATGTCCGTGTGGAACTAATGTGCCAACAACCTTTCCGTGGGTGAACTCATTGAGATAGTTTTCAATTACTGATACTAATACTAATCTATACAATCACCTCTTGTTGAATAAATACCATTACCTTATAGTTATTACTAAAAAACAGTATATATAAAACAGTAGCTGTATTAAAAAATAAATAAAAAATTATAATTTATATAATATATTTTTTATTTTTTTAATGTGTGCACTGGTATCGGATAAGTATCGGTATCGGCCGATACCCAAATCTTAGGTATCGGAATCGGATCGGAAAGGAAAAAATGGTATCGGAACATCTCTAATTAGCTTACTGTCTTCTCCAGAGAGAGACAAGAAGATAGATACCAGTTTCCTCTCTGTGCATTCAGTAGAAAGCTATCTGGCTACATGTTAGCCTAGCTTAGCACAATGAATGGAAGTGGACATGACCGGTTAGCCTATGCCAGGGGTCGGCAACCTGCGGCTCCGGAGCCGCATGCAGCTCTTTTAGCCAATCAGCTCCCTGACCAATTTTTTTTTTGTATCTCTTATTTTGGAGATTGATGTCATACTGTGACACTGAAATGAAAAAATATTTCATCAACTAAAATATGTAGTCAACTAAAATATACAGTACGTCACACCCCGCGCCTCTCCCTGCCGTCTGCAAGTGGCTAATCTTGAGTTGCAGACCCCCCAGACATGGATAAATCCAAAAAAAGGAAAGTCTGAGGAAAATAGAGGGTTTAATTCAGCATGGACAGATTAATTTGCTTTCACAACTAACGATGCAGGCTTACCTGTATGCCTGATATGTGGTGAGAAATTTGCGAACAACAACAAATTAACTTTTTATTTGATAGATTTTCCACAAATAAGGGAAGGACTCAATAGAGCTGCATAGTTCAGGGTTTTGTTTCAAAGTAGGTCTACAGATGCCAGTGTTTTTTTCTCCTCTTCTGTTTTATTTCAAAGTAGGTCTACACATGGTAGTCTTTTTTCAAAGTGGACTACTTTTTATTTTATAAATGTTCCACAAATAAGGGAAGGACTCAAATATACCTGAATAGTTCAGGGTTTTATTTCAAAGTCGGTCTACAGACCAGTGTTTTTTCTCCTCTTCAAGATTCAAGATTCAAGATTCAAGAGTTTTAATTGTCACGGCATACAGGTATACAATGAAATGCGGCTGGTCTTGCCCGCGACGATGTGCAATACAGTGGTACAACATATAATAGAATCCAATAAAATACAGTGGTACAACATATTAATAGAATCCAATAAACAGTGCAATAACAGGTACATGGTGTGCCATCTCGGTATCTGTACATTAGTATTTACAGAGCATATAGGACATGCTAGTTAGCTTTAGTAGTGCAATACACTGTTCCTGATGTTATACTACTTTAAGTGGCCTTTCCTCTGGCCATAAGTGTGCGTGTGTGCGGCATGAGTGTTAAAGTGGCTGCTAGTGTGTGAGCGTGCTCAGCGTGCGTGTCGTGTATGTACTTGTGTGTGGATAGTTCAGTTTCTGTGTCTCTCAATGTTCATTGTTCAAGGCTCTGATGGCCTGGGGGAAGAAGCTTAGCCTAAGCCTCTCCGTCTTAGTCTCTAGAATTCGCAGGCGTCTGCCTGACCTCAGCAGCTGGAACAGGCTGTTATTGGGGTGGTGGGGGTCTTTCATTATCCTGCCGGCTCTGGATTTGCACCTCTTGTTGTATAGAGCCTGCAGGGGAGGTAGCGCAATACCCGTGGTACGCTCGGCTGAGCGCACCACACTCTGTAGGGCCTTCTTGTCCTGTGCCGTGCTGTTCCCATACCAGGCAGTGATGTTTCCGGTCAAGATGCTCTCTACAGCTCCTGAGTAGAAGGACTGGAGTATCTTCCCCGATACTCTGAACTTCCTTAACTGTCTCAGGTGGTAGAGGCGCTGCTTCGCTTTCTTTACTACTGTGCCTATGTGTGTTGACCATGTCAGGTCCTCTGAGATGTGGACCCCCAGGTACTTGAAGCTGCTCACCCTGTCCACGGTAGCCCCGTTAATCCTCAGTGGTGTGTGTGTCTCCCGCTGTCCTCTCCTATAATCCACGATCAGCTCCTTGGTTTTACCAATGTTCAGGAGCAGGCTGTTGTCCTGGCACCAACGTTCCAGTACCTCAACCTCCTCCCGGTAGGCCTTCTCGTCGTTGTCCGAGATCAGCCCCACCACCACCGTGTCGTCGGCGAACTTCACAATGGAGTTGGAGCTGAACTTGGCCACACAGTCGTGTGTGTAGAGTGAGTACAGCAGGGGGCTTAGAACACAGCCCTGGGGGGACCCGATGCTCAGGGTGATGGTGTTGGAGGTCTGACCCCCCACCCTGACCGCCTGGGGTCTTTCACTCAGAAAGTCCAGTACCCAGGCGCTCAGGGCGGAGCTCAGGCCTAGCTCGATCAGCTTGTCCACCAGTCTGGTGGGGACTATGGTGTTGAACGCTGAGCTGTAGTCAATGAACAACAGTCTCACATAGCCCCCCTTCTGACGGTCAAGGTGGGAGAGAGTGCTGTGCAGTACCTGGGAGACCGCGTCATCAGTGGACCTGCTTGTCCTGTATGCAAATTGCATAGGGTCCATATCACTGGGGAGAGAGGCACAAATGTGGTCCTTGACCAGCCTCTCGAAACATTTCATGACCACAGAGGTGAGTGCCACCGGTCTGTAATCATTTGGACATGTTGGGGAGGGTTTCTTCGGTACAGGGATGATGGTAGACATCTTGAAGCAGGCAGGGACTACTGACTCCGCCAGGGATTGATTAAATATGGCGGTGAACACCGGGGCAAGCTGGTTTGCACAGGACTTAAGTATGCGTCCTGTTATACCATCTGGGCCTGCAGCCTTCCTGGTGTTCACCTGCATAAATGCTCTTCTCACACTGTGTTCCGACAACGAGAGAGCGCCCCCGCCCCCCCGCGGTTGCCCCCCCCCCTCCACAACAGCCGGTGCGCCAGTGACGTCACTAGCCAGAGGGCTAGCGGCGACACTGTCTACACCGAACCGAGCGTAGAAGGAGTTGAGTTTGTCCGCTAGAGAGGCGTCGTCGCTCCCCATTGCGGGGGCGCTGACTTTGTAGTCAGTTATTGTCTTCAGTCCCCTCCACAAGCCTCTTGTGTCGTTTTGTGCCATTTGTGTCTCCAGTTTCTCAGCATATGTCCTCTTAGCAAGTTTAACAGCCTTGCGCAGAGTGTAGACTGAAGCCTTGTATTCTTCCATATTTCCTGACTCTCTGCCCAGGTTATAAGCCGTGGTGCGTGAGTTTAGGGCTGTTCTTATAGTGCTGTCCACCCAAGGTTTCTGGTTTGGGAAAACCCGCGCCGTCTTTGTGAGGACAATGCCGTCTGCCACTGTAGTTATGTAGCTTACAACGGTATCAGCATACTCGCTGACGTCACTGGCGCTTCCTTCAAACATGTCCCAGTCTGTATCCTTGAACGCGTCACGGAGCTCGGCCTCTGATTCGTCAGACCACTTTTTTGTCTCACGTGACACGACGACTTCGCGTGATCTCTGTTTGTATGCTGGGATTAAAAAGATGGAGTCGTGATCGCTCGCGCTTACAGAGCCCATCAGTGGCGGAGCCGCTACAGCCTTGTAGGCAGCTCTGAACGGGGTGTAGCAGTGGTCGAGTGTGTTCCCCCCTCTTGTGGAGCAGACGATGTGCTGAAAAAAAGTCGGCATCACTTTTTTCAGGTTTGCCTGGTTGAAATCACCAGTCACTATCGTCGCGGCTTCCGGGTGCTTGATCTGCTGTTTGTTGATGTGGTCGTGTAATTCCCCCAGCGCTTTGCCGGTATTTGCCTGTGGATGAATATACACGACGGATAAAATGACCGCGGTAAACTCACGGGGTAGGTGATACGGGCGACACAGGATCTGGAGATGTTCCATATCTGGGGAGCATGAACTTAAGAGTTTGAGGGTTTCCTTTGTTATAACAGGTAAAAACAGCAATAAAAAGTCACAAATCTTCTTTTTGTTGCTTTATAATTCTATAAATGCAACAAACTGTGTTCTATAAGTATAATAAATCGCAAATTACTTTGGGTATGCAATTGTCAGGCGTTTTATGCTAAATGTGGGGTATGCTTGGGGATAACTATATATAAAATGTTATACACTGTTATCTTCATCTTAAGGGTAAATTGGTTTTGCGGCTCCAGAGGAATTTCATTTTGTGGGAGGGGGGAAAAATGGCTCTTTTGATAGTAAAGGTTGCTGACCCCTGGCCTATGCATTGTCCAACTAACACCTCTCCTGGAGGCTAACCGGTCATGTCCGCTTCCATTCATTGTGCTAAGCTAAGCTAACATGCAGCCAGATAGCTTTCTACTCAAAATGTTGGTGTGTTCTTTTAACTATATGAAGATGTTAAATTTTCTTTGTTTCAACCTTATTTAAAAAAAAAAAACACTTGAAAGACCACTGAGGCTGCCCTCAATGATGTCGAGTGATGCAGACGAGTTTAAATAAATAACACAAGATACGGTTAAAGAATCGGTTACTTAAAAGTTAAACCACACAGTGAAACACAGTGGGTTGTGTTGTGGATCGTTCCATGAGTTTGGAGCGCTAAAATAGAAGGCTGACCTTCCAAATTCAGAGCATGCTGAGGGGACCTTAAGCATTTGAGTAATTTGTATATATCAATGTATTTAGGAGCTATGGACTATTAGGTACAACACTATTAGGTAGTTATTAATTAGGACAATAACTGATTACAAAGTCAGCGCCCCCTCAATGGGGAGCGACGACGCCTCTCTTTTTTTTTGTATTTTATTTTTTTATTCTTTTTTAAACAAACATATAAACAAACATGACAACACACGATAAGATATACAAGCATTAATTGTCAGGGCACATCCAATGAGATCACCTTTTGGTTAGTTGTTTTATATAAGATATACCCATAATACCTGTTATCTAAAAAAAAAACCTACACACATATGCTCAGCTCGAACCCCCCCCTCCCGGACCCCACCTTGAGAAGTACCTCCACTATCCCTCGCACCTAACCAGACACTACCATTATAAGCTAGCTTTTATTCTCTCCACCACTTCTAACCACATTGACATTTTGGATTCATTGAGACCCAGAATTCTTGCTGTAGATATTTCATGGTAAATTACATCGAGATATGTAAGAAACCAAACTTTACGGCACATTTTTTCCGGTTGAAACCAGCGTGATGCGATCAGCTTTTTGGCTACTGTGATACCCGATAAAACCAATCTCTTTAGCTGTGGATTCACTGCAAACTCAAAAACATCATTCAACAGCAATACCGAGGGGTGTACAGGTATATTCCAAGATACGAGTTTTGATATTTGTTGGGTCACATCTTTCCAGAATGCCTTAACTGGTGAGCAGTCCCAATACATGTGCATAAATGTCCCTTCGTCCCCATTTGTACATTGGGTGCATTTGGAATCTTGTTTGAGCCCCATTCGGCACAGTCTTATAGGAGTCAAGTATGTCCTGTGAATATAGTTAAGATTGATTTGTTGATGATCCGGGTTCCTTGATGTAAGTCGGACATTTGCCCAGGCTCCTTGCCAATCAAAGTCATTTTCCAAGTCTGGTATATCCCTCCTCCAGACAGAGTCAAGTTGGAGGGTTTCATACGAGGACGTTAGTAATTGATGATAAAATTCTGAAACAAAACCTCTCGATGTCTCTCTTGAGTAGAAGAATTTGTGGTATCTGTGGTGTTCAATTGGTCTGTCTAATGGAACACCGTGAGACTTCAAACATAGCTCTAACTGTTTGTGAAAAAGCCATGTGGACTTGGTGAGATTAAATTTTTTGCGTATTTCTTTATCACTACAAAAACCCTGTTTGTTAAAAACATCCCCTAATGAGTGTATGCCTTGCTCTTCCCATATAGGGAATCTTATAGGTCGTTTTCCAATTAAGAGAGCATTGTTATTGAATAAGGGAGTATGATTGTGCCATTCTTGTGGGTTAGGATTTTTTTTTTGTGATTCACGCCATATCCGGATCGCATGAGTAATTATGGGGCCAAATTTTCGTTCACAGTGCTTGATTGGTAGTTTAGTGTATGCTATGTCCTTCAGTCTATGTGGGGCTACTATGTTTTCTTCTATTTTTCTCCAAGATGCTAATGCTTGGGAGTCAAACCATGTTGTCAATGGACTTAATGAGTACGCCTTAAAATATAGGAAAAAATCTGGAAATGCCATGCCACCATCTGCTTTATTTCTCTGTGCGGTGGATCTTTTTATACGTGGTGGTTTGTTATTCCAAATAAATTTGTATGTGGAGGAGTGTAATCTTTTCCAGTAACCCTCTGGAGGGGGTAACGGTAGCATTGAACAGAAGAAGTTGATTTTAGGTAGTACATCCATCTTAACTATTGATATCCGTGCTTGTACTGTGTTCTTAAGTTTTGCCCATCTATCAAGGTCGTCTTTGATTTTGTTTTGGATTTTTGTGTAGTTGTGCTTCACCGTTTGTCTTATGGTAGGGAATATTTCCACTCCCAAGCATCTGAAATGTTTTACCATCGGTATCTGTCCTGGGAGGGTTGTATCTTTTTTTGCAGGGGTGTTAAGTGGAAGGAAAGCCGACTTCGGCCAATTTATCTTAAATCCCGATAAATCACCAAAGTCCTCAATCAACTTGAGCAGATGAGGCAATGTGGTGTTGGGGTTTTTCATGAACAATATTACATCGTCCGCATATAAACAAATTTTTTGTTGTGTGCCCTTGATTACGATAGGTTCTATGGATTGGGATTGTCTTATATATTGTGCTAAAGGCTCTAATGATAGATTGAACAGTCCGGGACTAAGAGGACAACCCTGTCTGGCAGAGCGTGATACCGGAAATATTTCAGAGATGATTGTGCCTGTTGTAATCATGGCCGATGGGTCTTTGTATAATACTTTAATCATATCGATGAATCCTTTTCCTAACCCCATCCTGTCTAGCACTGCCCACAGATACGACCATTCCAGCCTGTCAAAGGCCTTCATAGCATCCAGGGACAGCATCGCCTTAGGTATGGTGTCCTCCTTGTCGGCATCAAGTACGTGCAGTATACGTCTTATGTTCTCGCGACGACGCCTCTCTTGCGGACAAACTCAACTCTTTCTACGCTCGGTTTGGTGTAGACGGGGGCGCCGCTGGCTCAATGGCTAGTGACGTCACTGGCGCGCCGGCTGTTGTGGAGGGGGGGGGGGCAACTGCGGGGGGGCGGGGACGCTCTCTCGTTGTCGGAACACAGTGTGAGAAGAGCATTTATGCAGGTGAACACCAGGAAAGCGGCTGGCCCAGATGGTATAACAGGACGCATACTTAAGTCCTGTGCCAACCAGCTAGCCCCGGTGTTCACCGCCATATTTAATCAATCCCTGGCGGAGTCAGTGGTCCCTGCCTGCTTCAAGATGTCTACCATCATCCCTGTACCGAAGAAACCCTCCCCAACATGTCTCAATGACTACAGACCGGTGGCACTCACCTCTGTGGTCATGAAATGTTTCGAGAGGCTGGTCAAGGATCACATTTGTGCCTCCCTCCCCAGTGATATGGACCCTATGCAATTTGCATACAGGACAAACGGGTCCACTGATGACGCGGTCTCCCAGGTACTGCACAGCACCCTCTCTCACCTTGACTGCCAGAAGGGGGGCTATGTGAGACTGTTGTTCATTGACTACAGCTCAGCGTTCAACACCATAGTCCCCACCAGACTGGTGGACAAGCTGATCGAGCTGGGTCTGAGCTCCGCCCTGAGCGCCTGGGTACTGGACTTCCTGAGTGAAAGACCCCAGGCGGTCAGGGTGGGGGGTCAGACCTCCAACACCATCACCCTGAGCATCGGGTCCCCCCAGGGCTGTGTTCTGAGCCCCCTGCTGTACTCACTCTACACACACGATTGTGTGGCCAAGTTCAGCTCCAACTCCATAGTGAAGTTTGCAGACGACACGGTGGTGGTGGGGCTGATCTCGGACAACGACGAGAAGGCCTACCGGGAGGAGGTTGAGGTACTGGAACGCTGGTGCCAGGACAACAGCCTGCTCCTGAACATTGGTAAAACCAAGGAGCTGATTGTGGATTATAGGAGAGGACAGCAGGAGACACACACACCACTGATGATAAACAGGGCTACAGTGGACAGGGTGAGCAGCTTCAAGTACCTGGGAGTCCACATCTCAGAGGATCTGACATGGTCAACACACATAGACACAGTCGTAAAAAAGGCGAAGCAGCGCCTCTACCACCTGAGACAGTTAAGGAAGTTCAGAGTATCAGGGAAGATACTCCAGTCCTTCTACTCCGGAGCTGTAGAGAGCATCTTGACTGGAAACATCACTGCCTGGTATGGAAACAGCACGGCACAGGACAAGAAGGCCCTACAGAGAGTGGTGCGCTCAGCCGAGCGTACCACGGGTATTGCACTACCTTCTATACAACAAGAGGTGCAAATCCAGAGCCTGCAGAATAATGAAAGACCCCCACCACCCCAATAACAGTCTGTTCCAGCTGCTGAGGTCAGGCAGACGCCTGCGAACCCCAGCTACTAGGACAGAGAGGCTTCGGCTCAGCTTCTTCCCCCAGGCCATCAGAGCCCTGAACAATGAACACTGAGTGCCACAGAGCACTGAACTTTCCACACACAAGCACACATGAGCACACACACGACACGCACGCTGTGCACACTAGCAGCCACTTTAACATGAGCAGGCACACACTCATGCCGCACACGCCCACACTTATGGCCAAAAGGAAAGGTCACTTTAAAAATAGCATGGCAACAGTAACAGTGTATTGCACTACCAAAGGATCTAGCATGTCCTACATGCTATGTAAATAACTATGTACAGATACCGAGATGTCCCACCATGTTACCTGCTTGTTACCTGTTTATGCACAATGTTGTTTTTTATTGGATTCTATTATATGTTGTACCACTGTATTGCACATCGTTGCAGGCAAGACCACCCGCATTTCATTGTATACTTGTATGCCGTGACAAATAAAACTCTTGACTCTTGACTTGACTTGACTTATTAACCCGTTGTTGAAACAGGCATTCGTGAGTGTAGTGGCTGGCTCCGGCTTAACTAGACTTGCCTAGTCTTGATCTTAATAATAATACATTTGATTTAAAAGTGCCTTTCTCAAATTCCAGGACACTGTACAATTTAAGAAATGTATTAATTATTAATTAATTGTGAAATTGTGAATTAATTGTGAAATAATTTATGTTTATACTTTATAGCCCTCCTTTTATGGGGGTTGCGAATAGGCCTCCGTCTGTTTTCAGGGGCTACAAACCTAGAAAGAATCACTGGCGTAACGGATGAAAACAAGTCATTCTTTCTCTCTGTGATGTGTGCACAGGGCAGGGCGTGGATCAGGGTGGTTCTGATGGAGAAGCGACTGTCGGAATACATCTCCTCCGCGCTGAGGGACTTCAAAACCACCAGGTCCTCTAGCAGACACACATGCACTGTGATGGAGATGAGTATTTCTGGGATGCCGGCATGATGTGCTCCTTTTAAGCACGGGGACACTGATCAGAGAGTAGGGCACATAGAGTTCAATCCAGGATACACTTTTAACGGTCACTCACTGGGCAAATACGGGTCATGGATGAGCAAACTGCATTGGTTTGGAATATTTGGGTGTGTATGTGGATCTATGTATGCGAGGGGCTTTGCATTGAGGATTCCCTCCACTTCTATCAGCCAGGGTTTCCGGGAAGATTTCAATGTACCAGACATATTAGCTTATTACAATAACGTTATATTCAATGCTTAATACTTATTGTTCATCAAAAAAGTCACAGTTACCATTTGTAATAATTAACGTTACATTACCTCCACTCTGTCTGCACTGTTTGGGTCCATGTAGCACAACTCGGTTACAGCGTGTCCATCCGTATCAATAGTAATAATTAACATTACATTACCTCCACTCTGTCTGCAACAGCTCTCTCTCTTTCCACTCACTGAACGACAGATTTATTTGGAAAAAAGTGTTTTGGTGAACCAGGATGGCTCTGGTATTAGCGTCCATATAGCACAACAGGTAGCCTAAGCATGTCAGTCCATATCAATAATCTATTAGCGTTGCGTGAAGTAGGCGACATGTTGTTGACACAATTTGGAAATGTACAAACACAAACTATTGTTTTTATCTTTTTTATGATGCTAAAGTAGCTGTATTCCATGGTTCACACACACACAGTCACACACACACACAATCCAGCTGCATCACAAGGTAAACACACATACACACCTCAAGGGATTTGAGAGTAAGACTTCTGTTTGATCTAGATTTCTGTTTCAGTGGCAAAGACAACCACTTTTAGTGGATGTACATTACTTGGTAACACGAGTGGCTACATGAGTAGAGCTCCGGTTCGAGCCCTGGTCAAGGCCGTAGTCGGAAAGTAGTGTTGCTGTCCAGCACTCTGTCCTCTGGACTTAACAATGCCCCTGTTACGGTGATAGGGACACCGTACAGCTGCGAGTGCCGTCCTTCGGATGAGACGCTAAACCGAGGTCCTGACAGAATCTCGGTTGTTAAAGAACCCAGGACACCTATCGCAAAGACGGGCAGACCCCAGGTGGTAAGAGCCGGCAACTGCACCTCCTCATCCATCACGCTCAACATAGGGGCCCCCCAGGGCTGTGTTCTGAGCCCCCTCCTCTACTCCCTGTACACACATGACTGCGTAGCACAGCGGAACAACAACACCATCATCAAATTTGCTGATGACACAGTAGTGGTGGGCCTGATCTCTGCCAACGACGAAAGGGCCTACCTGGAAGAGGTAGAGAACCTGTCACAGTGGTGTCAGGAGAACTGCCTCTCCCTGAACGTCAGCAAAACAAAAGAGATGATTGTGGACTTCAGGAGGTCGGGGGTCAAGGACTACAGCCCCCTCAGCATCGACGGGGCACCGGTTGAGAGAGTGAACAGTTTCAAGTACCTCGGAGCCCACATATCCGAGGACTTGACATGGACCACACACATTGACAGTGTTGTGAAGAAGGCACGACAACGCCTCTACTTCCTCAGGCGCCTAAGGAAGTTCCAAGTCAGTCAGAAGATCCTTAGGAACTTCTACTCATGTACAATAGAGAGCATCCTGACCGGCAACATCACCTCCTGGTTTGGGAATAGCACTGCACAAGACCGTAGCAGACTACAAAGAGTGACACGTTCAGCCGAACGCACAATTAGAGGGGGGCTTCCCACCCTCCAGAACATTTACAACAAGCGGTGCAAGGGGAAGGCTAAGAGAATTATTAAGGACTCGAGCCACCCGAACAACTGCCTCTTTGAACTGCTGCCGTCAGGCAAGCGATACCGGAGTCTTAAGGCGAGCACAGAAAGACTCAGAAGGAGCTTCTATCCCCAGGCCATCAGGCTGCTAAACGAACAAAAATCGCTAAACGAACAATAATCACTATGCAACAACCATCAAATGCACACAGCACACACACCCACACGCACACACTCACTCAAACAAACAACACACTGCAGCACCCACTCTCCACACTTTAGATCACACAAACACACTTACACTTTATATTTATTTATTGATAAAGGATTTGCACTACAACTCGTACACCTACTGTGAATTGTACCTAAACTGCACCTCGTCCATTTATGCCTTGCACTATATAGTATTGTATATTAGTACACTGCACAGTATTGTATATTGTATGGTAACTACGTCTACGAACATTGTACATATGTCTAAACTGAACACTGTGACCTCTTTTTTTACTTCTAATTTTTACTATGTTTTTATTTCATACTTATCTTGTCATGCACAGTCTCTGGAGCGCAACAGTAAGAAGCATTTTGTACAAAAGTATTCTGTACTTCTGTATGACAACTATTAAAGAAACTTGAAACTTGAACTTGAAAGACTAGGGGGTTCCCCGACGTTCCTGGCCAAATTCCCAATCAGGTCTCTGACATCAAGGTTGGTTGCTACCAGTGGTGGTGAAGGAGGCAATTTCCACTCTACATTGTGGGGAGCGCTTTGAGTGTCTAGAAAAGTGCTATATAAATGTAATTAATTATTATTATTATTACTAGAATGGGTGCTCATTGGAGCATATATGTCCGCAGCATGCTATAGTGGGTCATACATAGTTCCCCCAATGAGTGAAGGATGTATGGCAGGTAGTCAGGTACACATATGCTTTATGTTGAAAAATTTACACATTCTTGCCATGGAGTGATCATGTTTTTTAATGTGTTTTCATTGAAATGTGAAGAAATGTTCTCTCTTTTCTAGTATTTGTGTGCTCTCACTATCTTGTTTTAATGTTGTTCTATTATGTGAACATTGTCTGTATGCTGCCTTATTGGCCAGGGCCCACTCTTTTTTTTATCCTTTATTTAAAAAGTGAGTGCAAATCATGTTATGATTTCTCAAAAAGCAACTTAAGTGACTGAAACACATTGCACTGTCTCTGCTGACCCTATGGCCAACTGTCTGTAGTATTGCACTGTCTCTGTACTGACCCTATGTAGAGCCATATGAAATCCGCGTTCACGGAATCGCGGACAGAATCGCGGAATTTGAGCAATAAAAATGGAATCAACAAAAATATATATATATTTTTTTTTTATTTTTTTTTTATGTTGTGGGACTTGTACAGCAATTTGTTCAACTTTGTCAGTGCTGTAAAGTTTAAATCTTAGACAAACAAAACACTTTGCTTTCATGAAATATTGTAAGGGCCCGCGTCCACCAATCTCACAAAAACACTGATAGTGCGCCGGCAGTGCTGGCATGAAGCGCATCTTGTAGATGACAGAAAGAAATCTACAGCCATCCTTTTATCGTTTTTTCTTGCCGCGGTTTTGCACATATTATAGCATATTTTAATAACTTTATATATATAGTTATTGCCTGACACCACAGTTCGCCCTTTGCTTTTTATTAGCTTTTTAGTAGTGTATTCATGTAGTTATTATTATTAGTGTATTTGTGTTTTGTCGCGAATCTCAATGGCCCGTCTACTGTGGGAGACAGCCAAGACAGGCAGGCAGCTCCGGTGTCAGGTTACAAACAGAGTGGTAGATATTGAGAGAAACCGGTGCTTTTTCAATGTATGTGATGTAGATTGGGGAGAGATGACGACAGCTAAAAACGGTGGTAATGAAATGTGCATGGTTCGCTTTAGAAAACGGTGATAGAAGAAGAGGCAGTAGCCATCACTGCAGAAGGTTTAGCAGCCAGCCGAATGTTTACATTCCTTGTAAGAACATAGATAACAGAGTGTAGGCCCAGAGCAGGAGGAGAGGGGTGACCTCTTTAATGCAACAGTGGATGAAACGTTTAATGGTGTGAAAGGTTAGCAGTCGTCATGACAGCACGTCGCATGACAACCAGGAGAGGGGCGGGGGGCCGTCGTTGCTACGACGAAGACCTATAAGTCGAACGGTGTTTCCGGGTAGGGCAGACTAGAATCTGACTCAGACTAGAATCTGACCGAGAGCGAGTAGGACTGAGATCACACAGAGGACCTTCTCTCCTCTCATCACGAGAGAGGGGGGGGGGGGGGGAGGAAGAATACCACGACATCAGTAGCTTCGGCTACCACGAGGATGGTCTTAGGCTAACGAACAGGCCTGAACACTATTGGACTGAATCACAAAAGGACAATCTGAACACACCCAAAGATCATTAGAATAGACTCTTCAAGGACGATACAATTTGATAACATCTGATAACATCTGATTATGAGGTTTCTGTTTAGAGAAATAAAACAACGCTTTTCCTCACAAGGTATCTCACGTTGTCGAAGTGTCGAATTCTTACGGAAGTGGAGGAGTATTATGGTTTACGGATTGCACTAACGGGGGGGAGATAAGGATCTTATCTACCAGTATCTGAGACGTCAGGACCATTAAAAGTACACAACGCAGAGGAATTGGATGGAGAGCCAAACAGACGAAGACGTGATACTGGCCAGTTTGATCACAATCTAACAGTTGGTGCCGTGACCCGGATTTGCAAGAGATTAAAACAACGGGAACAGTTGGTTGTTGATGACAGCCGGATTTGCAAGAGATAAGAACAACGGATAAAGACTTTTTCAATAATGGGGCGACAGTGGACAACAGTCATCAATGTGTGGGAGAATCATGATCGAAGCAAGGCCGGTCAGCCCTGGGAGAGAGCGGCGAGTCGAGCGGTCAGGAGGCGAACCAGCGCTGTAGGGGAAACAGCGCTCCGATCAAAAATGTGAGTTCACTGTGCACACGGTTGTTTTGATCTTAAGCCAAATAAAAACGAACAGATAGTGAATCCATAAACGTAAACATTTCTAGTTCGACACAGAGAGCTGTAATAGTGTGTTTTGGGACAGAGCAGAGCGGCACAGTTTTGTTTTGAAAATCGAAGGTGTTATCTGAAAGGGAACCAAAACAGTCATAGATGACGAAAGAAAGCAAAATATGAGCAGAGAGCCATGGTGAAAATCGAGGGTGTTATCTACAATTTGAATGAAAAGCAAACGAGGCAGGCTGCACAGTTTTGGTTTAAGGAGGGTAAATGCGAGATGAGGAAAGGGGGGGGGGGGGGCGCTTGAATCAGATCGAAAAATTGTTATGGCGGGACTGTTTTCATAACAGAAGGAAAGTCGAAAGGAGATTGTACCAGTGTGTATTATGTCCGATCAGGCAAGAGTATTAGTCTGAGAAAGCGTCCCCTGATAATGGATAGGAAAGAGAGGAAAACAGCAGTGTTTTTAGACCTTGGAAGGAGGGGCAGCGTTCGTTTTGTTTGTGAGAGAGTAGCCATTATGAGCGAGTCAAAATGGCCGTGAGCACCACGAGGAGATAACAACAGATAAAGAACCAGGAAGTGACACGTCAACTAAAACACCATGGAGGAGGAGTAGGTCGCCACCTAGTGGCGGAGGGGGGGTAGTGCTGGGGAGTTTCCATTACCCATAGGGGAATATTTAGAGTTTAATTCAATTAAGGAGTTTAATTGCGGAGGGGGGGGGGGTAGTGCTGGGGAGTTTCCATTACCCATAGGGGAATATTTAGAGTTTAATTCAATTAAGGAGTTTAATTGCGGAGGGGGGGGGGGGTAGTGCTGGGGAGTTTCCATTACCCATAGGCGAATATGTAGAGTTTAAGTTAATTAAGGAGTTGAATTTTTTCAAAATTACCAACTGCTTGTGTGTATACACGGTGGTGTATGTGAGAACTTTGTAAAGGAACTCAAAGTGTGGTATATAGAGCGACGGGACAGCTCCAGGGCGATGGTAGACAGCCCCGTAGGGTATAGAGCGACGGTGACAGCTCCAGGGCGATGGTAGACAGCCCCGTAGGGTATAGAGCGACGGTGACAGCTCCAGGGCGATGGTAGACAGCCCCGTAGGGTATAGAGCGACGGTGACAGCTCCAGGGCGATGGTAGACAGCCCCGTAGGGTATAGAGCGACGGTGACAGCTCCAGGGCGATGGTAGACAGCCCCGTAGGGTATAGAGCAACGGTGACAGCTCCAGGGCGACGGTAGACAGCCCCGTAGGGTATAGGGCGACGGACAGCTCTGTTGTATGTTAGATGATAGTACGAGTACGTATGTGAGTTAGGAGCAGGGAACCAACCTGCTCTGTTGTATGTTAGAGCGATGCAAATAGTTTTAGGCACTGATTCTGGGTTTTTTTGGTTGTTGCACTGTTTTTGGGTTATCACAAAGAGGCGGGAAGAGGGTCCGTGCGTGAGGATACCAAGTGCGTGGGATGCCAAAAGATAGGGGGACAGGGCTTATGTTGTGTGCTCGGTTGTATGTTATTATCATAATAATAAGATCGATATACAGGTTAATTAAATAAGTTTAATTATTAATTGATTAAATAAGAATTGCACAGAAAGATGGTGCAGTTATTTGAATGGGTTAATTATAGAATAAAGAGGGAGGTTGAATTCCAGTGGGGCCTTCTCACACCTAATAAATAGGCAGAGTCTTGAGGGGACACGTCACCAGAAAGAACTGGCGCGCGCTGGGGGTCAACCGTGGGACAAACGTAGAGCGCCGAGTGGGTATCGTTTAGCTGCTGGTGTCACGCCGGAAGACAACGAAACAGGGAACAGCCCTGTAGGATTAGATATGGGTGTTGAGAAGGTGGGGGACTAATAGAGAACAAATAGCGCCATGGGCTGTAGGACACTCACACCGTCCAACAGTCTGAAAGGGCGTGGCCATGGCAGGGGCTTGCAGAGGAAAAAAAATATATAGAGAACGAGCTGCAGGCCCAAAGCCACGGTAGACTAATAGAAAACACAGGGTCGAGTGTACAGAAAGACTGCCGGTGTTGTGTTTCTGCTTTCAAGGGGGGAATGACACCGACAGCGATGGAGATGGCCAGGAGACAGACTGGAGGAGGAGGAAGCCGCAGGGGCCAGGCACCGCAGCCTGGTACACAGATGATCCACGACGAGAGGAGACGGCGGCGGTGGAGATGAGCCTCAACCAAGATGACCGACAGGGCGGAGATGACCGACGGGGCGGAGACGGCCGACGAGGCGGAGTCCAGCGGTCGCAGGCGGTGTTGCCCAGGGGAGAACGAGGCAGACATCGGAGGGGCCTTCACGGCGGAGACGCTGTTTAGAGAGCGTTTTGAAACAACAGAGCACGGGCGGTGAATCATGAACAAAACAGGGACTTCCTTTCCGAGTCAATCAGGAGATCGAGAGACGAGACAACAGCGAGAAGTCCTGTGTTCATTGATTAGGAGTATGAGATATAAATGGAGGATTCATATATAAGATATATGTATAGAAGGATATATATATATAGAAGGTAGATAAGAGGGAGAACAGTAAAACAACAGGATATAATTATTGGGAGCAGACAGGGGGGGCTCCAATGGTTATGAGTCGTTGGATGTTGTTGGTTGTGGTGGTCGGTTTCGGTTCCCTTTGTGCACGAAGGGGGGCGCAAACAGACATCAGGCAGCAAGATCACTGGGTTGACCGTGGGCCGTCTTCATTTCTTGTGCACGGGAGATGAGGTTGGTTTGCTTCAACCACAGGCTATTTTTGGCATAATTAATTGAAAAACCAAATAATGATTTATGATTCTGAAGGGGTGATAAGAATCAAGGGGGGATTGAGAGAAACCGGTGCTTTTTCAATGTATGTGATGTAGATTGGGGAGAGATGACGACAGCTAAAAACGGTGGTAATGAAATGTGCATGGTTCGCTTTAGAAAACGGTGATAGAAGAAGAGGCAGTAGCCATCACTGCAGAAGGTTTAGCAGCCAGCCGAATGTTTACATTCCTTGTAAGAACATAGATAACAGAGTGTAGGCCCAGAGCAGGAGGAGAGGGGTGACCTCTTTAATGCAACAGTGGATGAAACGTTTAATGGTGTGAAAGGTTAGCAGTCGTCATGACAGCACGTCGCATGACAACCAGGAGAGGGGCGGGGGGCCGTCGTTGCTACGACGAAGACCTATAAGTCGAACGGTGTTTCCGGGTAGGGCAGACTAGAATCTGACTCAGACTAGAATCTGACCGAGAGCGAGTAGGACTGAGATCACACAGAGGACCTTCTCTCCTCTCATCACGAGAGAGGGGGGGGGGGGGGGAGGAAGAATACCACGACATCAGTAGCTTCGGCTACCACGAGGATGGTCTTAGGCTAACGAACAGGCCTGAACACTATTGGACTGAATCACAAAAGGACAATCTGAACACACCGAAAGATCATTAGAATAGACTCTTCAAGGACGATACAATTTGATAACATCTGATAACATCTGATTATGAGGTTTCTGTTTAGAGAAATAAAACAACGCTTTTCCTCACAAGGTATCTCACGTTGTCGAAGTGTCGAATTCTTACGGAAGTGGAGGAGTATTATGGTTTACGGATTGCACTAACGGGGGGGAGATAAGGATCTTATCTACCAGTATCTGAGACGTCAGGACCATTAAAAGTACACAACGCAGAGGAATTGGATGGAGAGCCAAACAGACGAAGACGTGATACTGGCCAGTTTGATCACAATCTAACAATATGAATGGCTGTGATTGGTTGTCTGAAAATGAGCTCAGCGCATCGCTCTGAAAGTTCAGAAAGTTTCAACTTTCGGCCGCACAAAAAAGCTGAAAAAAGAAGCCGACTGCAGCGCATTTCCTATAGGCGGCGCATGCGACTGCAGCGCATTTCCTATAGGCGGCGCATACGCCCTCTCCCCATTGGGATACATTGAAAAAAGACGTGTGCGGTCATAAATATGAGGCAGGTGGACGCGGGCCCTAAGCCGTCATTTGAGGCTTTATAAAAGCAGCACAATGAACACAAATCTGTCAGTGCCGAGTCCAACCTCATCTTAAATAACAAACAGCATTGCTTGTTGTAGTTAACAAAGAGAGGCAGAGTTGATTTTGCAAAATAAAATAAAAATATATCATTTATATATATTTTTTTTTTAATAATCGCATTTTATTTTCATATTCGAATCCCATGCCCATCGAACGAAGCTTCGAAGTATTTAAGACAGCCCCATTAAATGGACTGTTATATCTTATAAAATTGTGGACATTTATTCATTCCCACTTATTAGACACTATTTCTGATGGTAAAATGACCGTACAAAGCAAAATACAGAATTCTGAAATATTAAAATGAAAAAAACGGAATTTGGAAAAAAATAAAACGGATTTCATATGGCTCTACCCTATGGCCAACTGTCTGCAGTGTTGCACTGTCTCTGTGCTGACCCTATGGCCAACTGTCTGCAGTGTTGCACTGTCTCTGTGCTGACCCTATGGCCAACTGTCTGCAGTGTTGCACTGTCTCTGTGCTGACCCTATGGCCAACTGTCTGTAATGTTGCACTGTCTCTGTGCTGACCCTATGGCCAACTGTCTGCAGTGTTGCACTGTCTCTGTGCTGACCCCTTGCAGTAGTCCCGTGGCAGCATTTGAAGCCATTGTTGTTGTCCTCTGGCGGTAAAAAGGTGAACCACAACAACACAAAGGAGTAAGGACTGCATGAAAGTCAGTGGAGAATGCTTCAAATTAATTCCCCAAAAATACTTCCCGTTGCCTGATGAGAAACATCCCACACGCTCATCCTTGTGCTTCTGTAACTTTCTGCACCAAAGCACAGGCTGATCGGCCCTATAGTTTGCGATATACACACACACACACACACACACACACACACACACACACACACACACACACACACACACACACACAAATATATAAAAAACGAATAAATAAATGTGTATACGTTATATCATCTGGCTTCGCGTCTCGCTCTGCCTACTGAGATATATCATTATCTCCAGCACCTAGTGTGCTCTGGGAAACAAATGCACCCACTTGCACGTGACCACGCCACTCCCATGCGTGCCTCTATATTACGCCGGAAGTGGTCACGCCTCACCCTTCCTCATTCGTTTCCAACGCGGAAGCAGCTCAGATGCACTTCTTGAACTGGAGATTGTTATGAAGCGTAAAGAGAAATTACACAATGTTGGGAATTCGGCAGAAGTTCGCCAGCCCCCGGAACCTTCTCGGCACGTCCTAACAGCGCGGCGGTCCTGTCCTGTTTTTTCCTCGTCGCGTGACAGCGGACCGAGGGACTTCACGCGACGGTTGGCAGTCGAGCCACGTCGCGCCCAGGTAGGACCTGCGCTAGCAGGCATTGGTACTGGCATGTGTAATACTGCTCGTTGTCTCGTGGGACAGCCGAGTGATGTATTGGCGCAGGGGGAGGGATATTTGGATAAACGTGGTCATCATGACTCTCTTTTGGATGTTTTTCCAAGTATCCTAGCGCGCAGCTAATGCTAATGCTAAGATGTTTGACCATTGCTGAAGGTCAATCGGTGTCTAATCTTGAGGCTTTTTTACCCTTTACACGGGTGGATGGGCTGACGACAGGGCTCAGGACAGGTGTGCCGTGCTTAGAGGAGCAGGTAGCATCTGTCCTTTGCCCTGGCATGGTTGAACGGTATCCCACTCGGAAGCCGACGCCGGAGGGCGAGTCGGCTCGGCAGGTGGCTGAGTGGGCTGATGAAGCTTATACCGCCGCAGGACGGAATTTAGCAGCAACCAATAACATCGCTCAATTGGCTGCTTTTCTGTCCAAAATGGTGTCGGGTGGTGGGGCCTTAGGGCCAGCCGACGTTAAAAACATCGCACAAGTTTTTGAGGTTATACAGCTTTTGACCCAGCCGCAAGCTATAACCGCAGGGAGGGCTAGGATGCTGTCAACGCTTGTTCACAGGCATCTTTGGTTGGAGCAATCTCCCATTGAGGAGGAGAGGAGACTTCCCCTCCTCAGGGCTCCCATCTCCGCAGATGGACTTTTTGGTCTGTCCGCAGGGGCGCGGGCGGTATTTGACCTGGGCTCCACACCGCCCCACACCGCGCAGCCAGAGGTGAGAGCACGGCCTCGCCAGCGGCTACATCGAGGCCCCCGGCCAGCGACCATGTTTCCCCCGCCTGAGATACCCTGGGCACAAAGAAAACAGGTGATCACAAGGCCGACAGCCTCGGCGGTTGAGGGATCGGCTACAATAGATGGGCACGTCCTAAAAAACCATTGCCATCTAGCTGTGTCTAGCACGCTCTCCGGTTACTCCCCCCCGCTACACTACGGGACTCAGGGCTCTGATTTGTCCCCTTTGGCTGCGGGCCGCGTTCTTCCAGTGAAGCGCAAGCGGCCCCACATTTCGCTTCTCATGGAGACAGGGGCTGACACCCAGTTTCTAGCTAGGCCTGGGTCTGTCTATGAGAATGCTGTGCTGTCAAGCGGCTCCCACACCACACGTCCTGCGTCTGTTTGGTGAACCTGGTGTTGTGTCTGTCGACGCAGCAGGGTTCCCTGTATCTAAAAAATTGTCAGATGGGGAACTCTAAGCCCAGGAGGTCGCAGAGTGGGTTCCCCCAGCCCCGCCCTCGCCAGGCCGGGTATTCCGTTAGTGCCTCCCCCGACCGGAAGACCGGCGGTGGTCGGTGTGTAGGGACTCACCCTATCGGGCAGCGTGGGTACCACACACCTTGCATGTCCAGCTGCAGAGCAGGCTGTCCTCAGCAGTCTATGCCGGGAAGATGCAGACTGCTGGGAAGATGCTCAGCGGGGGAGCCTATGTCACTAGGGGTGATGGCCGCTCTCCCCATATCAGGCCGGCCCTTTCTGTCGGGGTCCCCCCTTGGGTGCGATTGCCTCATTGGTAGAGTCAGGGTGCGATATCCCGGCTCCGCGAGACACCCTGCTCGCGCGGTTGGCGAGTCCAGGGTTGGCAACACACGGGCAGGAGGGACCGGGCCTCCTATCTACGGTTCCTGGCGGACCAGCGCCAGTTGGCTGCGGGTGCGCTTTGGGATTATCATCACATATGGTTACAGGAGTGCCATATGTCGAGGTGGATGGAAAGAACGCTGAGGGAGGGGCTTGTGTTACAGTTTGCACAACCCCACCCTCCGTATTTGAGTTTGGTACAGACCCTTATGTCAGGGTCCGCAGCAGTACCTAGCATGTCCTATATGCCCTGTAAATAACTATGTACAGATACCGAGATGTCCCACCATGCTACCTGTTACCTGTTTATTGCACAATGTTGTTTTTTATTGGATTCTATTACATGTTGTACCACTGTATTGCACATCGTTGCGGGCAAGACCACCCGCATTTCATTGTATACTTGTATGCCGTGACAAATAAAACTCTTGACTCTTGACTTGAGTGACAGCTCTGGCCGATGAGATCCAATCTCTGTTGGCGAAGCAGGCCATCGTCGTGGTCCCAAGGGAGGATGCGATGTGTGGCGTTTACTCCCAGTATTTTCTGTTGCCCAAGAAATCGGGAGGTGTCAGACCTATACTGGACCCGTCCGCGTTCAATCGACTGATTGTGGCGAAAGTTCAGAATGTTGACCGTCAAACACCTGTTAAGCGCTGTCAGAGTGGGAGACTGGTTCACCTCCATAGACCTGAAGGATGCGTATTTTCACATCCCGATCTTCCCTCCTCACAGGAAATTCCTACGCTTCCTGTTTCAGGGCATAGCGTATGAGTACCAGAGGCTGCCGTTCGGCTACTCTCTGGCTCCTCGCACATTCACCAAGTGCGTGGAGACCGCGCTGGACCCTCTGCATCGTCAGGGGATACGAATTTTATTCTACCTTGACGACATTCTGGTCCTCAGCCGGTCAGAGGAGATCGCCAGGTTTCATACCAGGCTGGTGGTGGAATTCCTCGCCAGTCTGGGTTTTGCTGTGAACTGGAAGAATACTCCTCTTCCCAGTCAACAGGTGGAGTACTTGGGCTTGGTTCTAAGCTCAAGGCCCATGAGGGCAACCCTCTCAGAGCAGCGGCGGGGGCAGTGGTGCAGTCGTAATATGGGAACTGGTTACACGCCACACGCACGCGCATACATGTTCCCTCAGTTGCGCACAGAACAGATGATTATTATGCATAACAATGGAGATCAAGCAGCCCCCCCACCTTCTCGTAGGTTCCTATTATTATGCAAAGTCTAGGTGACAAGTGCCGGCCGCCGGCCGGGTAGCTTTCTACAACGGCCGGGTACTCATTGCGCGCACGTCTGCCCTGAGTGACTACTAATAACACGCCGTGTAACCGCGTGTGTGCACGACTGCACCCCTGGGCGGGAGGATATTCTCAGCTCGCTCAGTTGGTTCCGTCCTGGCAGGACGGTTACGGCGCTGTCCGTGATGCGCCTGCTCGGTATGATGGCATCTGCTCACTCTGTGGTCCCTCTTGGCCTCCTCTTCATGAGGAGGATACAGAGATGGTTTTCCAGTATGAAAATGGACCCGGTGAGAGACGAGTAGAAGCGGCTGAAGGTTCCCGTGTCAGTACTGGGGGATCTCAACCCCATGGGCAGCAGGCTATCGCATGTCACGGTCTTCACCGACGCCTCCCTCACGGGATGGGGGAGACGTGTCGGGCCCACGCACTAGGGGGCAGATGGCAGGACCATGCTGCCCGGTCTGCACTACATATCAATGTGTTGGAATTTAAGGCAGTCCTTCTGGTCCTCAAACGGCTCTGCCACCTTGTGGTGGGCAAGGATGTTTTGATCAGGATGGACAACACGACGTCAGTGTCGTATATCAACAGACGGGGGGGAGTACGCTCCCCCCGTCTGCACCGGGCGGCGGTCGAGCTCTGGCTATGGGCGTCTCTCAATCTGCACAGTCTGAGGGCTCTCCACATCTCCGGCAGGAAGAATGTGAGTGCAGATGTGATGTCGCGGGGCGGTCCTCACCCCGACGAGTGGGGACTACGTCCAGACATAGTCAGACAGGTCTGGGACCGATTCGGGGAGGCCGTGGTGGACCTGTTTGCGAGCAGACAGTCCCACCAGTGCCCCTTGTGGTTCTCGGTCAGTCGGAAGGACAACTCCTCCCTGGGGGTGGATGCCTTCTCGATGTATCCGTGGCCGCCCGGGATTCTGTGGCGTTCCCCCCCATACACCTGATAGCTCAGCTGTTGGAGCGGGTACGTCGGGAGCGCAGGACTTTGATCCTGGTCACGCCGGACCGGGCAACGGCTGTGTGGTTCCCGGCCCTGATTCAGCTCTTGGTGACCCCGAGGTCATTGCGGGCCCTCTCTCAGGCACACGGGACGCTGTTTCTGCGTCCTGTTCTGGGCCAGCCATTGATGGTTTGGCTGCTGAAAGGGTGAATCTGGAGGAGACGTGTCTGAACCCTACTGTGGTTAACACCATCCGGAATGCGTGCGCTCCGTCCACTACCGCGGTTTACGCTGGGAAGTGGCATATTTTTCAGGAGTGGTGTGAGGTTGGGGGCCTGGACCCAGTGTCTTGCCCCCTGGACTCAGTTCTTTCCTTCCTCCAGTCTATCCTGGATAGGCTGTCGGCCTCGACGGTGAGGGTATATGCCGCGGCTATATCCTCTTGTCACATGGACTTTGAGGGCGGTATGCTGTTCAGCCACCCTCTCGTGAAACGTTTCCTGCTTGGCGCTCGGCGTCTCAAGCCTGTGGAGCGTTCTCTGTCTCCGAGTTGGGACCTCCAACTGGTCCTGGGTCGGTTGTCGGAGGCCCCGTTTGAGCCTCTTCAGCAGGCGCCGTTGGATTGGCTGTCTTTTAAGAACTCGTTCCTTTTGGCCATCACCTCCGCTAAGCACGTGGGTGAGCTGTGTGCTCTCTCGGTGCGGCCTGAGTGCCTGTCTATTCGGGCCGATAGCGGTGCGACTCTGAGGCCTAATCCGGTCTTCGTGCCAAAGAATATCCGGAGCTCTTTTCGTTCCAGGGATATTGTGATTCAGGCGTTTCATCCTCCTCCTCACGTTAGTGGGTTGGAGTCGAGCCTTCACCTGTCGTGTCCTGTCCGTGCACTGGGGGTTTACCTTAGTCAAACGCAGGATCTCAGGGCTTCCGATCAACTGTTTGTTTGTTACGGTGGCCCTCGTGCGGGTGAGGCGCTGTCCAAGCGCCTGTCACATTGGTTGTGCGAGGGCATTGCCCTTTGCTACACGTTGGCTGAACAGGTTCCCCCCGGGGGCGTCAGGGCGCACTCCACTAGTGGTGTGGCGGCCTCTGCTGCCCTGTTAGGGGGGGCCTCGGTGGAGGACATCTGTGCTGCGGCCTCCTGGTCCTCCCCGAGTCCTTTCGTTAGGTTTTACCTCATGGACATCTCATGGACATGACTGGGGGTTCTGTCTCCCAGGCGGTTCTGAGGTCCGAGACCTCTCCTGCATCCCGCCATCAGGTGGGCTAGCAGGGGTGTGTGGGTGTGGACCGCGGGGTGCTGTGTCACACGTGGTCCCGCTTGCGCTGTGCGTTCGGGGGTGCCTGGTTCTCTTTTTTCCGCACTTTGGTGGAGTTGACTGCCTTCCCCCCTTCGTTAGGACGGGCGGGTGGACGGGACTCCCCTCTTCCCTGGCTGGGGCTTACGGGCCCTCAGGGGGTGCATTTGACGTGGCCACGCGTCCGCTCTGCCCTTTATCTCAGTAGGCAGAGCGAGACGCGAAGCCAGATTATATATAACGTAAGGTTATCCTATAACCCTAGTTATATGAATACTGGCTGAGCGTCTCGCTCTTCAGCGCCCTGAGGTCCCTTGGATGTTTGAACTGGGAAGGGTGAGGCGTGACCACTTCCGCCGTAATATAGAGGCACGCATGGGAGTGGCGTGGTCACGTGCAAGTGGGTGCATTTGTTTTGTTTCCCAGAGCACACTAGGTGCTGGAGATAATGATATATCTCAGTAGGCAGAGCGAGACGCTCAGCCAGTATTCATATAACTAGGGTTATAGGATAACCAGGGGCGGACCTTCCTACAGGCGATATAGGCGGTCGCCTAGAGCGCCACCCAGAGGGGGGCACAAAAAAAAAAAAATTAATTTTAATTTTTTTATTTTAATTTTTTTTTTTGTGCAGTTTTGGCGCCCCCCTCTATATCTGCAACCATTGTTTTTACATAAAAAGAATTCTAACATAAGGGAAAATGAGCCAAAAATCTAAAACGGTTGGTCGGTCTGAGCCTCAGCTTTAGGTGTTCACAGTCAGAACATGCTAGAGCGCTGTGCATTGATGGGTATCGGTCAAGTGTTTATAGAATTGAGCGTTGAGGAAAGAAAGACTAACGTTAGAGAACTATGAAGAGGCAAAAGCCATAAAAAAAAAAAAAAAATTACAAAAAAAAAAGTGGTGAATCTCGCCTAGGGCGCCAAGTGTGCTAGGTCCGCCCCTGAGGATAACCTTACGTTTTGTATATAAAACTGACACTTTTGTAACCTTTTTGTTTTTGCAAAATTATGTACTGAATTATGTTCTTTGTTAGTTTTTTTTGTAAATAATGTAATGTAAAAAAAAAGGTAGGCAATTATAAGACTCGTCTTCAGCCTACACCTTTTCGGTCATTTTCTTTCTTTTATACATTTTCTACTACTCTACATTGCTTTGTAAAAGAAGACTGAAATAAAAATCATTCATTCATTCACAGATGCTACCAAATACATAATGTCTGCAGAGGCTCTGCCTACCATGGACATAATGAGAGGGCATTATTTTCACAGGACGGTATGACCGGAGGGATTTAAATATGTCGGACAAAAACGAAAAGAAAAACAGTAATTACTGGCTAACGGAAACCCTGCTATCAGCACTGTCTCTGCAAAACGGTCTCTGTGACAGTTTGGTTAACCCAGCACAACGCGGAGCGCTTTCGTCATGGATTTTATTTCTTGCTCCCAGGTGAACCAGGAGGGTTAACCAAGCCGGACCTGTCTAGCCAGCTGGTCTCTGACGGAGGCTTTGAGAGCTGCAAAGCTTTCCTGGAGTCTATTGTTTATTAGGATCCACGTTTGCTGCACACTAGAGCGTGCAAGTTACTGTTCCCGGGGTCTGGACTTAGAAATACATGCTGTAGACATACAGGAACCAACAAACCTAAGGCTAAAGTTAAAGCAATGTTAAAGTCGGGGGGGAAAGTGAATATAAATGTGTTCTGAGTTTGTCACATCACTTCGAAGAATGTGTTATTAACCACCGAGCCAAATTTGAATGATTAAAAAACGTTAATGACTTATTATGAAACCCAGCTCAAAAACCGCTCATCTGGCTGCTCAGACCATTTCTCTGGATTGTGGGGGTATGGTCAGATCACACTTGATTGACAGCTCCCTTTCAGCTCCCTTTCAGCTCAAGTGCTATTTTATTTTTCCATTCAGTCACTAAAACGTTTTGCTGTAATTTAAACTACCAAATCTATCAAATGGACCCTACTTGCTTAGAAAGCTTGACTAACTAGCAAACTAGGTTAGACCACCCAAATCTGTGTTGTTATCTAAAGTTGGCAGAACGCACATTAGGGGCAGAAGGCACAGTCCCCGGAGGGGGAGAGAATCCAAACCAGGAGATAATTTTTTTCTTGATGTATACTTGCTGATTTAAGAGACCAGTCACGACTGTAGAAGTAGAATTGGATGTGGTGCATCCAGTGTTGTAGTACTCAAGTCCAGGACTGATTTTCAGGACTCGTGACTCGACTTGGACTTGAGCACTGATGACTCACACTTGGACTTGGACTTGAGCATTGACTGCATTCGGACTCGGAGGGTGGAGATGAGGACTCAGACTTGATAAATACAGTTTCTTTCTTTGTAATACGCCCTAATCATTTGGCATAAGATATTGATGGCTGGTGCATTTGTTTGGCTGTTGTGTCACAAAGTAAATAAACTCCCTCTGAAATGGTGACCGCTGTGTCATTTATATTTAATGTAGACAGCTCAGACTCAACCTTGATGACTCGGACTCGGACTAGGGTAATGGGGACTCGACTCGGACTCGACTCTGGATCTTCTTTGGTGACTCAGACTTGGACTTGGACTCAACAACTGGGGACTCGAGACTCTACTCGGACTCAACTCGGAGATTTAGTGACTCGACTACAACACTGGGTGCATCATCAAGTGCACTGCTGTGGTTCATAAAGCAAGACGGTTCAGTGGTTCAGCGGTCCAGTGGTTCAGTGGTTCAGCGAGTGGTCAGTAAGCACAGCAGCTACACAGTTGAGGTAAATTCCAGTGAGGTGTCCTGCTCCATGACAGGAATGAATTATAAGCCATATCCTAGTGACACATTTTCACAGCTGATGTTAACCAGATGGGAAGGGCTTTGCCAGCTTGGGCGGGTGTAGGCATCTCTCCGAGTGCCCTTCTAGTGGTTAACTTTAGAAGTTGTGTGTATAGGCAGGGAGTTCCATAGAGATCGACCTCTACACGGAGGTGAGTTCTAGTATTGCAGTTCTATGTTTGGGCAGTACGAGGTTAGTTCTAGTATTGTAGTTCTATGTTTGGGCAGTACGAGGTGAGTTCTAGTATTGTAGTTCTATGTCCGGGCAGTACGACTACGAGGTGAGTTCTAGTATTGTAGTTCTATGTTCAGGCATTACGAGGTGAGTTCTAGTATTGTAGTTCTATGTTTGGGCAGTACGAGGTGAGTTCTAGTATTGTGTTTCTATGTTCGGGCAGTACGAGGTGAGTTCTATTATTGTAGTACTATGTTCGGGCAGTACGACTACGAGGTGAGTTCTAGTATTGCAGTTCTATGTTTGGGCAGTATGATGTGAGTTCTAGTATTGTAGTTCTATGTTCGGGCAGTAGGTGCATGGCATCCTGATCCAAATCGAATCGTTCTCCAACTCTTTTCAGTCCAGCAGCAGCATCGTACTCGGGAGGGAATGTGATACTTTGTCTGCACCTCTTGACTTACTTGACTTAAGCCTTTGCACTCCCTGCGGAGCATAGGCCACTGACGATTTCTTTCCATGTTGCGTGGTTTTTGGCTTCCCGAACGATGTTGTGCCATCCCAGTCCAGCCTCTTTAATTTCCCCTTCCCAAGAATGGTGCCAGGTGTTTCGAGGCCTGCCGTGTTTCCTCTTTCCAGGTGGGTTCCATTGTAGGGCTTGCCGGGTGATGTTTGTGTCTTCCTTTCTCAGGGTATGGCCTATCCACATCCACTTTCTCTTCTTTATTTCTTCTGGCGGGGGTAGTTGCTTTGTGCGCTCCCACAGGTCTAGATTTGTAATGACATTTGGCCATCTCGGCGAATGGGAGAAACGATCACTGTGAGCTTATTTCAGGAGATGCAGCTCTGTAGCCAAAGCATCTGCAGCAGTAATGGCAGGATTGTCATTAACACTTTGATCGCCGGGGTTAAATTCATAATTTACCATCCCTCGCCAGCCCTATTTAACATCGAGAAGTTCCCCTTCTTTGCAGGGCTATAACTTTTTAAATTGTATTGCTCAATTGACATTACTATGGCCCATTCAATGTCCTATATCTATTGTTCAGGGTGTAGCAACGTTATACTTTTTCATTCACATATTCATACTAAAATACGGTCTAAAGTATAAGTATGTTTTTATCGTTTTCTGCAGCTTTCTCCAGAACTTGATTTATAGCCCTAAATGCATTATATTGATGATCAAATACAGTTTGGTAGGAATCTGTGCGAGATAAAAAATGTCAACTGGACGTGGTTCTAGGAGTTACTACGTATGATCTGATGTTGACCGGATGGGCGGGGGGTCGTTTATAATTCCGTGGGCAACGTTATATCATTCATCTAGTGTGGGTGATATGATCATCAGAGCAGTTAGTATCGAAGACATTAACAAATAACGCTGAAACTCACCGTAGCTTCCTCTCGCCGTTGGGAGATGAGCGTGGAACAGAATTTTTTCTATTATGGGATGTCGAAATATCCGATCCATTTCCAGGTTGTATAATAGTATATACGTCCAAATCATGTTGTTTATCAAGTTATTGGTAACGGATCACTATCCATTGTGTCGAGCTCGAGTCCCGGGACCTATAGCGAGTGGTCGGACCAAATTGAAATGAGCACCAGCTTCCACTTCCTGTTTCTCCCCTGGGCGATCCGCCGATCCGCCACCAGATGGCGCTCTTGAACCGTTGTAGAGTTGAGAGGGACTCAACAGTACATCTCATGTCTCCGGGGGAGAAATATGATTTCGATCACAGATTTTTAAAATATTGATATCAAAGACGATGTCCAGCGTCTTCGGCAGAATGAGCATGGCGGGGAAAGACGTGTTTCAGCGTCAACGGCGATTAAAGTGTTAAGGAACTGGTGGGTGGCCTTAACTCATTCAGCGCCGGAGGCCTAGAGCATCTTAGTTCCTACCACGCCAACGCTCTAAAAGATAGGAATACTCGAGTACCGGAGGGGACACGTGATGCAAGGCTTCGTCCACATTGCAGCCGGCTTGTGGGAGGCATGGCCTAACAACGTTCGAGACAGGGGAGGGTAGAATTGGACAATGTGAAATTGGGGACGGGAGAAAAATAGAAAAATGGGGAGAAAAAGTAGATTAAAAAAAACGATCTATCGTTCAATATGTGAAAAAGAATTTTTTTTTCATCAATACGTTCGTGTGTTATACCGTGGTGAATATAAGTATAGTTTTAGAGTGATCCTGTCTAATCCCAGGAAACGACGATATGCAGCAAAACGTTGCCGTTTCTCGCCTGGACACGCTACTATTTCCAAATCAAATGTATATAATAGGTATCGTTTCATCATGAATGCACGAAAGGGGGGGGGGGTAGTTTTTTTATGCTTTGATCGTCACCAACGGCATACGTTGTGGAGTAACGTTACACACACGTTGTGATCGAGGTGAAATCATGGTTGGATCAAAGCAGGATTGATATCATTTAGTCCTTACCTTCACTAGGAGGTACCCCAAAAAGAATATTCCAATTGTCTGATCGCGAGTCCAAGTATTGGTGTCCATTGTGTCGCCAACATAATCCACCACAACAGATGCATCAGGGGCATTTGACGCTTCTCAATGTGATCGGGATACCCGCTCGACTCGCCTGACAACGAAAAGCGTGCCCGGAGACATTTAAACGTTGCACAGGCCAAGATATAAGGTTTCAAAGGGTGCTCGATACTGCCACCTGGGAGGATGCGGCCGGTATTGCACTTTGGCATTCTCAGGATGATTCCCCATGTTAACCCCGAGTCTGTGTGCCTGTAATGAATGGAAATATCGAATAAAAGAAATAACGATGAAAACCCGACTATACTCGGGTCTGGCGCTGAACGGTCGGCGAGATAACCCGACTATCCTCGGGTCTGGCGCTGATTGAGTTAATGAGTTCACCCCAGCTGCCAATGTCAGAGATGGACATTGTGTTTGGACACATGCAGGGGAGGAAACTAACTTTTTGGCTTACCAGCCAACTGGCGAGTATCTGATTTTTTTTACCAGCCAAACAGATTTTTTACCAGACAAAAAAAATCGCTAATTGTGATAATTACTTCTTTGTATGTCAAGCCGCGTCAATGTTGTGTATGCATCTGGGTAGGCACACTGTGCCTTTAAGACAGCATGGTGGTCTTACGACAGTGCTGTGAAGTACCGTCAAGTGTTGTGGTAACGTCAGTTGGGTTGGTGTGCTGTTGTGCACAGTGCACTGGTTGAGCTAGCCCCTTTCGTGACTGCGATGTGCAAGCCAGGGGCTTTTGAGCATGAAATAAAATGTCTAACCTTACGTCGTAGTCCGGTGCTTTTTTGGAAACATTATAGTCATAACAGATACACCTAGCTGGCTGCTTTGAGCACACGGGGCTAACGTTAGCTAGCAAGCAGCTATAGCTAAAACACTAACTAGAAGCTAACCACTGTATACAGTTCCAGTAGACTAACATTACACCTCTGTGATTTAAATGTGTCCTTAGTAACTTATACTCGAGGGTTGTACTAGGGTTGGATGCAGTTCCCTGTTGGTCAGTCTGTCTGTTTTCCATCTTCTGCTGTGTTTAACGTTATCTGTTTGCGAGTGCTCCTGATGGCTAGCCTAGTACCGTGGGACTTTTATTATTATATGTCCGCGGGTTGGCCAGCACTGCGCAAACGTTTATTAAACATTATATGTCCGCGGGTGGTCTTGTGCAGTGCTCTCGTGGCACTGTCAACTAAAGCGAACACTCAGAAGACGCGCACCGTTTGCCAGTGCAGTGATTGCAGAATGTTTTATTTTTTTGTATACTCGCCAGCAGGGGAGGAAACGAACTTTTTGGCTTACCAGCCAACTGGCGGGTATCTGATTTTTTTTACCAGCCAAACGTAAAAAATACTAGCATTTGGCCAGTAAAGTGGCCTAATTTCCTCCCCTGGACACATGGTATTATCCACAGAACACAAGGCTTCCTTAACTCATCCTTGTCTTCTTCTTGGGCTTCTTCTATCCGCAGAGTTGGCCAGGTGTTAGGCCACAGCGTCAGCAGCCTTCGTCTTTAATCCACTCTGTGATTTCTTCAGCTTAGCATTCAACACCATCATCCACTCCAAACTCATCTCCAAACTTGGTGACCTCGTGGAAACCAAGGACCTCGACATTAACCCCTCTGTCTGCAACTGGATACTTGACTTCCTAACGAACAGACCCCAGTTTGTTACGATAGACAATTTCAGCTTCCTCCACCCTCACCCTGAACACCGGCGTCCCACAAGGCTGGGTGCTGAGCCCCCTTCTCTACTCTCTATTCACCCATGACTGCACTCCTATACATGGCACCACGGTGGTGGGCTTCATCAAAAACAACGATGAGTCTGCCTATAGGGAGGAGGTCCAGCACCTGGCAGTGTGGTGCGCCAACACCAAGAAAACCAATGAGCTCATCGTGGACTTCAGGAAGACTAGAGCAGCTAGCTTCAAATTCCTGGGAGTCCACATCTCCGAGGACCTATCTTGGAACCTGAATACCTTGTCACTGGTCAAGAAGACTCACCAGCGCCTCTTCTTCCTGAGGAGACTGAGGAAAACCCACCTATCTCCTCACATTCTGCCTCAACACATCACCGGTACATCACTCCCTGCAATTGAGTCTATCCATCACAAACGGCGTCAGAGGAAGGCACGCAGCATAGTCAAGGACACCTCTCATCCCAATCATGGACTGTTTGCCCTCCTCCCCTCCGGGAGACACCACGGGAACCTCCGCTCCAAGTCTAGCAGACTCAGGAACAGCTTATTTCCCTCGGATGTCATCTCCCTGAACTCTGTGCCATGATAACAGCCCCCCCCCCCCCCCCCCCCCCCCCCCCCACACCATATAAACTCTGAACTCTTGACTCCATTGCCTACACCCTAGGCTCTGTTACCCATACTGTATGACTCTGACTGAACTCTGTTGCCTATACTCAATTTATACCTACCTACTGCTTTCACTGTCTACAACTGCCCTACACTGTAATCATAGTAATCATAATGATCATAACTACCTACCTCTTATAGTCTGTGTGATAGCATGTACAATAGTGCTGTATATACCGCATATATATTAAGGCTGTTGATCGATTATAATATTTAATCTGATTAACTCATTGAGCGCCAAAAACGAGATCTCGTTTTTGAAAGCCAGTGGTTTCACCAGACTACATCACCTAGAGCGAACTATTGGAGATTATTATGAAGAGGACAAACGGTGACGATCCATCCATAACTATCCATAACTATGTTGGATTCTAGTATTTTCAAACCGGCTGTTTGGATGTACGTTCCTGGATGTAATGTTACCCTGGCACTGTTAACGGGCCAACTAACATTATATTTATTGATCCTGGTCTGACCTAAGACACTTGGAACAAGAGTGGACAGGGTTTTTGTGGACCTGCTGACAAAAGGTAACGTCTATTTTACCGAACCCCATCATAAAACATGCCTTTGTAATTATCCCAGCGTTGTAAAACGACCCTCCCCCCTGGTGGTTTTGTGAATAGAAACATTCCATATAGTCGTGTTTACCTTTGACCTGGAAATAATATAGGTTTCACTTTCAGGCGAGCAACCCGCACGAAAATACGTATGCTGCACGCAGGGTTAGAAATTAATTTTTTTTTTCAAGGGCTTTTTTTGCCCCCCTTAATTGCTTTTCGGGGGCTTTTTTTTGTATTTCGGGGGCACAATTTTTATAATGAAAATTAACATAAAGATTATAAAACATTCTTGACACTTTTTTTTACAGTCTTCGTCCCTATGTTTGATAACGTAATGTTAATGTCTCCATATATAGGGCTCTACGCTAACCTTTTTCCCAAGGAGCACATGTGCTCCTAAATAAAATGTTAATAAATAAAATCTAAATACAAATTTAGGAGCACACAGAAATTTAGGAGCACAGTGACAATTGTTCAAGTAACACACACACACACACGATGTGTGACATCATGGCTTGGTTTCATGTTTTGAGGTACCTTCAATTATCTGTAAATAATACATACATACTCTATCTAAATAGATTAAATATTATTGTCCCTGAGTGAGGGCAAGTTGTGTTGTTGTCTTGATATAATAACCGGTTGCCTCTGGATCAATGAATGTCTAATATTGAATAATATTATTAGATATTTTATTTTTAACATCCCTAATTCCAACAGTCAAGAGGCTTGTTTCAAATTGATGAAAAACCCCACACACGCAACGTTTGTGAGTATAGGCTCTGGCCAGATCGATCAATGAAATACGTTGCGCGCTCAGCGCTGTGGAATGAAGGAAATGCGCATCGGGATCGGATTTGGATGTTATTCTTTTGGAGTTGTGTTACAAATGGAATGGTCTTTCCCAATCCCCAATCTTTCGCCGTCGACTAAAGACGCACTTCTTCAACCATTATCTGAATAAAAAAAAAAAAAAAAAAAAAACAATAAAATAATCTAACCCTAACTAACCGTACTGTCATGCACTTGTCCTAATAAACTAACCTACACTGTAGCACTCAACACTTTGATGAACATTGTTGCTCAGCTGATAGAGTTGTGCCCTTCCTGATGGCTTGTCGTACAGAACTTGTAAGTCGCTTTGGATAAAAGCGTCAGCTAAATGACTAAATGTAAATGTAAATGTAAATGAACACAAGTTACTTAACGTTACACAGGTCGCGCTATGCAGATGCTTAGCTTGCTAACGTTAAGATAGCAGTGTAATGCTTGATGAGAGCAGAGCACTCTCTCTGTGTTCGCAGCACCTCTCAAGTGCCTGTAACACGCAGCAGGCCCCGCCTCCCTCCTCCTTGGAACAAACATTCCACCCAAAAACTGAATTTCAGTCCAGTTTCAATCTGAACTATTAACAGCGGAGCTGTTTTGTAATCTTCACAATCACTCGTCTGTCTCGCACACTGCAAGTAAATGATTTTTCCGGTTTGCACACACACATATTATTAGGGGCAATACGAGGGAAATGCTCGCACTGTAGAGCATATATATAATTATATATATAATTAGAAAAACTGTCGGGGGCTTTTTTTGCCCCCTTAACTGATTTTCGAGGGCATTTGGTAAATTTTCGAGGGCATTTTGCCCCAAGCCCCTGTTAATTTCGAACCCTGGCTGCACGTGTTAACGCGTTAATAACGCGTTAACTTTGACAGCCTTAATATATATACATTTATATTTACCGCATTTATATATATCCATATCTGTCTGAATATACCTGCATATAATCCTTCTATATACCTACTTAACTCTGTATGATAGCATGTGCAATAATGCTGTATATACCATATACATATATTTATTCTTACCATATATATATATATATATATATATATATATATATATATATATATATATATATATATATATATATATATTATCTGTTTGTACATACCTGCATATAATCCTTTTTATATATCTGTAGATACTATATCTATATCTGTACATATCCCTTACCTACTCTTACTAGTTACGCTGCTGGCCAGTATGACTACTACCTGTATCACTGTACATATTAATACTACAACCCTGTACATACATCTGATTAGCACTACACTCAGTAGTACTAATCTGGTATTCTATACCCAGTTTAATCACCTGTACATTGTATATTACTATTGCACTTTAATGTTACATTTGGATGCCGTTGTACTGTACTGTACTTGCGCTGTACAATAAATTTGAATTTAATCTCATTTGGCTTGTGGACAGGTGTCTTGAAATCGGGGCACAGACTGAGGTGATGCTCACACCACGGGTGTCACAGTCTGGACAGTAGGGCTGTCTTAAATACTTCGAAGCTTCGAAGCTTCGTTCGATGGGCATGGGATTCGAATGGGAAAAGAAAATTTGAATATATTATAAAAAAGAAAAACTATATATATATTTTAATTATTTTTTGTTGCAAAATCAACTCTGCCTCTTTGTTAACTACAACAAGCAATGCTGTTTGTTATTTAAGATGAGGTCGGACTCGGCACTGACAGATTTGTGTTCATTGTGCTGCTTTTATAAAGCCTCAAATGACGGCTTACAATATTTCATGAAAGCAAACTAAGTGTTTCGTTTGTCTAAGATTTTAAAAGGTTTAAACTGTACAGCACTGACAAAGTTGAACTAAGTGCTGTACAAGTCCCACAACATACGTTTTTTTTAATTTTTTATATATATATATTTTTTTATCTCGAAGCTTCGAATTAAAATCAAATCTCGGCCCCGAAGCTTCAAATGCCAAAAGAAAATTGGAATCCTGGAAGGTGTGTCAGCTGCTCCGCTGGAGATGCACTTGGCTTGTGATTTCAGCTGCAGCCATGCGGAGATATCTGGCAGCGTGTGTGTTTAGTCGGTTCCAGTTTTCAGTATGCCATGAATTAGGCTATAATGAACAAACCCATGTTGCTCAGTATCGATGTGAGAGGAACACATGCCCGGATTAACCATATGGGCGACTGCCCAGGGGCACCAAGGCTCTCAGGGCACCAAGCAAACAATGTTGTCTTTAATAATATTTACATTTTTATAATACGTTTTATTGCAATAATACAATTGTTGAGGAATTTACCATTGAGTAAGGATGTACTCAGACAAATGTAGACGTAGATAACGCAGGTTTATTTAGCTTACAACCCAGGAGTATTGCTCCAAAAGGAATCTATTAACGTGACTGGTAAGCTACGGAGACGGGCAGCTTGTCAAACATAGCTGGCTCACAGACGGGGAACTTGTCGGACATAGCAACAGTAACCAAGGGGGCGGGGCTTTGCGATAGGTCAATTGGCTTGAAAGACCCAGGGAAACGTTGATCTTTAGATGGGCTGTGCCCAGGTGGGAGGGACGATTGGATAGACCACCGCAACACTTCTGAAATCGGGGAGGAGTTAGCGGGGGGAGCATAATTATGAATGAATGTGGATGAGAGCCTTGATGTAAGTGGTTGCAGCTACGGCTGTGGGAGTGCTGGATACATGACCGAATAGACTTTGTGCTGTCCTGGTCTGTGCTGTCCTGGTCTGTGCTGTCCTGGTCTGTGCAAGCAGCAGGGCACCCGAGTTTCCCCGGCCCCCATCACAGCCTATAGTGTTGAGCCGCCAGAACAAATCATTCAGATTGATTGTCCTGGTTAGTGGTGTAATTATCAAAAGGTTTTAGACAAATCTGTGTTTTCTCAGAATAATAATAATAATAATGGATTGGATTTATATAGCGCTCTTCATGACACCCCAGTGACCCCAGAGCGCTTACAGAGTCCATTATTCGTTCATACACAGTCATACCGGTGGTGGTAAGCTGCAATTGCAGCCAGAGCTGCCCTGAGGCAGACTCACGGAAGCGTGGCAAATAATCATCGCCTACGGCCCCTCCGACCACCACCAACATTCATTCACATGCATACACATTCATACGAGGCAAGTAGGTTATATATCGTATTTGCTTCGCGTCCCGCTCTGAGCCTTATTGAGATACCCCTTATCTCCTATGATACCTACTGTATCTCCCACGAACAAATACATGCACCCCACCTGTATGGGGCCCCGCCCCCATGGTGGCACCGCCCATATAACTGTGACTCTGGTCACCAAACACTCTTCCTCTATTTTCGTCCCATCGTACTGGCTGTGTGCACCATTCGTTAACTAGCAGGATGAAAAAGATCAGAGTCATAATGTTGAAAGCTTACCGGAGGTTGCTGGCCCCTGGCATCTTCGACGCATGTTTTCGGTAGTGATGGCGAGATGAAGCTTCATGAAGCATTGAGGCTTTCCATCCAATAGTACCACACATGTGTTGAAGCTTCATGGTGTATTTGCTCTACTGTGCCATCAAGTGGACAATAAATGTAGAACAGGCAGAGTGATGATGATGCCAATAAACAAATAATAATGTGTCTGTTTTTCTAACAGAATGATGGCAGGGACAGAGGAGAAAGTGTTTGTGTTACTACAACATTCTATAATTTAATATAGTGTGTTTTTCTAACAGAATGATGGCAGGGACAAGTGCTTGCTTCATTCATTTTTATTCAGAAAAAGCAACTCAAAATCGACATGCCATCCTGCATTTGGATCATACAGATGTGATCAGATTAGGCACAGCAAGTTAGACATTACAGCAAGTTTATATGTAACGGAGATGATATGGTCACCTTTTTTGCGTTGTGTTTAACTTTCTTCGATGCCCCGAGGGAGTTTAGAACCCGGGTCTGCCGTGACACGGGTGACAGGTGACCGCACAGACCGCTACACCAAGGTGAATTCACTCTTCATGACGTGTAAAGTGTGTCTTTTTAAGTGGAGTGAGTTTAACTCGCAGTACCGCTACTCGCCAGTCACTTCACAACGCTTGAAGTCCATCGTGACTGACAGTGCCTCGCGCTACCATCTGTTATATATATGTTGGGATTATTAGGATACACATTTATTTGTCTTTCCCAGTACTCCACGGGATTCTCCAACGCAAAGAAACTCGTAATGAATTCCTATGTCGACACTTGTGTTGCGGGGATGTTCCGGGGAACATAGGGATGATCCTGTGTTGGAGACGCGTTGCGCACCAACCCCGAAGCCATTTCCTGAATCAGTGACGCGGAGTGAGGCTTCGGGGGCGGTACACCCCCGACCGAGGCTTCGGACGTCATCAGTACGTCACCTGATACACGCCTCGATACAGGCTCCACTTAAAAAAAACTGAATTACCCGACACAAGCTCCGAAGCCTCGCTTCAAACGTCACATCACTAGTTTTCGGCGACACGACGGGCCTATGTTGATGTTCCTCGTTTGATGACAGCACATCGAGGTTCAGCTGTACAAGACTGGCTGTCGGGCCAGCTTGTACTCAGGTAGGCCCTGTGTCTTCAGGCATGGGTATTAGTGTTAGTAATGCTGGTTTGTTTTGTTACACAACCATGTTGTGTGTTGGCGCCGGGGGCAGGATGGTTTGGTGAACGTTCACTGCAGGGAACGGTTTCCAAGCTGTCTTGGGCGTGCTGCTAAAACATCTAATGCTATGCTACATGCTATCGCTAATGCTGCATGCTATTACTACTGCTAATTGCTACGCTGTTCTAATGTCTCCGCCGTGAGATGTTGTCACTCTCCCTCCTCTTGCCCGGTTCATCAATGAAGGTCAGTCGGTAGCTGTTGTGGGGTTTTTTGCTGAGTCCTATTTACCTTTTTTCGGGTAAATGGGTTGACAACAGGGTAGGCCGTGGCTAGGTTTCCTAGCCAGGTATGTTACCTTGTGTTCCGGCGGGGTTTGTTGAACGGTGTTCCCATCTGGGTTGGCGTCGGGTAGTGGGGCTATGGGTCCAGCCGACATGGTAAACATGTTGCGTGTCTGTGCGCAGGCAATTGTTGTTCTGGGTCCCACATCGCCTCGCGCTAGGCTGCAGTAGTATAAGGGCAGGGCCGCCTGGGAGAAATGTGAGGCCCTGTGCGTTTTTAGACGCGAGGCCCCCCACCCCCTGAGGCGGCCCTGTGTAGTGGGCTATTGTTTCGTTTTGTCACTCTGCTATGAGAAGGTCTGTCTTGCTACAGTTTTCTCTCCTCTCAACCATTCATACTGACGGTCAATCGGTATACTGGGGGAGTAGTGCGGGGGGGGGCTTTGTTTACCTTTTTTGGTAAATGGGCTAAACTAGGGCTGGTGTCCTGTTGTGAATATTTTGAATGAAGGCGGGACTAGTTCGCTCTGGTCCGTCTCCCCTTAACTTTGTGTGTATGGGTTTGCTCATTCTACAGTATTTTGTGGTTTAGTTCTTTTATTCATTTAACCTTTTCATGGTGCACACCACAGTGGAGGTTGCTGTTTGCAATCACCACTGGTGCTCCGTGTTAACATCAGTCCTTTGTTTTTGACATATTGAAACAATGCCCCGCCCGGCCGACGCCATGGGTGGGTCGGCCTGGCGAGTGGCTGGTGGGCTGTTAAGGCTTGTACCGCCACGGTATGGAATTGGCAACGATTAGAACTGTGTTCGAATTGCTGTTTTTTTTCTATTAAAAAAATTGTGTCTGGTGGAGGGGCCTTGAGGGCCAGCCGACGTCGACACATCACGCGAGGTTGTTGACGTTATTAGCTTTGACCCAGCCGCAAGCTATAACCGCTCAGGGTTCCCCTCTCCGCAGGGGATTTTTGGTCTTCTGCTGGAGCGCGGGCGGTATTGTCCTAGGCCCTACACCGCCTCACACCGCGCAGCCAGAAGAAGAGAGAGCACGGCCTCGTCAGCGGCGATGACGAGGCCCTCGACAGGCGGCCATGTTTTTCCCCGCCGGAGGTATCCTGGGCGTTGATTCGACAGGTGTCCACAAGGCCAACAGCCTTGGCGGCCGAGGGATCGGCCATGTAGGATGGGTTCGGCTTGAACAAACAAGCCGTCACCGTCCTGCCGCGAGCAGCCCGCTCTCCGATCACTCCCTTCCCCAACACCAGCGGAAGAAGTGGGCTCTGATTGTTTCCTTTGGCTGCGGGCCGCGTGCCTTCGTTGATGCGCGGGCGGCCCCCCTTTTCGTTTCTCATGGGGACAGGGGCTGACACCCAGTTGATGGCTGAGCCTGGGTCTGTCCGTGAGAATGTTGTGCTGTCAAGCGGCTCCCACACCTTGAACTGTGTTGGTTGAGCCTGGTGTTACGTCTGTCAACTTAAGTGTTGTCAGCAGGGGGGCTCGAAACCTTTTGAGGCACACAGTGCGGGCTTCCCCGGCCTCGCCTTCGCCAGGCCAGGTATCATGTTGGTGCCTCCCACTCCTGAAATATTGGCAAGTGGTCGCAGCTCACATGATTTGGGGTGGTAGTAATATCACTGCAGGGCTACGGTGTGTAGGAACCCATGGGGGCCTTACACCTTGCATGTCCGGCTGCAGAACAACTCCTTCAGCATGTTCTGGAGGGGTGTTCAGTGGGGGGGCTTTTTTCATCGGAAGCCCCCCGTATCAGACCGGCCCTTTCTGTCGGGGTTCCCCCTTGGGTGCGATTGCCTCCTGGGTGGTGTCAGGGTCAGGTGTTCCGACACGGAACGCGCTCCTCGCACGGTTCCAGGGTTGGCTACGCACAGCGGGGGGACCGGGCCAACTATCTACAGTTCCTGGCGGACCTGCGCCACGTGACGGCGGGTGCGTTGGGAGTGTCGTTACATATGACTACGGCAGTACCATATGTCGAGGTGGATGGAGAGAACGCTGTGGCGGGGCTTGTGTTTACACAACCCCACCCGTTTTCAGGTTTGGTACAGACCCTATTGTCAGGGTCTCCAGCAGTGACAGCTCTGGTCAACGAGATCCAATCTCTGTGGACGAAGCAAGCCATCGTCGTGGCGTTCTCCTCCCGGTGTTCTCTGCCCGAGAAGTTGGGAGGGAGGGGTGTAAGACCCAGGCTGGACCTGTCCCATGGGAAGGTTCAGCATTTTTTGGATCGTCTCCTACCTGTTGAACACTGTCAGGTGGGGGTCTGGTTCTCCTCCATAGACCTGTAGGATGCGTATGCGCATCCCCGATCTTCCATCCTAGGGCTTACCTACGCTTCCTTTGCAGGGTTAGCGTATGAGTACCAGAGGCTGCCGTTCGGTTTTCTCTGGCTCCCCGCATCTTCACCAAGTGCGTGGAGGCCGCACTGGGGCCTCTGCGTCATCCGGGTTACGGAGTGTTCTGCCCTGATGACGTTCTGGTCCTTCGCGGTCAAGGTGGATCGTCAGGTCTCGTACCAGGCAGGTCTCTACCAGCCTGGGGTTGCTGTAGACTGGATGTAGAGTACTCCTCTTCCCAGTCAACGGTTGGAGGGCTATGGGCATCCATCTCAGAGCGTGTTGTCGACATGCTCGGGAGGTTCCGTCCTAGGACGGTTACGGCGCTGTCTCACGTCGCGTTTTCACCGACGCCTCCCTCGCTGGTGACGCGTCGGGCCAACGCAGTAGGGGGCAGCTGGCAAACCATGCTGCCCGGTCTGCGCTACGTTCAATGTGTTGGTGTTGAAAGCGCCTCTGTGCCTGTTTTCATAGGCAGTTAGCCTCTGGTATGTGTGCCATTAGCGTTAGCCATGCTTCTAGGCCTCTTTTCTTTTGGAAAGAATGATTAAAAAAAAAAGTTGGCAGTCAACTACGGCTCCTTTCGACCGATTAATCGACTAATAGGGGTCAGCCCTACAAAATAGTCGCTCTACAGCCATCAATCACTATACTTCCGGCAGCTTCTCAGGTCAAGATCAAAAGTATGGTTAGTAGGGCTGCAACGATTAGTCGACATAATCGACGACGTCGATTATAAAAAATCGTCGACGAGAAATTGTTGCGTCGATTAGTCATTAAAAAAAAAAAAAATTATTTAATTGTTTTTTTTTTTTTTGTGCACTACCTATCTTTGTGAGAGTGGCTTCTCAGGGTTCCAGACAACATCATAATATGATGATCCCATAGCAAATTTTGGACATTGAAAACATTGTTCCCCTGCAGGAGATGATGATCAGACTAGACACACAATACATTACACACGCACTCCTCTCACTCACACACAGCGATCAGAGTAAGACACACACATACACACTCCTCTCACTCACACACAGCGATCAGAGTAAGACACACACACATACACACTCCTCTCACTCACACACAGCGATCAGAGTAAGACACACACACATTCACACTCCTCTCTCTCACACACAGCGATCAGAGTAAGACACACACACATTCACACTCCTCTCACTCACACACAGCGATCAGAGTAAGACACACACACATACACAAATTACACAGTACACACCTCTCACTCACACAGCGATCAGAGTAAGACACACACAAATTACACAGTACACACACTCCTCTCACTCACACAGCGATCAGAGTAAGACACACACACATACACACACACACGGACTCCTCTCACACACAGCAAACAAAAGTTATTTAAAGTACACTTCCACTTTAATTTGTATTATTTAATTTATTTATCTTGTTATGAGTGATTGCTGTATTGTTCTTCAAATACATTTTCATTTAAAGTGGCTTAAAGATCCAAATTCAAATGTTTCATGAGTCATTATTTTAATTTGCTATGGGATCATCATGTTATGATGTTGTTGTTTGGTCCTGACAAGAGTCTCAAAGTCTGGGGTGATGGTAGACAAGCAATTCTGAGGTCATGCTCAATGTCCAATCTGTTCCTCTGCTCTGTCTTCAGCTGGACCAGAGCTGAGAAGCCACTTTCACAAAGATAGGTAATTAAAAAAAAAAAAAAAAACGGTCTTTCTGGTCCACAAATGGTGTTGATCAGGACGGACGATACGACGTCAGTGTCGTGTATCCACAGACAGGGAGGAGTACGCTCCCCCTGTCTGCACCAGGCGGCGGGCGGCTGGCTATGGGCGTCCTCCATCTGCGCTGCCTGAGGGCTCCCCACATCCCCGGCAGGGAGAATGTGGGTGCAGGTGTACTGTCGCGGGGCGGTCCTCATCCTGACGGGTGAGGATTACGTCTGGACATGGCCAGGCAGGTCTGGGACCGATGCCGTGCCGCCAGGGATTCTTCCCCATACATCTGTTAGGTCAGTTGTTGGGACGGGTACGTTGAGGGGGCGCAGGTTCTTGATCCTGATGGTGTTACCATCTGGAATGCGCATGCTCCCTCCACTGTCGCGCTTACGCGGGCAGATGACGTATGTTCCAAGTGTGGTGTAAGGCGGGGGCCGGGACTCAGTCTCCTGCCCCCTGGATGCTGTTCTTAGTTACCTCCAGTCTCTCCTTGATAGACTGTTGGCTTCGACGGTGAGGGTATATGCAGCAGCTATATCCTCCTATCATGAGGGGTTTGAGGGGATGTCTTGTTCAGCCACCCTCTTGTGAAGCGTTTCCTGCTTGGCGCTCGACACGTTAAGCCGGTGCAACGCTCCTTGGCTCCGACTTGGGATCTTCAATTGGTCCTCGGTCGGTTGTCCTTGGCCCCGTTTGAGCCGCTCGAGCAGGCGCCGTTGGGACAGCTGTCCTTCAAGACCGCGTTCCTACTGGCTGTCACTTCCGCTAAACGCGTAGGTGAGCTCTGTGCTCTCGGTACGTCCAGAGTGCCTGTCTTTTCGGACCGATTGCGGTGTCACTCTGCGACCTAATCCTGTTTTCGTGCCTAAGAATATCCGGAGTTCCTTCCGCTCCCGGGATATTGTGGTTCAGGCGTTTCGTCCTCCTCCTCACACTAGTGAGTTAGATGCGGGCCTTCACCTGTCATGTCCAGTCCGTGCTTGGGGATTTACCTCAGCCGTACTCAGGACTTCAGGGTTACCGACCAGCTTTTTGTCTGTTATGGTGGGGCTCGTGCTGGTAAGGCACTGTCGGAGCAGCGCCTGTCCCATCGGCGGGACGCTCAGCCAATACTAATATAACTATCGCTAAGTGTCTTGCCCAAGGACACAACGGCAGTGGGATGGACATGGGCTTGAGCGGGATTCGAACTACCAACCCTTCGATCATTGGACGACCCGCTCTACCCCTGAGCCACGCCGCCCCAGAAGGCAAAGTGCGTGGGTGTGCACTGTCAACTCTCCATGGTCCTGCCTGCAATTATATATACTGTAGTGTGTGTGTGTGTGTGTGTGTTTGTGTGTGTGTGTGTGTCTATAGAAAACTAAATACATTGGACTTCAATAACATTTACTGTGTAAACTACATTGAAACATTGATTCCCCCCCCCCCCCCCCCCCACTCCCAAGACTACATAAGGCACCTTAAATCTCTCTCTATTTGCCCATCAGTTTTGTCTATCAGTCTACTTGTATTTGTCCAGTAAATGATCATTAAAGTTTATTCTGGATTGAACTCTCCGTGCCCTACTCTCTGATCGGAGTCCCTGTCATTAAAGGAGCTATCAAGCCAGCATCCCAGAGATACTATCTCCATCACATACGCACTCCTCTGATCTGATCTGATCTCATCTCATATCATCATTGATTCAGTCCTTCAGATGAAGAGACACACATGGCCGTTTTAGGTTTTTGAGATGGCAAATGTTTTGAAATGTCAGTATCTAATATGCGTGCACTTAGTAGGGGATGTGTTCTTAGACAGTAGGGGATGTGTTCTTTCAGGCAGGGTATTAGGCTCGCACATGAATTGACATTGACAAAAAAAAGTACAGTGTCTGTTCAAGAAGATTCTAAACTTGACATCTGTTCTTCACTCGAGGGCCTCAAAGTCGACACAATGAAAAACATTCATCGAGGCCTAGTTCTGTGGGCCCTTTGAAGGGCCATTTGAAGGGCCCTTCTCTCACTTGAGCGTATCCCATTGCTCTCCAGCTAATTAGACTCTCTGGCTGCCGGCAGGAGTCTCCTTCAGTCACCTCACGCACACCTGACCTAAAGGCCATTGTAGGAGCAGGGAGGTGTATGTCATTTTGTCACCAGCGGTGTGTCTGTCTGGAGGTGTGGGTGCGTCACCTGGGAAGAAGGGTAATTAATATCACCACTCATTTACCATCGAAATCCATATACCATCTGCAAGAGCATGTAACCGAAGGCAGAATAAACACCCTTGAACTGCAGCTACGGACTCAGGCTCATTCATTGGACTCATGTGTCGGACAGATCTCCCTGCCCAAGCCCTCTCAGCGGCTTTTTAGTTGTCACTTCGAAATAGTAGGGCTGTCCCCGACTAAGGATTTGGATAGTCGACTATGATTGGCCAAAATGTGCCGTTAGTCGACTATTAGTCGACAATTCTTTTTTATATATAATATATATATATATATATTTTTTTTTATCATTCCATTTGGGCTGTGGGGGGTGCTTAATGTCTGAAGGAGTCGACTGAAGGCTTCTTGTCCTCTGCAAAAGCATGCAATTGGTCCACTGATGGATACATCTTGATATTTGTCTAGTCTAGTGTGTTCATTAGATGGGTGAAATCCTCTTTCAGTGCCTCTGTGCCTGTTTTCATAGGCAGTTAGCCTCTGGTATGTGTGCCATTAGCGTTAGCCATGCTTCTAGGCCTCTTTTCTTTTGGAAAGAATGATTAAAAAAAAAAGTTGGCAGTCGACTACGGCTCCTTTCGACCGATTAATCGACTAATAGGGGTCAGCCCTACAAAATAGTCGCTCTACAGCCATCAATCACTATACTTCCGGCAGCTTCTCAGGTCAAGATCAAAAGTATGGTTAGTAGGGCTGCAACGATTAGTCGACATAATCGACGACGTCGATTATAAAAAAATCGTCGACGAGAAATTGTTGTGTCGATTAGTCATTAAAAATTTTTTTTTTTTTTTTTTTTTTTTTTTTTTTTTTTTGTGCACTACCTATCTTTGTGAGAGTGGCTTCTCAGGGTTCCAGACAACATCATAACATGATGATCCCATAGCAAATTTTGGACATTGAAAACATTGTTCCCCTGCAGGAGATGATGATCAGACTAGACACACAATACATTACACACGCACTCCTCTCACTCACACACAGCGATCAGAGTAAGACACACACATACACACTCCTCTCACTCACACACAGCGATCAGAGTAAGACACACACACATACACACTCCTCTCACTCACACACAGCGATCAGAGTAAGACACACACACATTCACACTCCTCTCTCTCACACACAGCGATCAGAGTAAGACACACACACATTCACACTCCTCTCACTCACACACAGCGATCAGAGTAAGACACACACACATACACAAATTACACAGTACACACACTCCTCTCACTCACACAGCGATCAGAGTAAGACACACACACATACACACACACACGGACTCCTCTCACACACAGCAAACAAAAGTTATTTAAAGTACACTTCCACTTTAATTTGTATTATTTAATTTATTTATCTTGTTATGAGTGATTGCTGTATTGTTCTTCAAATACATTTTCATTTAAAGTGGCTTAAAGATCCAAATTCAAATGTTTCATGAGTCATTATTTTAATTTGCTATGGGATCATCATGTTATGATGTTGTTGTTTGGTCCTGACAAGAGTCTCAAAGTCTGGGGTGATGGTAGACAAGCAATTCTGAGGTCATGCTCAATGTCCAATCTGTTCCTCTGCTCTGTCTTCAGCTGGACCAGAGCTGAGAAGCCACTTTCACAAAGATAGGTAATTTAAAAAAATAAAATAAAAAATGTGTTGTTGTTTACATTGGTTTTCGATTAGTCGACTAATCGAAAAAATAATCGGCAGATTAGTCGACTACCAAATTAGTCATTAGTTGCAGCCCTAATGGTTAGTGAGGACCAGAAGTGTGTCGAGTGAGCACTAAGTGTGTGTGTGTGTGTGTGTGTGTGTGTGTGTGTGTGTGTGTGTGTGTGTGTGTGTGTGTGTGTGTGTGTGTGTGTGTGTGTGTGTGTGTGTGTGTGTGTGTGTGTGTGTGTGTGTGTGTGTGTGTGTGTGTGTGTGTGTGTGTGTGTGCTAACGCACTGATCGCAGGAGGTTTTATGAGGACGGGGCGATCATGCTGGGAGAGGAGGCGGGGCTACTGGCAGACACACTCATAGGGCTCAACACCATCGATTTCAGGTAACTGAGCCGAAAGCTCTTTTTCCTCCTCTATACCTCACCATCGGTCCTACTTAAAGGTGCACTATGCGTACTTACGACACCTAATTATTCTATCTTATGTCATCATGAATCAAAACAACGTTTATTTTGGGCACTGTGAAACAATCGTACGCTTTTAGAATATGTTTGTGAACTAAATGTTTTCATCTTTATTCAACCAAGTCATTAACCCTTTCACTGCCACACTACAGGGTTAACCTTCTGTAGTGTGGCAGTGAAAGGGTTAACCTGCTGTTGTGTGGCAGTGAAAGGGTTAAGAACACAAATTCTTCTTTACAATGGAGACCTGGCAAAAGGCACAGCGTGTTGAGGGGTAGGGGGTGAAATAAATACAAAGTTCAAACGGAACAAGGTTAAAACAAGTTAATACATGGTAAGACAAACTAAACAAAACAGCCACAGCAGGCCGGCAGATACAGGTGCTAGTTTAGGAGCAGTTGCAGGTGTCGCAGCAGGCAGATACAGGAGCTAGTTTAGGAGCAGTTGCAGGTGTCGCAGCAGGCAGATACAGGAGCTAGTTTAGGAGCAGTTGCAGGTGTCGCAGCAGGCAGATACAGGAGCTAGTTTAGGAGCAGTTGCAGGTGTCGCAGCAGGCAGATACAGGAGCTAGTTTAGGAGCAGTTGCAGGTGTCGCAGCAGGCAGATACAGGAGCTAGTTTAGGAGCAGTTGCAGGTGTCGCAGCAGGCAGATACAGGTGCTAGTTTAGGAGCAGTTGCAGGTGTCGCAGCAGGCAGATACAGGAGCTAGTTTAGGAGCAGTTGCAGGTGTTGCAGCAGGCAGATACAGGAGCTAGTTTAGGAGCAGTTGCAGGTGTCAGTATAAACGTCCATGATCGTATCCTTGAAAGCTGATTTGTAAACGACATTGAAACAGAAGCTTTTCAGGTAGCTTTCTAGCTTCAAACTGTGTTTTCAGTGTGTTTATTACATTATGAATATTATGCCATCAATGTCTTCCCCCCACTTCTCTGACTCTCCCAAAACTACATAGTGCACCTTGAATCTCTCCATTTGCCCATTGGTTTTGTCTATCAGTCAATTATATATTGATTAACCAATCAATCAATAAAGAATTATAATTATATATATGGTTGTTCATTGATACAATTTGTGTCCTCTTTCTTTAGTTTCTGTCTGAAAGGGGAGGGTCTGGACGGCACCTGCCCCGCGGTCATCGACTACACGCCCTACCTGAAGTTCACTCAGAGGTATGTGTGGGACTAGCTCCATTGAGCTTTGTATGTATGTATAGTATGTTTATACAAAGCTCTATAATGAACCGCAGCGCATTCTGAGGGTTAAGTCGATAACTCGTCCTAATTAATTATTGCATGTTCACATTGTGTTTTCGAAGGGATCAACAGAAAGAAGAGTCTCGACAAAGGCTTGTGGAGTCCAGGCCTGCCTCCCCTCACTCTCTCCCCTGATCACTACTATCATAAACTCCTCTCTGTCCACTGGCCTTGTTGATTGATTGATTGAAAATTTTATTAACAGATTGCAGAATGGGTACAATACAGTACAGCTCAATACACACAATTGTTAAGGGGATGCAGACCAGAGAAAGACTTTCGTCTTGTTTACATCAGGGTCCCCCATTTTCAATTCATCATAAAAGGGTCCCCCCCGCCCTGAAACTCGCTGCCATTACTCCTCTACTAAAAAAAACCCGGACTAAACCCTGACACCCTCAACAACTTCCGCCCCATCTCCAACCTTCCCTTTCTGTCAAAATTCTAGAACGAGCTGTTGCCACTCAGTTAAAATCCCACCTTGAATCCAATAAATGCATTCATTCATTTATTTGCATTTATTTTAAATTTGTTGGACCTTATGGTGTTCATGTTTTGTTCTTGACTTATTGTTATGTTTCTTCTTGACTTGCTTAAAGAAGACGTGTCCAGCCCATGGGGACATTAACGTGTGTTGTCGGGCCTTACAAATACATTTGATTTGATTTTGATTTGAATAACCTCTACGAACCCTTCCAATCCGGCTTTCGCACCAAACACAGCACAGAAACCGCTCTATTAAAGGTCACCAATGACATTCTGTTATCTGCTGACTCTGGTTCCCGCTCCATCCTCATCCTCCTTGACCTCAGCGCCGCCTTCGACACCATCACCCACTCCATCCTCATATCTCGCCTCCACTCAGACACCAATTCATCTACACCAACAACTCCAAATCCCCCATTGCCCCAGTCCCCCACGGTGTCCCCCAGGGTTCAGTACTTGGTCCCCTGCTGTTCATCATCTACATTCTCCCACTTGGACAGATCATCTGCAAACATGGCCTCCAATTCCACACAGCTCTACCTTTCCACCAAGACCATCACTGCCGCCACCCACTCCACCCTCATCACCTGCCTTTCTGACATAAAAATCTGGATGCAAAAAAACGTTCTTAAACTCAACTGTGAGAAATCTGAACTACTCATCATTGGCCCAAATTCCCTGACCCGCCCCACCCAGGATTTTTCAGTCAAACTCGACGGCTCCATTGTCACCCCCTCCACCCACGTCCTAGGTATCATTCTTGACCCCACCCGTTCCTTCCTCCTGCATGTAAACCAGATCACAAAAACCGCCTTCTTCCACCTCAGGAACATTGCCTGTCTACGCCCCTCACTATCCTTCTCTGCTGCTGAAACACTGACCCATGCACTCATTACTTCCCGACTGGACTATTGCAACAGCATTCTGTATGGCACATCCACCAAAATCCTCAACAAACTACAATACATCCAAAACTCTGCTGCTCGCATGCTCACCTCCACCCGCCGCTCCGACCACATCACCCACATCCTCCATGATCTCCACTGGCTCCCCATCATATACAGGATTCAGTTCAAAATTCTACTCATCGGGCGGCTGGGTGGCACAGCGGACATTGCGCTTGTCACCAACCCAAGAGACACCGGGTTCGAATCCGGCTATCGGCGTTGCCTCCGGCTTGGGCCGGCCGTCATACTAACTCAATTGGCAGAGTTAGCGGGTGGGAAGTCGAAGAGTGGTAATCTGGACGTTGTAAACAGCGACTCCTACAGGTCGGTTGGGGCGCCTGCACAGCAGAGACAGGAAAAATGGCGGGGGCAGTGTGAGCCTCCTACACGTTACTCCTCGCCAAATGAGAGTCCGCGCTGGCAGGTGAAAAGATGCGACTGGCTGCCTGCACATGTATCGGAGGGGACATGTGACGGGCTTCTATCCTCCCTACAACCGGCCAGTGGGGGACACATGCGAGCAACGTTCAAGACAGGGGAGGGGAGAATTGGCACGGCTAAATTGGGATGGGAGAAAAATAGAAAAAGGAGGAGAAAAAGTGGATAAAAAAAAATCTACTCATCACCTTCAAAGCCCTCAACAACCTGGCCCCCTCCTACCTCTGAATGAATGAATGAATGAAAACTTTATTGAACAGATTTCAGAATGGGTACAATACAGTACGGCTCAATACACACAATTGTTAAGGGGATGCAGACCAGAGAAAGACGTTTGTCTTGTTTACATCCCCCATTTTCAATTCATAGTGACATTTATGACATACACAACATATATGACATCATGACAATTATGGCATAGGGACATACATGACATACAGGTATATAGTACTGTTACATTTGTGACATATACGATATGCAAATATACAGTACTGTTACCCATAGATCCTGACAGAATATATACATATGATGGGGAGGGGACTGTACATTAGGAGGGGGTGGGTGGGTGGGAGAGAAATATACATACGGTGGGGAGAGAATATATACATACGGTGGGGAGGACACTGACTATTAGGAGGGGGTGGGGGGGTGGGTGGGTGGGAGAAAAATATACATACGGTGGGGAGAGAATATATACATACGGTGGGGAGGAGACTGACTATTAGGAGGGGGTGGGGGGGTTTGGACATTTACGGTGGCCAGTTTCGAATTGCAGCCTCCCATTGGTGCTCTTTAAGAGCGGTTTTGAATGTGGGTAGGGATTCACATTCCTTTACAGCTTTGGGTAGGGCGTTCCACATTGATGTGGCATAATTGCGAAACGTGTTTAGTCCCTTGTTTGAGCCGAATCTGGGTTTAACATGATTTGTTGAGCTTCCTCTGGTGTTGTGGTTGTGGTATTCACTGACCTTTGGGAAGTATTTTGACATGTACATGGGTATCTTAGTCGTATAGTGTATCTTGTAGACCAGGCCCATTGCAAGTTGTTGTACTCTGTCGTCTACTCTAAGCCATCCTAGGTAGTCAAAGTGGGCAGGGGTGAGGTGGGTTCTAGGGGTAAGGTCAAGTAGAAGTCTGATCAGTTTGTTTTGTGATGTTTGTAATCTTGTTTTTAGCGCCTTTGAGGTGCTTTGGTACCATGAGGTGCAAGCATAATCGTAGTACCCTTGAATTAGTGCTCCTGCCAGAGTCTTCAGGGTATTCTTGTTTACCAGAGAGGAGATCCGGTACAAGAATCTAGTTCGTTGGTCGTCTCTGACCTCCTTCTCCACCACACGCCTACCCGCTGCCTCAGGTCCGCAGATGCTAACCTCCTCCAACCCATCAAGACTAAACTCCGGACCTGGGGCGACAGGGCCTTCGCTGAAGCTGCCCCCACTCTGGAACGCCCTGCCCAACCATATCCGTCATGCAGACACCCTCTCATCATTAAAAAAAAGCCCTAAAAACCCACCTTTTTACCCTTGCCTTCAAGCCTTGAACTGCTTCCTCTCTCACCTTTTATATAATTTCTTATTTTTTTTTTATTTTTTTTTATTTTTTTCCTAAAACTGTATTGTTTATTTTGCTCTGTAAAGTGTCTTTGAGCATTTGGAAAAGCTCTATACAAAATTCATGTATTATTATTATTAAAACACAAGCTGCTGCTGAAATACTGTATAAAATTACACTTTTCTATGAAATTACCCTTTTCTCTCAAGTCTCCTTTCAAATCCTCCGGTCCAGATGTTAATTTCCAGTAATGGCGCCTTCTTCTGTGGTTTTCTGGGAAAAGTCATTAAGGCGCCATTACCGGAAATAAATGGCTCAGCTGGAGGATTTGAAAAAGGGTGATTTTATACCGTGTTTCAGCAGCAGCTTGTGTTTTCACCACCTGTCTTTGTCGAGACTCTGAGCTTTCTGTTGGTCCCTTTGAAAACACAATGCAAACTTGCAATAGTTAGTTAGAACGAGTTATTGACTTCACCCTCAGCTTTATACATACAAAACTCAATAGAGCTAATGTGGGACATAATCAGTGTTTACCAGTAATGTTGTCCATGTGGGGTTAATGGGAAAATTGCGTTTCACCAAAGGACTTTACGTTTTGTTAACTTTCCAATTTTTAAAAGTCAAATTGCTAAACACTAAATGACCGGATGTTGCAGAGAATGCACCGGTGACGTCGGGTGACAATCCTAAGCCGCCTCAAAATTCTGAATCCCTTGCTTTATCAGAGAGAGAAATGTATTTTAGAAGGCCTTGTTCATGGGACCACAGCCTGCGTGAACACAGGCGAAGATAGGAGCAATCTATTAATCATTCAGTTTACTATACTGTAGCTGCAAGAGAATCTGGTGGGAGCAGGACATGTAGGTGTTTAGCTTATGGTCTTGGTAATGGGTAGAGCGAGGCACTAACACAGCCAAGGTTAGGGGTGTTATTCCCCCCTGGAAGATGCTTTTGATGAGGATGTCCACTACACTAGGGCTGTAAATTGTGCACAAGATAGCATTTGATCCAAAGCACTTTGCAACTTATGCCTCACATTCACTCACGCATTCACACACTGACGGCGGAGACAACCGTGCAAGGTGCCAACCTGCTCATCGGGAGCAGTTAGGGGTTAAGTGTCTTGCTCAAGGACACTTCGACACGCTGCCGGGAGGAGCTGGAATTAAACCGGGAACCTTCCAATTACCTGACGACCACTCTACCTCCTGAGCCACTATCGCCCCAAGAATACCATTTGAATATTAATAGGCTGAAATGAAGCAAATTCTAATGAAATTTGAATATTAATTCAAAATGAGAAAGGCCTTGAACATTAATTCGATGGGTCTTTATTGGATTAGGAAGTTACTGTATCACGTTTTATGTGTCTGGTTTGCCCCCCAAAAGTGTGTAGGGAAATAAATCAACATGGAACCAATAATCCCACATTTTGCCGCCCCCAGTGAGAACACCCAGCTAGCAACCGCGCCTAGTAACCAAGCTTGAGCTAGCATCAGTCAGGAGTAAAGAGAGATTCTGCTAGCATGTCATGATTATACCTTTTAGAATCTGTACTTTTGAAACTTTATGGCGAGGTAATATTTGTAAGTAAATCTGGGACTTATTTCTTCTTTCATTGGAATTTTCCTTCATTCTCTTTTTTGCCAGTATGGCCGTGAAATCGGTATTAAATTCTATTCAAAGAGGTCTTAAAAAGGTCTTAAATGTAACTGTTGAAACCTGCAGGAACCCTGTTATTATATGTATAGTAACCTCAGAGTTATTATAAGAAGACTCCAATGGGAGTAAAGATGTCCAACCTTTGGCCTAAAGACCAATGAACACGTCCAGCACCATCAAGAAGCTGCCCATGTGCACTGAATAAATAGTTGCTAGCTTCCGCGTCCTGAATCCAGAAGCCAGTGTGGCGACACTGCTGAATCGTTCCTGCTCCAGCTTCCGGACCCAGGACCCAGAGGCATGGCTTAGATTCAATGCACACGGGACAGCGGCTCAACGGTCTAGCCTTTTGATGTGCGAATATGGTCAATAACCTGACCTTCTCCTTCTGTCCTGTGTAGTGCAGGCAGCATTAGCAGCGACGAGGAGGAGATGAGGACACTGGGGAGCAGTGGCAGCGAGAGCAGCACCCCGGACAACATGGCCACTGCGGCAGCCATCTTTACAGAGCAGAGCAGCTGGGTTAGCAAGTGCAAGCGCCTCGAGCAGAAATATCGTATGGCACTGGAACAGAAGGTAGCACTCACTTCCGTGTGTGTGTCCATTGAAACTTATTTCAGTGTGTCATATTTTTGTGTGATGTCTATCTATGGAGTAATTATTATATTTATAAAGGAATAACATTTTCCTGTGTTTCGTGTTTTAGTAAATGTACAAAGTGCAGTCTCTATAATAATAATACTAGTCTGAGTGTTTTTTTTCTACAAAATTTCAAAGATATGTTTAGGGGACAAATACCTATATTAACTTGTTGGAAAGGTCTACAATATGGGACCTTTAATTGTTAAATATCAGCATGAGTGCCACACTCAGCTAAAGCAAAGTTATTATGTGGTGTTCCTCAAGGGTCTATACTTGGAACCTTGTTATTTCTCATCTATATCAACCCTTACTCCAATTCTCTTTACTGGTGATCCCACTCTGATCCCACTCTGTAAAAGGTACTGAATCCTTTTACAAATGCACTTACCTTTGGAATATGCTACCCACACCCTTCAACAGATACTTTGAGACTAAATCCCAGATTCACACACATAATACTAGACAATCGAATAATCTTTAACCATTAAACATGGAGGTTTCCTAATCTGGAATACACACACACATATTGACATCTCATCATTTTCTCTCAATAAACATACAGTAGATTGGGGGGGCCAGCCTGATGCATCAAGCCATCAACTTTCCTCCAACATAATGTAGCCCTACTCCCAAATACCCACTCACACACACACAAGCGCACTCACATACACACACACAGTTATGTTGTTGTTGTTTATCTTGTTTTGTGATTGAATTAGCAATATTATGTTTATCTCACGTACTTATGTTTTAGGTCTTTGTATATCAGCCCTGTAGGCTTTCCTTCCTCATCGTCCCTCATCTTTCTTTTCTATTGTTTCACTGTGTACTTTTGATGTGCTTTCTCGCTGTGCGCATAAATAAAAATAAAACAAAACAAAACAAAGCATTCTATTACACCATCACACACGCGCACACTCAGCTTGACGTTGGCGATTACTAATCCATATTCTTTGGACACGCTCCTCTCCCCTGTTGCTCGGGTCGCTTCCTTGCAGCTTCGCACAGTCTCTGCTTTTCTGCAACGCTCTGCGTTCCTGCGGGGAAAGTAGGCATCATGCCTTTTGTCCGGCTGCAGAAAACGATATGAAATAGAAACGCATTTGCAGTAAAACCTTCACAGCATGACAGAAACTAAATAGAAAAACCAAACATGTATGCGTGTGTGCCTGTGTGTCTGTATGTGCGTGTGTGTGTGTGTGTCTGTGTGTCAGGGTTATCTGGAGGAGCTGGTACGTCTGCGAGAGGCCCAGCTGTCTGAAGCCGTGTCCCAGAACAAAGCTCTTCAGCAGAGGCTGTGTGACACACACCTCTCTCACACCCTGGAGAAGGAACAACTCGAATACATCATACTGGAACTCCAGGACCAGCTGTGAGTTCCCTGTGTGTGTGCCTGTGTGTGTGTTTGTGCCTGTGTGTGTTTGTGCCTGTGTGTGTGTGTGTTTGTGAGGTCTTGGTGATGATTGGGTGGAGTGCACACTGCAGCTGATCCAGCTGTGAGTTTGACATTCACGACACAGTGAGAAGCCTCTGGGATGCAGGTCATTTTGTGTATTTATTTTTTTACTCATCTCGATGGATCAGCAGACTAAACCCAAACAGAAGGAAGACTCGGCTGCAAATCAGTGCATTAACACATCCTGCGCCAAGAACGAGTTAACTCGTTATAGCCCGCCAATCATTGAGCGCCAATGACGAGTATACTCATTGTTGTGATTGTTATTTCTTTTATTCGCTATTGCCATTCATAATTCATCCAGCAAGGCTCTGGGAAACTCTGGCGCTCTGTCTGATATTGCAACGGCTCGATACCGCCGCCTGGCTGATTTCGGGCGATGTTGCACTCACTTTCTACAGGAAGGTTGGGTCTGTGCATCTGTGAATGTCTTCCCGGCGGAGTTATTTTGTAACGTGGATCCAGATACACATTCGAGTGCATTGGATCGACTTCGAGACGCAAGAATCACTATGCTTTTTGAGTTTACGGAAAAAGGATCTAGCAGATGGCAATCAAATAATTGGAATATTCTTCCTCCAGTATCATCGGCCAGAGGTAAGAGGAATCTAACGTTAATTCCAGCTTGATTGTCCATTTCCTTCATTGCAAACGATCTGATCAGCGTATGGGGTTGTACTAAAGAAAGACGTTATTGACAATCAATTAATCAGAAACGACCCCCCCCCCCCCATTTCCTTCATGCATGATAGAACATAATATATACCGATCGCATTTGAAAATTGTATTGTAGCGTATAGGGACAAAATGCCAATCGATTAAGTATAATATGCATCGGGCCTATAACTCTCGTTCTAGGAATTACCGCAGACCACTCTAAAAACATACTTATATTCACGACGGTATAAAACTACAATATATGAATGGACAAATCTAACGTTCCCACATCTTGAACGATGGATACCCGATGTCGAATGGGCCATAGTAATGCAGATATAGCTCTATTATTTAAATAGTTATAGCCCTGCAAACAAGGTGAGCGACTCCCATCGTTTACAAGATGCTCATATTGCATGGCAGAGATTGTGTTAAGAGCTGCATTTCTCAGACGATGTCGTAGTCGAACGATGAGGTCTCTCTTTTTTCTCTCTCCAGCCTCCGTGATCAATGTTTTAAGTTCTGAGAACCTGGCCCGGTCACGGTCCCACCGGGAAGGACATTTAAATCATCTCTAAAGCCACTGATAACTAAGTCAGTAATTGTTTATATATATATGTATTTTTTTTTTTTGTGGCTGAGAGAGAGTGAGAGACGAAGAGGAATATATGTGGAGACGGTGACTAATAGGCGCCCAGACAGTGAAACAGAGGACAGGTTGAGAATTGGGAATAAGGTACTGGTGCAAGTGTGATGGCAGAATGTACTAGAGAGAAAGCGAGAGAGAATGTTGGATTCTGGGCATTTCTTAACACTTTGAGAGCCAGTCCGTGTTTTCCTTTTTACCCCCTTGAATGCCCAAACCCACTCCAATGTTAACTTAATATCGCCTAATCTATGTTTTAAATTATGGCTATGTGTCTAATCTGCCCGTCGCTTATCAAAGACTCATTTTCCAGTCAACATTGTCATGGCAGATTGTTTTTTTTATCGCTTCATTTCCGTTTGATAGCATTTTGAAAATCGCTCGTTTTCGCGGAAAAAACGACCCATTCTATGATAATCGCCTTTTACTGGAATATTCCAGAACGTTGTCATTTGTCTGCCTATTTATGAATCGTTTTCAAATAAACGCTAGATGATCGATAGTATTATGTGTGCGCACGCACGCTCGTGCCGCGCGCTGATAATCGCTGCTCTTATTTCCTGATGGCTTTTACAGTCAAAACAGCTATATCACATATAGGGGAAACGCTTATATATCCGTGAAAACGAGTCTGATTATCCTAAGACTGATAACAGATTCCTTACCTGAGGTCAGATGGTATCCAAATGGTTTATTCCAATTTCCGATCGCCATTCGAAAGAATCGCTCATTTGATTGATCCATCGTGTATACAGTAAAACACATATTCGCCGCGGCACCAAGTCTCCAGAATGAACTCTGGTAGACCCCGGTTACATCAGTGAGAAGTAAAATGTGGAGTCAGAAATCCTTTCTCCCATTCACTTTCATTGAGTCCAATCCAAAAGGGTGATTTACCATCTGGGAGACGATAGGGGCCGCTTTTTTCACATCTGAGCGCCTGGGGTGATTGGATCTCCAACGGTAGGCTCGCTTGATGCAATATGATTTCAGATCGCTAATAAAAAAAATAAAAAAATAAAAATAGTATTCTCGTGATGGGCATTAAACCCGAGAAAAGCTGTGAGTGGCATTCAAAGTGTTAAGGGAATAACTGTGTGAAGTTAGCTCTCGTGTGTGTGTGTGTGTCTGTGTCTGTGTGTCTGTGTCTATGTACACACATGCATGATTTTCAGGACAGTGCTTAAGAACCATGACCTGCAGTCCAGACAGGAGCTAACTGCTCACCTGACCAATCAGTGGCCTTCCCCTGGCACCTTGGATACCAACGCTGTTGCCTTGGACACACTTCTGTACAGGAAGAGGACAGGACAGTGGGAGGAGTACGTGAATGGATTTACACCCACCACCCCCAGCTTCTAAATTGGATTTTAGTATGTATGATCTTTACCGGTCCTCTATCCTCTCTCTCTCTCTCTGCAGGAAGAGCTTCCAGAGTCTCGAGCAGCTGTCGAATGACATGAGCCTATCCCAGACTTCTCTAGAACCTTCACAGACACTAACTGCACACCAGGGTACATTTCTGTCTCATCTGTCTGTATATTTATGTACGGTATGACAGTCATGGGGTGTTTTCGGGTGTTGGGAGGCACATTCTGACGAATTCTACCTTTTAGTATTTGTATCCTTCTGCCCTTAAAGACTGTGCTGTTCAAACAGGCGTTTGGCTAATTATGCTCTGTGTAAATCTTCAATGTCTTTTTATCTGTTTTGGTTTTTCCTGATCTTTCACGTTTTTAATTATTTTCTTTTACCATGCTGCTATCTTTGCACTTTATTGATGTTTTTACTATGTGAAGCACTTTGTGACCCTGGTATGTGAAAGGTGCTATATAAATAAACTTTACTTCCTTACTTTACTTACCTAATGCCAAAGTCTGCATTGTCCGGTGTGACAGTACCTAGCTCTCTCATTGAATGCAACATGATAACCCCCCCCTGGATGGGAGCATTAACACTCTGTATCCTGTCATGCAGGTAAAGAGGAAACTCCATCTCTTAGGGGCCTGTGCGGCTCGTTGACCTCCGTGACCAGCTATAAGTCTCTAGCCAGCCTGAAGTCCAGTGAGTGTTTGGCCAGTCCAACCACGGAGATCAGCAGCCCAAGCGGCATCCCCTCCTAGGACATGGAAACCATCACAACAGACAACCACTGCATCCAGACCTTCACAGCAGCCACTGCATCCAGGCCTTCACAACAGACAACCACTGCATTCAGACCTTCACAACAGACGACCACTAGATCCAGACCTTCACAACAGACGACCACTAGATTCAGACCTTCACAACAAACAACCACTACATCCAGACCTTCACAACAGACAACCACTACATCCAGACCTTCACAACAGACAACCACTACATCCAGACCTTCACAACAGACAACCACTACATCCAGACCTTCACAACAGACAACCACTACATCCAGACCTTCACAACAGACAACCACTAGATCCAGACCTTCACAACAAACAACCACTAGATTCAGACCTTCACAACAGACAACCACTACATCCAGACCTTCACAACAGACAACCACTGCATCCAGACCTTCACAACAGACAACCACTGCATCCAGACCTTCACAGCAGACAACCACTACATCCAGACCTTCACAGCAGACAACCACTAGATCCAGACCTTCACAACAAACAACCACTAGATTCAGACCTTCACACCAGACAACCACTAGATCCAGACCTTCACAGCAGACAACCACTAGATCCAGACCTTCACAACAGACAACCACTGCATCCAGACCTTCACAGCAGACAACCACTACATCCAGACCTTCACAGCAGACAACCACTAGATCCAGACCTTCACAACAAACAACCACTAGATTCAGACCTTCACAACAGACAACCACTACATCCAGGCCTTCACAACAGACAACCACTACATCCAGGCCTTCACAACAGACAACCACTAGATTCAGACCTTCACAACAAACAACCACTACATCCAGACCTTCACAACAAACAACCACTACATCCAGACCTTCACAACAGACAACCACTACATCCAGGCCTTCACAACAGACAACCACTAGATTCAGACCTTCACAACAGACAACCACTACATCCAGACCTTCACAACAGCCACTACATCCAGGCCTTCACAACAGACAACCACTACATCCAGGCCTTCACAACAGACAACCACTACATCCAGGCCTTCACAACAGACAACCACTAGATTCAGACCATCATAACAGATAACCACTAGATTCAGACCATAACAGACAACCACTACATCCAGGCCTTCACAACAGATAACCACTACATCCAGACCTTCACAACAGCCACTACATCCAGACCTTCACAACAGACCACTACATCCAGGCCTTCACAACAGCCACTACATCCAGACCTTCACAACAGACCACTACATCCAGGCCTTCACAACAGACAACCACTACATCCAGGCCTTCACAACAGACAACCACTACATCCAGACCTTCAATCACAACAGACAACCACTACATCCAGGCCTTCATAACAGACAACCACTGCAGCCAGACCTTCATAACAGACAACCACTAGATTCAGACCATCATAACAGACAGCCACTAGATTCAGACCTTCACAACAGACAACCACTAGATTCAGACCATCATAACAGACAACCACTAGATGAAGGCCTTCATAACAGACAACCACTAGATTCAGGCCTTCACAACAGACAACCACTAGATTCAGACCATCATCACAACAGACAACCACTACATCCAGGCCTCCACAATTGATAACCACTAGAACCAGATCTTCCCAATAACCAGTAAGTCCAGACTTTCACAACAGACGATGTCTAGGTCTAGACCAACAGACAACCTGTAGGTCTTTAGACCGTCGCGACAACCACTAGATTCAGACCTTCACAACAGACAACCACTAGAACCAGGCCTTCACAACAGACAGCCACTAGATTCAGGCCTTCACAACAGACAGCCACTAGATTCAGGCCTTCACAACAGACAGCCACTAGATTCAGGCCTTCACAACAGACAACCACTAGATTCAGACCTTCACAATGGACAACCTCTAGATCCACAGACCTTCACAACAGATGTCTAGATCCAGACCAGACCTTCACAACAGACAATCAAGAGATCCAGGCATTCACAGTAGACATCCAGTAGTAGGTTCAGACCTTCACAACTGACAGCCACTAGATCCAGACCTTCACAACAGACAACCACTAGATTCATACCTTCACAACGGACAACCACTAAGATTAGAGATAAGATTAGACACCCAAGAAGTTAACCATCTACTTAGAGATACTATTGGTTCACTATTTCTAGACGTTTATGGATTCTTGAATGTGCAATGGAGACCTTTGAGAAATGGAATCTTGGAATCTTAAAGGGGAGGTGGAAGTCTAGAATTTCCCTTGAGTGTCGTAGAATATCCAACCAGCTCCCAATAGTCTGTCCATCAACTTTCTGTTTAGTTGAAACAGTTTAACCGTTGGATCACAGATCTTTTGAGCGGTCACCTCAGTTTAATATTGTACTCTTTATTTTGTAGATTTAGTGTCGTCAGTCGTGGGACGGCATCGTTCCGCTTTTCTTTCACCTGCCTCTGAAAATAGAGTAAGTAGGAAGCTGATTCCATTTGGGAATTGTTATACCACTGTACGCTACTGACAAGAGACAAGACACAGCAGTAATCGAAAGGGCCTCTCGGTAGACTGACATTTTCAGCATTCTCGAGGAGAGGATGTAAAAAGAGTATAGCATGTTGTACCATCATGTGATTATTTTATCAGCTCATACAGGAATCTTTAAACGCTCCCTTTAACGTCGTCCTACAGTTTGGTCCTCCTCCAGTGGCTCTCACTGCTAAATGTCACTTGCAGTTAGCGCCATTCATGATATTTTCCATACTTCTCAGCAGAGCAAGTGGTGTATGTAGTAAATTTGGAGGCCTGTTAATAATCGGTGTACTTTTGAACACTTAAAAACTATTTCTAATGGCCTATTCTCCTCGCTTTGCAATTATTTGACGTTGAATGTACATGCGCACATTATGAGTGTTATATGTCGTTCTTGTTACGCTTGATGCGGTATTAAAACTTTTTTTTTCATCCTCAGGTTACGATCTGTAATGTTTAATGTTTGCATTCTGAGTTTAATTTGTGGTTCAGCTAGCCGGTGTGTTTGACACTTTGGTTTTCAACATGCAGCGCACGCTTTTAAGGTTATTTATCAGAGCCTTACTTTCACAAGTCAAAATGGAGTCGTCTCTTTACTTTGGAAGCACATACAGTAGTGAATAGACAAGTTGGCAGTTTTGTAGGCTACAGGCGAGCGGCTACTTTAGAGAAACGGTTGCAGAATAACGGACGGATTGATGATGAGCTGTGTACCTCAATAGTGAACTCATTACCTTTACCATTTGCCTTCAGCTCATTCTAGCAGCCATTTGCACATACAGCAAAAGTTTTATTGGATTTTTGCCTTTTTTTAGTCATTTTGAATAAACTCTACTTGCCAGAACAGTGTCAGTCTCTTGTTCTAGAAGGTACGGCGATGCACCAACTTAAATAGAAAGATTTCATTATTGTTTATTTGCTTGATTAACACTCCCTTTCTGTCCATATTTCTTCCGCTCTGTCTCCCATCTGTCTCTCTTTCTCCCTCTGTCTGTGTGTGTGTGTGTCTCTCTCTCGTATAATGTAAAAGGCAAATTATGTACAGATTGAAGAAATTGAACACAATTTAACAAAACATATCAAATGTGATTTATTTTTCATTTCATATTAAGCAAATCACAGCTGGTTTCAGGGTTTATAGACTAGAAAACATAACATTATTTGGAGAAGACTGGGAAAATATCACGCTCTCAGTCTAACGGTAGTATTTCCAAAGTGAAATTCCAAAAAGAGGTTGGAACAACTTTCAGCTCATACTCAAACAAACTGGCAAAGTGGAATTGTCTCGTAAAATCTCTCTTCTCCTGCATACAAAGAGAAACGTAGGAAAACAGAATTCACAGTGGTGGTGCAAAGGGAAGGACTCCGAACATGAGACCAATGGGAAAGAATCACAGCATAATGGAGACTATTCTCATTTCTAGCAAAGCCTCCTGGCACAGTGCACGTGACTCCATGCTCTGTATCATACATGCTGTGTAGGGTAGGACATGACAGTTTTATAATACCAAAACTATTGGCTCCACCTGGTGGCCTTCATGTTAAATGCACTTCACCCAATATTGATATGACGTTGATTGATTTCTTTTATGTAGTAATTTTTACTATAGTAGATTGTTGCATAATACATTATGTAATAAAAGCTTAGCCTTTAAGATAAAAACAAATGATTACATCATCTTGCAAATAAAACAAGGTAATGAAAATCCACAAAATGTGGGGGGGGGGGGGGAACAACAACAACCAAACTATAATTTTCTCTGGTTCCTTCATTTTCTATTATTTTCTTTACATGACATAATTCAGCCGTGTTCCCAGGCCTTGGCCAGTGGTAGAAGGGAGTTAACACTGGGTTTTAAATAGGGATGTCCGATATCATCTGCCGATATTGGCATTAAAATGTAATATCGGAAATGATCTATCGGGTTTATTTACCCAGGCAAGCAAGTAAGAACAAATTCTTATTTTATTTATTGTGAAAAGTATGCATAATGTTGTTAATTCCACAAGAGATATGTAATGTTAATTACCTGAAATTATTATGTTTTTTGGGGGGGGAAACCCCACATATCGGTATCGGTTGATATCGGTATCGGAAATTAAGAGTTGGACAATATCGGTATATTGGATATCGGTAAAAAAGCCAATATCGAACATTCCTAGTTTTAAACTTAGGTGAAGGTATTGGGGGGCCAGTGGACAACAATGTGGCAATTCAGCCCCTACAGAACAACAGCGCCAGGTCCAGGATTCTACCACAGGACAACAGCGCCAGGCCCAGGGTTCTATTCAAGTGAAGGAAACGTTTAGAAACGCTGGTCCCAGTCAGGGCTCCGCTGGTCTTTTACTTCGGTGACCGGTCGTCACCGATTTCGGTGACCGTTTACTTCGGTCGTCGGTCGTCAGACATTAGCAGCCTGGAGCGTCAGGAGCTTCTCCTGGTTGTTCTTGCGGAAGAAGGCCTTCCCGAACTCGTAGGTGCTGATCATAATGGCACAGGCTGGGGCCACTTTGATCAGCCTGGGCAGGAAACCTGGAGGCGAGACAAAGAGGGCGAGAGGAATAGAAGTCGGTGGATAATCTGCCGGTTCTTTTCACACGGTACCTTGTGCGCGACATGGAAGCACCTACCTGCAAACAGCCCGCCGACACCGTTCTCTGCCACGATCCTCCTCATCACACTGTAGGTAGAGGAGGAGGCCTGAGACGACACTGCAAGGGACACACACACTGCATTAATCATTCACGTAACCATGTAAGAGTTCTACTTTCTCAAAGGGCGTAACTGCTGTCATCTCTCTGAACTCTGTACCACGATGACAGCCCCACCCCCATACCATATACACTCTGAACTCCATTACCTATACTGTAGGCTCTCATTGCCTATACTCTGGGCTGTTACCTATACCATATAAACTCTGAACTCCATTACCTATACTGTAGGCTCTCATTGCCTATACTCTGGGCTCTGTTACCTATACCATATAAACTCTGAACTCCATTACCTATACTGTAGGCTCATTGTCTATAATATGGGCTCTGTTACCCATACCGTATACACTCTGAACTCCATTACCTATTGTGAGAAATCTGTGTTTTTCAATCTATGTAATGTATATTGGGGGAGATGACAGCTGCTGGAGGGGCCGGGTCAGAGAGGTCGAAATGTGCATGGTTTAGCAGAGGGTGGTGGAAGCAGTCAGTGTGAGCAGCACACTGAGCAGCGAGCAGGGTGTTTACATTCCATCAAGAACATCAACAAGCTGATACGAACAGGAGTGAGGGAGAGAGGTTTGACATTAATGGAACAGACGGTTAAAATGTGTGTTTAAAGGTTAAAGCAGTTGTCATGGCAGCGGCACATAGTAACCAGGAGAGGAGCGAGGCCGTCGTTGCTATGACGAAGATCCTATAAATCCGACAGTGTTTCCGGGTGTAGGGCAGACCAAGAGAGACTAGGGCAGACCAAAGAAACGAATCCCACGGGAGAGAAGATACCATCAGAGACTTTGAGACGGCTCCCTCCTCTCATCACAGAGAGGGGGGGGGGGGGGATGCCATATCATCATTAGCTTCGGCTAACACGAGGAGGGTTTTTGGCTCACGATAAGGCCTGAGCCACTATTGGACTGAATAGATAGCAATGACAATACGATCTGATAACATCTGAGCTGAGGCTTCTGTTTATATAATAAACACGCTCATCCAAGAAAGGTATCATGCTGTCAAGGTGTCGAATTCTTACGAAGGTGAATTATTATGGTGGCGGGTTGCATTAACGGGGAAAGATAAGGATTGTACAGCCAGTATGAGGAGACGTCGGAGAGAAACAAACAACACAGAGGTCAGTGGATGGAGAGGATAACACAAGCCAAACAGACGAAGACGTGATACTGGCTGATTGATCAGAATCCAACACTATACTCTACTTAGGCTCTCATTGCCTATACTCTAGGCCAGCGGTTCTGGCAACATATTTTGGCTAAATATGCCTCGTTTTATAAATGTGTATTGATAACATAGTGCTGTAATTAAATTTTCTAATAAATATGCATGATCAAGTTCAACAACGTGTGCTTTTATTTTGATATTCCTTAATTCCACGTTGAAATTACGCAATACATTAACTTATTCCCCACCAACAACGATTATACTCGTTATTGGGCGCCATCCTTTGAACGCCAATTCAATGTCGCCTATTCAATGTCACGGACCTGTAGGTTGCCATTAAAAGGCATACTGGGATGTCGAGGGTGCAGTATCTGCCAGATCCTGCCAGGTGGCAGTATCGAGAGTGCAGTAAACCCTGTTCCAGACCAGGTGTTACGTTTTAAACCGCTCCGGACGCAGTTTCTTAGTACAGGAAAGCCTAGAGATTCACTCGGTCGCATTGAAATGGGTCCGGGCCCCTCGATGCATGTGTTGTGCCGTATTATGTCGTGGACCAGATGGACATCAGATGGCGATCAAACAATTGGAATATTCTTTTTGGAATAGCCCCAACCTCAGGTAAGGCCTATTTGACGTCAATTCCAGCTTGATCCTGCAAGGATTTCGTACCGATCAGGCTGATTGGCGTGTGTGGTGTTCATAACGAATGCCGTTACTGGCAATCAAAGCATCAGAAACTACCCCCCCCCCCCTTTCATGCATTCATGATGAAACATAATACCTATTATATACAGTTGATTTGGAAATAGTAGCGTGTCCAGGGATGAAACGCCAATGCTTTTAGTAGAATTCACGTAGAGCCCTATAACTCAGTTTCCCAGGAATTAGCCCGGATCATTCCGAAACTATACTTTATACCTATACTATACTATATATTCACCACGGGATAACATGCAAAAGTATGCATGAAAAAATTTATTCTTTTTTGCATCTTGGACAGAAGATAGTTACTGTCAAATGACCATAGTATTGTATCCATAGCTATAATATATAATATAGATATAGCTCTACAAACAAGGTGACGCACTCCTATCTTTAGCGTGGCCTGGCTAGAACAGGATGAGGCTAGTCGCCGGTGGTCAATGAGTTAAGTGTGGGGTCGCCGAAAGAATCCTAAATAAAATGGGGTTGTGGTATAAAAAGGTTTTAGAACCCCTACTCTAGGCTCTGTTACCCATACCGTATACACTCTGAACTCCATTGCCTATACTAGACAGAGCAGGCGTCGGCAACCCTAGGCATGCGTGCCTGCTTAGGCATGCGGGACCATTTTCATAGGCACGCGGGGGGGGGGGGGCAGCATAAAAATTAAAAATAATATTTTTTTTTTTATTTTTTTTTTTACTTCGCTTTGAAATATTATAGTGAAATATTTTGCACTGTTGTCGCATATCTCTTGTTGAAATCCTCCCACAGGTTCTTTTTTGTAAGTCGACTGTTCTGCACACCCCTATATGACAGCAATCAGCTGTTCCTATGGTGCTCCGCTGTTAGGGCTGCACGATTTTGGGAAATAATCTAATTGCGATTATTCTGACAGATATTGCGATTTGCGATGCGATTATAACATATTTAAAGAAAAATTTACAAGAAGAATGTTGCTGCTTTCTGTAGTCGGGTCCCAACTGCAAAATTACTGTATTACCCTGTATTATACACTTTTACTATCATGTAGACTATTCTGCTTTGTGTTTACATGTGATGTATTGTATACATGCACATTTATTATGTTCTTGTGTGATGTATCGCACATTTTATTGCTGTGTGATGTATTGCAAATGTTATTGCTGTCATCTTGACCAGGTCTACCTTGCAAAGGAGATCTTGTATCTCAATGGGACTTCCTGGTTAAATAAAAAAAAAAAAAAAAAAATTTGTTTTTGTTTTTTTATTGCAGGCTTGGCGATTTGATAATTGCATCATTCCAAATCGCGATTTCGATTAAAAAACGATTAATCGTGCAGCCCTATCCGCTGTAGCCGGCCTCCCGCCGGCCTCCTGTAGCACTCGCGCCAGGTAACACACATTGCTGAGGTTGCATTCTGTGCAGTGTCATGATGGCAACCCCCGGTAAGAAATCAAAGCAAATTCGGACATTCCAGCCCTCGTGGACAGACGATTACGGGTTTGTGGACCTTCAGAAGGACCGTGCTATGTGTTCTTTCTGTTTGGAAAATGTAGTTTGCCAAACGTCATCTGTGAAACGCCATTTCGAGACTAAGCATAAAACAAGTTTCAAGGATCAGGCGGATAAGGCAGAATCCATTAAACGTGCCGTCGCCAGGTATGGGAAGCAAGCCAGCACCCTCAAAGTGTTCACGGGCGCTCAAAACCACGCAACTGAAGCAAGCTTTCGCATTGCTCATTGCATTGCAAAATGTGGAAAGCCATTCACGGATGGCGAGTATATTAAGGAGGCTTTTATCTGTACCTCAGATGTTTTGTTTGAAGGCTTGCCAAATAAAAGAAAATAAAAGCAAGGATAAAAGATATCCCAGTGTCAGCTTGAAGTGTTGAGCGACGCATCAATGAAATGTCAGAAAACATCAGAGAACAGCAAACAGCTGGATTAAAAGATGCGCCAGTGTTTAGCGTTGCACTTGACGAAAGCGTGGACGTGAACGACATACCACGTTTGGCAGTCATGGTCAGATACTGTGACTCAACTGTGAGAGAGGAGCTCTTCTGTTTAAAGCCAATGACTGGCACAACAAAGGGCGAGGACATAGCCAAGGTGTTTATGGAACACTTTGTGGAGAGAGGGATTGACATCAAGAAGATGTTTGCAGTGACTACAGACGGAGCGCCCGCCATGGTCGGGAAACAGAAGAATTAATTAATTGAGGAAGAAGTCGGTCACGCCATCATGAAACTCCACTGCATAATCCACCAAGAAAACCTCTGTGCAAAGATGTCAAAGTCGGATCTGAATGAGGTTATGGCTACAGTGGCAAAGATAGTTAACTTCATTGTTAAGCGATCTTCTCTGACACACCGACAGTTCCAGGCCCTGCTCGAGGAAACGGAATGTGCATATCAAGATATCCCGCTGTACTGTAAGGTGCAGTACAGTACAGTGCAGTACAGTAAGGTGGCTCAGCTGTGGGAAAGTTTTGGAGAGGTTTGTCGGCTGCTTTGGTGCCATCAAGACCTTCCTGGCTGAAAAGGGCCAAGACTACCCAGAGCTCGAGGACGAGAAGTGGGTTGTGAAACTCATGTTCCTCACTGATATCACGGGACACCTTAACGAGCTCAACCTACGACTGCAAGGCGCAGGGCAGACTGTGCTGGACATGTTTGACACGTGGGCGGCTTTTGTCGGCAAGCTAGCGGTCTTTTCCAATGATGTTGCTACTTCCATGTTCCGCTACTTCAGACACGTAAAGGAACTGAGTCTGTCCTCGCAGCACAGCATCAGCACCGCTGAAATATGCACGTACATGAGCGAGCTCAAGTCGGAGTTCCTAATACGATTTGGGGACTTTCAGAAGTATGGACCCATGTACTCCTTCTTGATCAAGCCAGACAGCTTTGATGGACACGAATTGGATGTATCTCTGATAGACTGGTTGGATACACAGGACATAGAAATGCAGCTGATCGAGCTGAAGAGTTCAACACTGTGGGTGGCCAAGTTTGCAGAGCTACGCAAAGAGCTAGAAACCACGGCAGTGAAAGACCACAGAGCCTGCATCTTCTCCTGCTGGGCATCTGTACCGGAGAAGTTCAGCTGTATACGGAACGTTGCAATGGCTTTGCTGACGGTCTTCGAGTCAACATACCTCTGTGAGCAGATCTTTTCGCACATGAAGTACGTGCTCAACCCCTCCCGGAGTCGATTGACAACCGACCACTAATTACACCCCCCAAATAACGGAGCTCAGCCAGGCAAAACAGGGCCAGGGATCTCACTGACGCGACAGGTAGGCTGCTGTTTATTTTCCTATACATCGGTTTGCATGTTAACTTGAACGTGCATATGCAGGGCTCTACGCATAATAGAGCATATGCACAATCGCGCATATATTATTATTATTATTATGCATGCATATGTGTAGGGCTAGGGGAGCTGTCCACTGTGTGTGGTGCTGAACCTTGCGTCATGTCTCTCAAGTTCTCAAGTTCAAGTTCTTTAATAGTTGTCATACAGAAGTACAGAATACTTTCATACAAAATGCTTCTTACTGTTACGCTCCAGAGACTGTGCTAGACAAGATAGTATCAAATAACATAATAACATAATATAGCATGAATTTAGAAGAAGAAAATGAGGTCACAGTGTTCGGTATAGACATATGTACAATGTTCTGAGTTACCATATAATATACAATACACAATACTATGCAGTGTACTAATGTACAGTACTATCTAGTGCAAAGCAGAAATGGGATGAGGTACAATTTTAGGTACAATTTACAGTAAGGTGTACGAGTTGTAGTGCAATCCTTCATCCATAAATATAAAGTGTGGGGAGTGGGTGCTACAGTGTGTTTGTTTAAAGTGGGTGTGTGCTATAAAGTGTGTGGAGTGGGTGCTACAGTGTGTTTGTTTAAAGTGAGTGTGTGCGTGTGGATGTGTGTGCTATGTGCGTTTGGTGGTTGTTGTTGTGTAGTGTTCATTCATTGTTCGTTTAGCAGCCTGATGGCCTGGGGATAGAAGCTACTTCTGAGTCTTTCTGTGCTCGCCTTGAGACTCCGGTATCGCTTGCCTGACCGCAGCAGTTCAAAGAGGCAGTTGTTCGGGTGACTGGAGTCTTTAATGATTCTCTTAGCCTTGCCCTTGCAACGCTTGTAGTAAATGTTCTGGAGGGTGGGGAGCCCCCCTCCAATTGTGCGTTCGGCTGAACGTGTCACTCTTTGTAGTCTGCTTTGGTCTTGTGCAGTGCTATTCCCAAACCAGGAGGTGATGTTGCCGGTCAAGATGCTCTCTATTGTACATGAGTAGAAGTTCTTAAGGATCTTCTGGCTGACTTGGAACTTCCTTAGGCGCCTGAGGAAGTAGAGGCGTTGTCGTGCCTTCTTCACCACACTGTTAATGTGTGTGGTCCATGTCAAGTCCTCGGATATGTAGGCTCCGAGGTACTTGAAGCTGTTGACTCTCTCAACCGGTGCCCCGTCGATGCTGAGGGGGCTGTAGTCCTTGACCCCCGACTTCCTGAAGTCCACAATCATCTCCTTTGTTTTGCTGACGTTCAGGGAGAGGCTGTTTTCCTGGCACCATCCCGCCAGGACCTTGACCTCTTCCAGGTAGGCCCTCTCGTCGTTGGCAGAGATCAGGCCCACCACCACTGTGTCGTCAGCAAATTTGACGATTGTATTGCTACTCCGCTGAGCCACACAGTCGTGTGTGTACAGGGAGTAGAGGAGGGGACTCAGAACACAGCCCTGGGGGGCCCCTATGTTGAGGGTGATGGATGAGGAGGTGCAGTTGCCTGCTCTCACCACCTGGGGTCTGCCAGTCAGGAAGTCCAAGACCCACTGGCAGAGGTCATAGCCCAAGCCCAGGTCCCTGAGCTTGGCTATGAGTATGGAGGGGACTATGGTATTGAATGCCGAGCTGTAGTCGATGAATAGCATTCTCACATAGTTCCCCTGCCTCTTGTCCAGGTGTGATGCTGCTGTGTGCAGCACATGGGATATGGCGTCCTCCGTGGACCTGTTGGGGCGGTATGCAAATTGCAGGGGGTCCATGTTGATGGGGAGGGAGGAGCAGATGTAGCCCTTTACTAGCTTCTCAAAGCACTTCATGGCTATGGAGGTGAGAGCTACAGGGCGGTAGTCGTTGAGGCAAGCAGGCTTGGATTTTTTGGGTACAGGGATAATAGTGGACTTCTTCAGGCAGGTGGGGATGACAGCCTGTTCTAAGGACAGGTTAAATATGTCAGTGAATACTGGGGCCAGTTGGTCGGCACAGACTTTTAGGACGCGGCCGGGGATGCCGTCCGGACCTGCTGCCTTCCTGATATTCACTTTTTTAAAGGTCCGCCTCACCTCATGCTCTGTTACCCTGAACACTGCGCCTCCATCAGCAGCCGACCCCCCCCCCCCCATTGCCGAGGCTTGTGAGCTGGTGTTGTTATTACCAGCATCAAACCTCGCATAGAAGGTATTGAGGTCGTTTGCTAAGGGCTAACATGATGGCACACTAAGGAGATGTCACTGTTCAGTTTGAGGGAGGCGCCTTTGTAGTCTGTCATCGTTTTGAGCCCCTGCCACATAGCTCTAGAGTCAGCTTGTTCAAACTGGAGTTCAATTTTATCCCTGTAGCGCCGTTTGGCCTCTGACACTGTCCTCCTTACGTTGTGTCGCGCCACCTTGTGGTCATTCATGTTGCCTGCCACTAGGCCGTCATTGTATGCTTTGGTGCGCTCTCTCAGAGCTTCACGGACGGATTTGTCTACCCAGGGTTTTTGATTTGGGTAAACTTTCATTTTGGTAGTGGGGATTGTTTCTTTCACCCTAGTACAAACATAGTCCAGCACTGTCTCCATGTAGACATTAATGTTATCTGTGTCGCGGAACACAATCCAGTCTGTGTGGTGAAACACTGACCGGATCGTCTCCTCTGACGTCACATCCCATTTCTGCACCTCTCGCGAGACTACGGGAGTACTTTTAATTCTCTGTTTGTACTTTGGTGAAAGAAAAATTGATGCGTGATCTGATTTACCAAAGCCACTATCAGAATGAGCCTTGTAGCCACCTTTAAATTGCGTGTAACAGTGATCTAGGATGTTACCGCCTCTGGTGTTGCAAGTCACATGCTGATAGAAGTCAGGTAATACCTTTCTCAGATTGGCGCTATTGAAATCTCCCAGCACCAAAATGGCGGCGTTAACGTTAGCCACTTGTATTCTATTTACCTCGTCGTGTAGTCTGGAGAGCGCAACCTTGTTGCTGGCTTGCGGTGGAATATACACTCCGATCAGGACGATCGCCGTTAACTCCCTCGGGAGGAAGAAAGGACGACACTTGATGGTTATATATTCCAGTTCTGGGGAGCAGTGGTTGGATAATTCCTTCACGTTCGTTGGGTCGCTCCAATTTTTGTTAAACATGAAGGCAATACCTCCTCCACGTTGTTTACCGGACTCTGCTGATGTCCGATCCTTCCGATGGATAAAGAAGTGATCCGCTGGTTGAATTGCGTGGTCTGGGACGTCCGGCGTCAACCACGTCTCGGTGAAGCAGAGGACATTGCAGTCCCTAACGTCTCTTTGATATTGAATCCTTGCTCGGATGTCATCCAGTTTATTGTCTATTGATTGTACATTGGCTAGCAATATACTGGGCAGTGGTGTTCGGTGGCGTCTGGATCTCAGCCTGTTTCGGATCCCAGCCCTCTTCCCTCGCCGTCTGGTTCCTCTGTTCCTGGGGTCTAGGAACAAAGGATCTGGTCCTAGTCTCCGGAGAATTTCTTCCGGCCATTGATGCGGTTCGGAAAGCTGATCCAGCGAGTAATCCAGTTGGTAAGTTTCCCGTAATCCAATGTCTATGAGTGACTGACGGTCATATACATTAAATGCACCAACAGTTGGTACGCACAAAACTCTAAAAACTATAAATATTAACAAAAGTAAACACAGTCTCGACGGAGCGAACAGAGAGGCAGCCGGTCGGAGCGGCGCCATCATCTCTCGCTCTCTCTCTATAGCTGGCTCTGGTGGAGAGATTGGAGGAGGAGGAGGGCTAGGGGAGCTGTCCACTGTGTGTGGTGCTGAACCTTGCGTCAGAGAGAGAGAGAGAGAGGAGGGTGTGCTGTGTGTGTGCCATCATGTTAGCCTCAGTTAAACCTTGCGACGCCTCGTTAGATGAAGCTGTGTTCTGAGGTGTCCTGTGTGCTGATCTGTGTTCTGATCTGTGTGCTGATCTGTGTTCTGATCTGTGTGCTGTGTCATGTGACACTACACATTTAATTGAGACCCTTTATTTGTTTATTTCAATTTAGCTGGAAATACATTGCTACATCATTCAGTAACATTTGCAGAGCCTTATAACAAAAACATTATTAAGGTCACCATTGTGATATTTTATTATTTATTTTTCTATTATTTCATTGAACATTGCACATGTTAAAAGCCATTTTTTTACTCAAAATGTGAGTATTACCAAGTCAACTTGTGTTCTTAAAACAATGACAATAAACATAGTTTTATTAGGTTGAAATAATGTGGTTGTGTACTTATTTTTCTGTTAACTTATTATGGATTGAAAACTGATTCTCCTGGTGTTCTCCATTAGGCCTGTAGGTGGAGCTATGACAGCACACGTACAGTACACACACCGATGTGTGATGTGTCCACAACTGAATGGGCAAATGTGAGTGAAATGGTCGCACTGTATGCAGCTGTTTGTCTGCATTGCATTCACCCCCCCCCCCCAACTCAGATTTAGGGTTGATACAACCATCATAATAATATTGTTAATAATAACAATAACAATAATGATGTAATAATGTAAAAATTATCATTAAAAATACCTGATTATGAGAAAGAAAATGTACGATGCATGGAATATTGTTGAGGCACACTAGTTACAACTATATTTCAACCAGGCACTCCATGTCAAAAAGATTGCTGACCCCTGCTCTAGAGTCTAGAGACTGTTACCCATACTGTATGAACTCTATTGCCTACTCAATTTATACCTACCTACAGCCTTCACTGTCTACACCTGCCCTACACTGTAATCATACCTACCTCAACCTATTGTCTACCCATATAACTCAGTTTGATAGCATGTACAATACTGTATATACCATTTATATTTACTGTATATATATTTATCCACATCCGTTTGACATACCTGCATATAATCTTTTAGTACCCATTTATGTGCAATAATGCTGTATATACTGTACAGTATATATCATTTATATTTACAGTATATATATTTATCCACATCTGTCTGTATATACCTGCATATAATCCTTTTTACATACCTGTAGATACTATATTAGGGCTGTCTTAAATACTTCGAAGCTTCGTTCGATGGCACAAGCTTCGAACATAAAAAAAATCGAAGTTTAAAAAATAAAATATATACAAAAATAAAATTGCCTCAAATCTTGCGCCTCCATTCCAATGAAATGAAAGTAAGCGGCGCCTCGACTTTATAAACTGATATAAAGAGACTCTTTAAGAGGGTAATACCATTATCATCACGGGATGATATAGACGGTGGTGGACCAGTGGTTTCACAGGCACAGGCCGCGTTAGCAGAGCAGAATGTTTTGAATTCCGATCTAAGACACAACAAGTTGATAAGAGCAGGTGTGGGCCCAGAGAGCAGGGCGGAGAGAGGTTCATCTTAATGAAACAGTAATGAAACGTTTTGAAATGTGTGAAAGGTTATTAGCAGTTGTCATGACAGCGCGGCACATGACAACCAGAAAGAGGTGGGCCGTCGTTGCTATGACGAAGATCCTATAAAGCTGACAGTGGTTCCGGGTAGGGCAGACTAAAATCTGACTGAGACTAAGAGGAAAGAAACTAGAAGAGACTCTCTCCTCTCATCACGGAGAGGGGGGGGGGGGATGACACATCATCATTAGCTTCGGCTAACGCAAGGAGAGTTTAGGCTAAAGACCAGGCCTGACCACCATTGGACTGAATAGCAGGAGGATGATAGACTGAACACACCGAAAGATCATTAGAATAGACTTTTCAAGGACAATACAATCTGTTAACATCTGAGCTGAGGCTTCTGTTTATATCAATAAACAACGCTTCTCCTTGTAAGGTATTACGCTGTGTCAAAGTGTTGAATTCTTACGAAGGTGGAGAATTATTATGGTTTGCGGATCGCACTAATGGGGAGAGATAAGGATTGTATCAGCCAGGATCTGAGACGTCAGGATCATTAAAATTACACAACGCAGAGGAATTGGATGGAGAGAGGATAACACAAGAAGACGTGATACTGGCCAGATTGATCAGAATCTAACAACGTGGAGATTATCTGTGTTGAAAACAACAAGAACATGTGCAGCAGACATGTCGACGAAGAAGCGAAGCAATGCCGTTTGTTATTTAAGACTATGTCGGACAGATGTGTTCATTGTGCTGCTTTTTTAAAGTGTCCCGACCCATATAAAAATATGTCTTAATAAAACGTGCTTAATTAAGTCGAATTCTGCCTTTGTCTCTATCAACTACATATAAATATTTATAAAATTGTTTGCTTGATAGACGAAGGTTGCAACATAATTATGTAATGTCATGTCGTTGGCTGTGAGAGCAGCCCCACTGCACCCAGGCAGGGCAGCCGAGTGAAACCTTGTTGGATGCGTCACAGTCATGAAAGGGGCTATTTAATTAATTAATCCAATCCACTTTATTTATAGAGCACATTTAAAAACAACAAAGTTTACCAAAGTGCTGTACAAGTCCCACAACATAAGATACAATTTTTTAATTTAAATAAAAATTTAAAAAAAAAATGTATTCTTTTTCTTTTTCTCGAAGCTTCGAATTAAAATCGAAGTTCGGCCCCGAAGCTTCGATTGCCAAAAAAGCTTTGAAGGTCAGCCCTATACTATATATATATATTATCTGTACATATCCCTTACTAGTTACACTGCTGGCCAGTATGACTTACCAGTGTCCTTATACCTGTATCACTGTACATAATAATGCTATAACACTGTATATACATCTGATTAGCATTATTACTCAGTAGTACTAATTTATATATACTTCAGTTTAATCCCCTGTACATTGTACATTACATTTGCACTCTGGTTGGATGCCAAACTTTTCATTGTACTGTAATTGTGCTGCATAATGACAATGTATACGTCAATAAATGGCAATAGATACGTACAGTTCATTGTCTGTAGTTCCCCGATCTCCACCTGTCTTCTAGTTTTGACAACATCGAAGGGTAGAGTCACAATGGAGGCAAACTGAAAGAAAACAGAATTCTCTCAAACAGACAGAGCCAAGCAAAAAGTCCCAACAGGAACTCAAACCAAATGCCAGAAAGAATCTAACCAATAGTTCAACAACATCAGGCCAAATTACAACAAATCAAAACAAACAAAGTCAATCAAACATTTAATACAAAAAGAAAAGAAAAAAAGGTCTACCAACTAAACCAAACAACCAAAAATTATGAGCCCCTAATTTGTCACAAATGGGTCAATTGTGACAAAAAGGGTGTCCACACGTGAAAGCAATTTAACAGAATAATTGATTTGAACCTATAAAACCTGTTGCATTTATTTATTTTACATTTTATTTTGGATTGCATGGTGTTTTTTGTTTTGTTCTTGATTTATTGTGATGTTTCTTCTTGACTTGTTTAACACATTCGGGGCCATTCGATTAGACGGGCCCCACTCTAGGACACCAGCTTTTCATTATAACTTTTAACTGTGCGTGAGGTTGTTTGTAGAGATAAATCTATATTTTATATTATTGCTGTGTCCATTGTCATTGTCAATTGACAGGATAAACCTTCCCTTCAATATGCGATAAAGAAATATTTTTTTCATCAATACGTTCGCGTTTTATAGCGCTGTGAAGACGAGCGTTATATCGGAATGGTCTGGGATCATTCCTGCAAGGCTAGTTATAGGGCGCTAAGCTAATAACGTTAAATCGATTGGCGTTTTGTCGTTCTTACCTGTGGCCGGTTGGATTCCAAAAATAATTTCCCAGTTATTTGATCGCCATCTGGTAGATCGATATGTCCATTGGCTGATGCTATATTCCTTTACTGCATACTGAATTCGGTGTTGCAAAAAGGCGATCTGGTGAAGCCATAGCTTGAGGCTAACAGAAAAGTCCACCCGGAGCGGAAAAAAAGTGACACCAGGTCTGAAACAAGGATTACTGCATTCTCAAGACAGCGCCACTACCAGGATCTGGCCGGTACTGCACTTTCCGAGTCCCAATATGCCTTTTCCAGCCAAAATACAGCTCTGTGACATTGAGTAGGATATTAACACTTTGACTGCCGGGACCCGTCTTTAGACGTCTTTGCTGGCCATGCTAAAGTTGCCGGGGGACGCTGTACGTCGTCCTTATATCAATATTTCAAAAATCTGCGATCGGATTCATAATGTCCCTCCGCTGGCCTAAGATCCACCAGCAGGACCCACTGAGCTCTCTGGCGGTTCAGGAGCGCCATCTGGTGGCCGATCGGCGCAACCGCTTAACAGGAAGCGCAGTAGAGGTTTTGCTGGTCGGCCCTATTACTTCCGGGCACTCGGTATAGGTTCCGGCACTCTAGCTCGTCACACTACATAGCGATCGATTGCCAATAACTCGATAAACAACATGATTTGGACGTATATACCATTATACAAGCTGGAGATGGACCGGGTAATAATATATCCCATAATGATAAAATTTCTACTCGACGTTGATCGCCCAACGGCGCGCGGAGACTGGGGTGAGTTTCAGCGTGTAACGTTACCATCTTCGATACTAACTGCTTTTATCAACATTTGACCCACATTAGATGATTGGTATAACGCTGCCCACGGAATTATAAACGCCCCCTCGCCCATCCGGTCAACATCAGATGACGTGTAATAACTTCTAGAAGTACGTCTAGTTGGAATTTTTTATATCGCGCTGATTGCCATCAAACTGTATTTCATCATCAATATAATGCATTTGGGGCTATATATCACGTTCTGGAGAAAGCTGCAGAAAGAGATGAAAACATACTTATACATTAGACCATACTTTACTATGAATATGTGAATGAAAAAGTTTAACGTTGCTACACAATGAACAATACATATAGGACTTTGAATGGGCCCTAATAATGGCAATGTAGCAATAGAATTTAAAAAGTTATAGCCATGCAAAAAAGGGGTACTTCTCCATAGACAAATAGAGCCGGCAACCTATGGTATATCATTAATTTAACCCAAGGCAACCAAAGTGTTAAAATGGAATAAAAGCAAAAACGAGTTTAACACGTATATATATACGTGGTTGGCCTTCAAACGTCGGCTCCCAATAACATATATATACGTGGTTGGCCCCGAATGTGTTAAAGAAGACGTGTCCGGCCCATGGGTACATTAACTCATTGACCGCCATGCCCATATGACAAAATTAGGGCTACCACACCACCGCTTTAATCAATGGGAGGACAGGGAAATTTGCGACTGCTTAAAATATATATATATTTTTTTATCTACTTTTTTTCTCCCATTTTCTATTTTTCTCCCATTCCAATTTCGTATCGTCCAATTCTACCCTCCCCTGTCTCGAACGCTGTTAGGCCATGCCTCCCACAAGCCAGCTGCAATGTGGACGAAGCCTTACATCACGTGTCCCCTCCGGTACTCGAGGAAGCAGCCGTCGCATCTTTTCACCTGCACAGCGCGATCTCTCAGCGGCGGGGGTCTGCGTGGGAGGGACACGCCGCCCCCGTCGCTTCCTTATTCTGCTGCGCAGGCGCACCAACCGACCTGTAGGAGTCGCTGTCCACAACGTCCGATCCCCACCCACCAGCTTTCCCACCCCTAACACTGCCAATTGTGTTAGTATGAACGACCAGACAAGCTGATAGCAATGTGGAGAGCTGGGCTCGAACCCAGTGTCTCCTGCATTGGTGGCGAGCGCTTTGCCCACTACACCACCTAGCCGCCCTGCTTAAAATATATCTTAAATTATGGCTATGGGTCTAATACACCCGTCGCTTATCAATGACTTGCTTGCAATCAACATGTACGAAACGGATTGTTTTTCCCCCCGTTTTATACCGTTTTGAATACGAGTATAGTTTGAGATTTCTAGTAATTCCAGAGAAAGACGCGATAATAGCCCTTTAGTGGAATACACAAAACACGTTGTAATTTTTTGGCTGATTTATGAATAGTTTTCAAATAAACGCTAGATTATCGGTAGTATATGTGTCCTTATGCACGATACAAAAGCAGGCTGAAAATTCGCTTATCCGTGCCTTGCTCAGCGCCAACGGCACACACACACACACAGACACATTGTGATCAGCTCTCAATGATCAGGTGAGTCTAATTGGGCTGACGAGCCACCCACTCTGCCATGCTCCCTAGAGAGGCAGCAGACTCACCACTAAGCAGGCAGAGTGGGTGCCGTCACACTGCTCTCACTTATGACTCGGCTTAGGTGACATAATTACCACGGACCAGTGACGCCCTCTAGATGTTAAGAGGAAATACCGGGGCGCCAGGGTGGCGCACCACGTAACGCACATCAGTGCAACGCGGCCGTCCCGGGTGCGTGTATGCTTTCCGGGTTCCCGTTTTGCGCTCTGATTGGCCACTGACCTATGCTATTACGCCCCCCTTTACGCTCTCGCCTGAGACGCGCTGTGAAGCACCAGCGGGGCGAGGCGGTGGTTTCTCCCCGCCTCCGTGCGCCTTGCTGCCGCCGGCTTGACTCGGTCCAGCTCCAGCAGCAGCGGCCGTCTTCCGCCTGCGGTATCCTCCCTCCAGGCCCCGAGGCGGCTCGTTCTTATTATTATCCCCCATTGTTCAGGTCGACATGGTCGCACAAACACGTAGGTTTCAATCACTGAGCTGTCTGTCTGTTGTTGTGTGTCTTCGGTTCGGCTACTGTACATGGAGATGAGACCCCCCGCCTCTCTCTCCATACCAGCAGCTGCAGGTCTGACGAGCACAGAGTTGCCAGTCGATAATTCTTGCTATTTAAAAATATTCCTCTTCTTCTCCCCCACTACTCCTCCAACGGGTGGTGGATGGTTTTATGTTGACGGTAGATGGGGAAACACAACTAACACTCGTCTTTATTAAATGTTGTTTCGGGTTTTCCCACGAGAATGCACGCCTGGTTGCGTCTATTATGGAGAGAGAAGCGGGGGGTCTCATCTCCATGTACAGTAGCCAATTAGAAGACACACAACAACAGACAGACAGCTCAGTGATTGAAACCTACGTGTTTGTGCGACCATGTCGACCTGAACAATGGGGGATAATAATAAGAACGAGCCGCCTCGGGGGCCTGGAGGGAGGATACCGCAGGCGGAAGACGCCCGCTGCTGCTGGAGCTGGACCGAGTCATGTGAGACAAGCCGGCGGCAGCAAGGCGCACGGAGGCGGGGAGAAACCACCGCCTCGCCCCGCTGGTGCTTCACAGCGCGTCTCAGGCGAGAGCGTAAAGTGGGGCGTAATAGCATAGGTCAGTGGCCAATCAGAGCGCAAAACGGGAACCCGGAAACACGAATGCGTTGGTAAAAGCATACACGCGTCCCGGGTGCTTGAAGCCTTTCTCCAACGCGTTCGTGTTTCCGCGTCTCTGATTGGCCACGTCATGTGACATGTATGCCCAATCATGGGACCGCAAGTTTCTACACTGGTTAAGCTTAGGGTTAGGCGCTCTTTCGAAGTTGGTTAAGGTTAGAGTTTGTCTTAGAGCAGGGCGATAGAACCTGATTCCAAACTCTAACCGTAACCAACTTCGAAAGAGTCGCCTAAGCTAAACCAGTGATAAACTAGGCGTTAGGTAGTTTGCAGGCTGTTCGACCCGGAAATAGGCGCAGAACTTGCCGTCCCACGATTGGCGCACATGTCACATGACCTGGCCAATCAGAGCGCAAAACGGGAACCCAGAAACACGGACGCGTTGGAGAAAAGCTACACGCGTCCCGGGTTCGACTCCCGGACCCGGCGACATTTGCCGAATGTCTCCTCCCCATATCTTCTCCCATCCTTCCTCTCTGTCTATCCAATAAAGCAATAAAATGGCAAAAAGATTGTCTTAATGATGGCCGGGTAGCACAGCGGACTAAGCGTCTGTCTACCACCGCGGAGACACTGGTATCGAATCCGGCTGTCAGTGGTGCCTCCGGCTTGGCCAGCCGTCATACTGACACAATTGGCGGTGTCAGAGGGAGGGAAGCCGGTGAGTGGTAATCTGGTCGTTGTAAACCGACTCCTACAGGTCGGTCAGGGCGCCTGCACAGCGAGGGAGGGAAATGGTGAAGGTAGTGTGACCTCCCACGACCCACGCGTTACACTTCACCAATGAGGGTCCGCGCTGTCAGGTGAAAAGAGGCTGCTGGCTGTCTCCTATGTATCAGAGGAAGCATGTGATAGACTTCAGGGCTCCCTAGACCGACCACATGCACATGCGCGCAACGACCAGAAAGGGGAGGGGGAATTGGCATAACGACTAAAATTGGGATGGGAGGAAAATACAGAAAAACAGGAGGAGAAAAAGTGGACAAAAAAAATAAGATTCTCTTAAAAAAAGACCATAAATCAAATTATCTTCGGTATGTTGAATAACAACGATGCGTACAGCTCTAAAACATAACTAATGGACAAAATATAAAAAGAACGCAGAGAATATTTTGATTCAACTGGCACGGCAACAAAGAAATATTTACAAACACTTAAGAGGGCCCCCATTGTAAAATAAATGGCCTTTTCCTGTGTTTTGCATTGTTTTTACACAATGAGGGGTTGTCCCAACACTGATAAAATGTAAGTATGTACTTAGCGCAGTTCAGAACCCTCCCTATTGAAACAAGCCATTCAGAATTGCAGCCATATTCAACAATTAATAGTGACTTGTATGTGTGTTTGAAGAGATCTTGGAAAAGTACAAAATGGCGGCTTGCTCATAAACTTCCTCTTTACTACACCTAAAATGTGTTTCTGACAACATTCTCAGCAGAAAGTTGGATATGATATTGCTGGATGTCGAGTCATACTCGATGTGCAACGCCTAGTTGGGCTTCGGACCAGCGACACACTTACAGCGCCGGACGCGGCTCCGGAGACGAAGGTGATGGCGAGGGTGGGCTCCGTGGTGCTGTAGCGGTCACACAACCAGCCCTTGGCCGTCTCGTAGTTGTACCAGTACAGGGCGGAGAAGGGCACATCCCTGAGCAGCGTGGGGCCCCAGCCCCTCCACAGAGACAGCCAGCCTTCCGACGCCACCGACGAGCGGATGCAGCCGATCAGCTCCCCGTACGACTGCTTCTGAGACTGCAGCTTGGTGCGCATGAGCTCCAATGGGCTGATCACCGTCGCTGAGCCCACTGAAACGCACAGGTAAAGGAGGGGAGAGTTATACATGTTATACAGCTCTAAAAACATAGCTAATGGACAAAAAAGAGAAACAAGGCAGAGAATATTTTGATTCAACTGGCACGGCAACAAATAAATATTTACCCTTTAAATATTGACCCTATTGTTAAAAAAAGAAAAGAAAAAAAGGCCCTTCCCTGTGTTTTACATTGTTTTTACACAATGAGGGGTTGTCCCAGCACTGAGACATTGTGAAATATGTACATAGTGCAGTTTCTGGAGTTCAGCTGTGACAAGAACCCTCCCTATTGAAACAAGCCATTCAGAATTGCAGCCATATTCAATATAGTTAAGTCACTTCTTGTACTGTATGTGTGTGTGTGAAGAGATCATGTACAAAATGGGAGCTTGCTCATAAACCTTCTCTTTACTACCTAATTTTTTGCAGAAGGTTGGATACGATATTGCTGGATGTTGAGTCATACTTGATATGCAACGCCTAGTTTAACAGTTTGATCTGAATTTCATTCTACGATACAGGCATAGCTAGATAATTATCATATTTGTACAATCAAGGCGGCTCGCTTGTTACAGACAGACACAGAAACAGCTCGTTGAGAACAGGACTGAACGGGTATAGAGGCTGCTAGAATGCATATTTTGAGTGTTTCTTCCAGCAAATAACGTCAAAGACATGTTACAGTGGGTGACAATATTGTCACAAGGAAAGATGAAATTACCTACCTGGGCTCCATCCTAGAGGCTAATCTTTCCTGTGACAAAATGGCATCCAATGTAATAAAAAAAGTCAACCAACGAACTCGATTCTTGTACCGGATCTCCTCTCTGGTAAACAAGAATACCCTGAAGACTCTGGCAGGAGCACTCATTCAAGGGTACTACGACTATGCTTGCACCTCATGGTACCAAACAGTGTTAATTTTGTTGACTAAATTGATGACGAAAGATGTTCGTCAACGAAGGTTTTTTTCATGACGACAACGAGACGTGACGTCACGTTATTGAAGACCACGTGACGCCAACGCGACTAAATAGTTAATTACATATCGTTGACCACAACTGAGCACACAAAAATGTAGTTTACAAAAACCATGACGAATTCTCCCTTAATTTATGTTGACTAAAACAAGATGAGACAAAATAATTATAACTTTTAGAATAAGTCACGTTATTATTTCAGCATTTCCCATTTCCGTTTCCGGGTTAAGCTCAGCAGCGTGTATGGCTAAAAGCCAAGCTACATAACATACGTGAGGCTAAAAACCGTGTCCCGGGTCTCTCGTGACTACAGCTTATACCAATAACCATGAACGGAATCTGCTACTCTCTCAACACTCCTGCGGCAGCCGAACAGTTCTACCAAAATAACATAGCATTTAAGACGACGGAGGCTGAGAGGATGGCTAGGCTGCCAGAAGAGCTAATAGGCTGGGAGTCGGGACCTATATCCCAGACTACTATCAACATTACACATGGATACAACAAGGACAAGACCACGTTCACTTAAAAAGGTAATGTTGGTATGAAAAGAAAAGAAACAGACGAGTACTAACACTGAGATTGACCCCGCTATAAGTTATGAATCCCTTTAGCGCTTGAAGTGCACTAAAACGTCGTAATGACTTTTTATTTTTTATATAATGTTGGGTACATGCTCAGTAGAGTTAGAACGCTCCCAGTCTTAGGGTCTGTGATATTTTGTTACCACACTTTATGCACATAGAAGTGCGGTGGCAGGGTCGCTAAGCTAATGTTATTAGCTGAATGCTCTGATGGGGGCCGCCATTTAAAGTGACGTCAGCGATCTACGGTACGACTCAAAGGGAATGTGTGTGAAATTTGTACAGTAGGTCCCAGTAAGAATTGCAATCAGTGTGTACTGTGTATTTACACTATCCTAATGTTCCATTGTTGGTTAAAAAAAAAAAGCAATTTAAATCAGAATATGTTCCATTCCATGTCTGACTATTTCTGAATCTATTGACCATTTCAAGGAATGTTTGGTTAGTATTGGGCTTCTAGCCTTCTACTGAACTTATTGTGAATCAGCTGATAGGGTTTGGGCTAGACTATACTTAATAAATAGAATTGCATTATTTACAATATAAAAATATAAAATGCCTTTTTTTCATTAGCGAAAACTAGACAAAAATCATCAGTTTTCTGCGACTAAATCTAGACAAAAACAAAAAAGACAAAATCGAGACTAACACTGACTAAGACTAAAATGCTCAGACATTTAGTTGACTAAAACTGACTAAACGAAAAATAAATGCAGATGACTAAATATGATGAAAACGAAAAAGGAGCACTTGACAATTAAAATGAAAATAGCTGCCAAAATTAACACTGGTACCAAAGCACCTCAACGGCACTAAAAACAAAATTACAAACATCTCAAAACAAACTGGTCAGACTACTGCTTGACCTGACTCCTAGAACCCACCTCACCCCTGCCCACTTTGACAACCTAGGATGGCTTAGAGTAGACGACAGAGTACAGCAACTTGCAATGGGCCTGGTCTACAAGATACACTACACGACATGTCAAAATACTTCCCAAAGGTCAGTGAATACCACGATCACAACACCAGAGGGAGCTCCACAAATCATGTTAAACCCAGATTCGGCTCAAACAAGGGACTAAACACGTTTCGCAATTATGCCACATCAATGTGGAACGCCCTACCCAAAGCTGTAAAGGAATGTGAATCACTACCCACTTTCAAAAACACTCTCAAAGAACGCCTACGGGAGACTGCAATTCGCCCTGCAAATGTCCTAACCCAAGTTCCAACCCCCTCCAATGTACAGTAAATGACCAAGTATGGCTTTGTGTCCCCGATCCACCCCTACCCAACCCCCACCCACCCAACCACCTCCAATGTACAGTTTCTACGTCAAATGTATATACTCTCTTTTCTGGACTCTTTTTGTATCACAAACAGTACTGTATTTGCAAATCTGGTATGTCATGAATGTATAGATGTAGCAGTACTGTCTATCTGTATGTTGTGTGTGTCATATGATGAATTGAAATGGGGGACCCTGATGTAAACAAGACGAAAGTCTTTCTCTTGTCTGCATCCCCTTAACAATTGTATGTATTGAGCTGTACTGTACTGTACCCATTCTGCAATCTGTTAATAAAGTTTTCAATCAATCAATTCAATCAATCAATCAACCAAAGGGGACCTCAAAGACGTATATTAACTTGTTGAAAATTACTACAATATAGGACATTTAGGTTTTTGGCTACTAACTATTATAGATAAATCACAGACTGGTAGTGTGTATTTGCCTTTATTGTTGTGATAAATGTTTTTTTGTGTGCGTCTATTTAGCTTTTATTGTTGTAATGCATGTTTTTTATGTGTGGACCCCAGGAAAACTTGCAGTCGCTAAGGCGTCAGCTAATGGGGATCCTAATAAAGCAAATATAAACAGAGGAACCACTGTGATGAGCTGCCCTGGGAAACTAGCATTCAGGCTTTTTTCTGACTCTTTTTATCAATAATCACAATCAGGCAAAACAACTTCTAGAAAAATTGGAACCATGTACACATAAATTGTGTGGAATGATGGCATGGTGGCCATAATTCATGTGTTAACAGATTGATTTTACACTAGATTTTCAAAATGAAAGTGAAGGATGTCAGTGTGGATTAGGGTTGGGTACCAAACTCTGTACTTTTAAGGGTACCGACCGAATTACATCGGTACTACAGAGTACCAATTCATGCTAGATCAATCAGGACCAAATTTCAGTACCTTTACATGTTTAGTATAGGAGTGTAATATTACTAGACAAGAGGGAGCCTTTTCCACAAATATATATATTACAGTCCCGTCTCTTGGGTCTTTGGAAAGACCAGATGAGGTCAGAGGAGTTTGATAGTATTTACTAGAGGGTGGCCAGAAAATGTTTAAACGTTTAAAACATAATACATGATCATGTGATTTATTTTGTGTGGTGTGTTACAACAATAAATAACTAAATGTTCTAAATAAATAACAATGTTGAAATTGAGAACTTTGGAAGTTTTACAACTGAAATTATTTCTGCTATTACAGAGAGAGTTAAGTAGCAAAAAAAGGTACCGTTGGGTACCGATACCGAATTCCAGGAACTGGTACTGGTACCGGTTTCAAATGTGAACAGTACCCAACCCTAGAGTGGATACCTACAGAAGTCCTTGAGGTTGAGCTGACCAGTGCTTTACATGTACTCGTAATAAATCCCAATGCTAATGACTCAAAGGTTGGTTTGTTAAGTCCCAACGCTGAGCGACAGCTCGTGGAATTTGCTCCGACTCTATGGTTATTAGCTGTGTGTCGACAGTCAAGGGTCAGAGGTCAGCTCACCTCTAGCAATAGCCCCTGCAAAAAGAGGAGCCTCCTGAGCGTGCTCCCCCATCCTGACCCTCAGGGCCGCACACAGATGGTCGTAACACGTGAAGTAGATCATCGTCGCCGGGACCGCCATGACCCTGAGAATAATGGTCATCACCAACAAAGCATTATTAAATGTCACGCCGTTAACTGTGCCTCCATCAATCTTCTTCTATGCGATCCCAGTCACACGTAAGTCCGTAAAATGTGTTGTCACGCAATAACAGAGTCGATCAATAACAGAAGGACATGGCACAAAAAGAAAAAACTTTTAAGAATGTGGCTTGCCACAAATGCAACTTTGAAGGAAAGCAGCATCGAGAATGAATCAGCAATACCAGGGAATGATTCTGCTGAATCACATTGGTCTACTTTAGCTGAGCATAACTCGAAGCTTTGACGAGAGAGCGGACAGGATGTGCTGTGGAATGAAATAAAAGCACATGACTTCACACTCACAGGGTTGGAGGGAGACCGCTCCATAAGGACTTGATTCCTTCACTGCGTACAATCTTGATGAAGGCATCCTGCAGGGGGAAAGAAGGCAGATTATTATAAAATATCATCTCGTTAAACAGACGTGAATTTTGTGTCACAAATATTCAGATCTACTTTGTCAAATTTAAGAAAGAATATGGTGCAGCAGCTGTTGCAGTACTAATAAAATCCCAGAAATACTACATACTGTAATACAATCCCAGGAATACTACATAATACAATCCCAGCAATACTACATAATACAATCCCAGCAATACTACATAATACAGGGTAAAGTAGACTTTAAAAAGGGACATATAAATCGATATAATCATATCATATTCATATCACAATTGTAATGTTTAGCAAAAACAACCAAAATATTATATTCTGTTCATATTGTGCAGGTCCGACTGCTACAATGTCTGACGGTAATATATCATATATAACAGTGAATATATAACAGTGAATGATCAATACAGAGAAAACCTTTGGTCAGTGAGTAAATGTTTACATGAGGCTGGGTGAAGTTTTACCAGGGTGCCGGTGAAGTGACCAGAGGCTTTGTACCAAGCCTTGGAATTGCCGTTCACACACACGCATATGTGGTCCATGAGGCCATTGCAGTAGACGAAGCATTTCCCTGGAAAACATTGGGAAGCACCGATTGCTCATTGGACACAGCTGTAATTTGTGGGTCCAGTCAGATGATTAATATTAGTACATACTGCATGAATTAGGTATGCATGTTACTGATCTGGTCACCGTCCATTTCTGGTCCATTACTTTTACTAAAGAGAAAAGACTTAAAAAGGAACACGCCAACATTTTGGGAAATTAGCTTACAGTCTTCTCCAGAGAGAGACAAGAAGATAGATACCAGTTTCCTCTCTGTGCGTTCAGTAGAAAGCTATCTGGCTGCACGTTAGCCTAGCTTAGCACAATGAATGGAAGCGGACATGGCCGGTTAGGCATTGTCCAAATAACACCTCTCCCGAAGGCTAACCGGCCATGTCCGCTTCCATTCATTGTGCTAAGCTAGGCTAACATGCAGCCAGATAGCTTTCTACTGAACGCACAGAGAGGAAACTGGTATCTATCTTCGTGTCTCTCTCTGGAGAAGACGGTAAGCTAATTTCCCAAAATGTTGGCGTGTTCCTTTAACCTCTTAACATATACGACCCGGCGTGCCCGTGGGCAGAACGCACAAAGTCACGGCACTTTGCAAGCATCTAGCGGCTCGCGGCTGCATTTTTCACATATATTTTTCACATAGAACATATAAATTACCTAATTAAAGATCGATTTGTCGCCGTTCGAATGCCACCTCAATCGACCAAATCTGTGCCTCGGTTCTCGAGTTACATGACGATATGTCAGGCAAGCATCTTTTTACACACGCGCGTCAGATGACCAAATGATTGGGCAACGTTGTAGCCAATGAGTGTAGCTTTCCAATGATACCCCACATTGGGGGGTGCGAATAAGGGATTCTGGGTGCCTGTTAAGAGGTACCAAAGATGCAGAAAATCAAGTCTCTCTGATTTGATTTCAGACATGTTACATAGGTCTACGGTCTTCATATCGTATTTTAGTACTGAGGAAATTATCCAATACCGACTAACCCTGTTTTTGACTTCTATCTGCCTAATATGACTCCTGTCATCTGTGTATCTTCTGTACCTTTGGGGAAGGGCTTTTTCTGTGCTTGAAGTCTGATCTTCACAACATCCAAAGGTGTGACTGAAAACAGCAGAAAGTCATAATCATTACCAAGATATAACTATTCAATGTTTACTGCTACCATAAATGTAATGCTGCAAATGTAATTCCTTTGTATCCTGACTTCAGAGTACAGAATGTAGACAAACTAATGACTCATCTAGGCAAGATAATAATACTGCAATTTTTTTTGCCATTGTTTACACCACCATGCTATTACTATTTGGTGTAGCATCAGAATCAGAATACTCTATCAGCATGTGTGTGTGTGTGAGTGAGTGAGTGAGTGAGTGAGTGAGTGAGTGAGTGAGTGAGTGAGTGAGTGAGTGAGTGAGTGAGTGAGTGAGTGAGTGAGTGAGTGAGTGAGTGAGTGAGTGAGTGAGTGAGTGAGTGAGTGAGTGAGTGAGTGAGTGAGTGAATTATAGATGGTTTCACTGGAACCCTGTTGCTAGGGAACAGTTTTGACTCAAATGTATTTCCTGTCAACTATTGTTTTAGCTAACATTGCAACAGAAAATAAATGTGGGTCTTTTTTACGTTATTGTTGTCACTTTGAAAAAGTGGGGGGGTTAACTGTACATTGTTGGGGGTTGGGTTTAGACATTTACAGGGGCCAGTTTCAAATTGCAGTCTCCCGTAGGTGCTCTTTGAGAGTGGTTTTGAAAGTGGGTAGTGATTCACATTCCTTTACAGCTGTGGGTAGGGCGTTCCACATTGATGTGGCATAATTGCTAAACGTGTTTAGTCCCTTGTTTGAGCCGAATCTGGGTTTAACATGATTTGTGGAGCTCCCTCTGGTGTTGTGGTTGTGGTATTTACTGACCTTTGGAAAGTATTTTGACATGTACATGGGTACCTTAGTCGTGTAGTGTATCTTGTAGACCAGGCCCATTGCAAGTTGCTGTATTCTGTCGTCTACTCTAAGCCATCCTAGGTTGTCAAAGTGGGCAGGGGTGAGGTGGGTTCTAGGAGTCAGGTCAAGCAGTAGTCTGACCAGTTTGTTTTGTGATGTTTGTAATCTTGTTTTTAGCGCCTTTGAGGTGCTTTGGTACCATGAGGTGCAAGTATAGTCGTAGTACCCTTGAATGAGTGCTCCTGCCAGAGTCTTCAGGGTATTCTTGTTTACCAGAGAGGAGATCCGGTACAAGAATCTAGTTCATTGGTTGAGTTTCTTTATTACATTGGATGCCATTTTGTCACAGGAAAGATTTGCCTCTAGGATGGAACCTAGGTATGTAATTTCATCTTTCCTTGTGACAATAGTGTCACCCACTGTAACTGAGAAGCCGTCGGTCTTGCTGAGTTTGTTATTTGATCAGAAGAGAATGGACTGTTTACCCAGGTGTAATGATAGTTTGTTATCAGCGAGCCAGGTGCAGATTCTGGAGAGCTGAGTTTTTTTAGCAGTTGTTTGTAATATTGAGCCGTACTGTATTGTACCCATTCTGCAATCTGTTAAGTTTTCAATCAATCAATCAATGGGTGCTTACCTAACAGTGATGTAAGGATGGCTCCAGAGCAGGACGCCACCATCTGCTGGACTGGGGTAATGCCATCACTAACTACTGGTGCAGGACTTTGGCCACTCATAATGAAGCCTAAATTAAAAGACAAACACAATAGTTATCGTCCAAAATGTTCTATCAATATTCAGTATGGTATGTGATTGTGATGCCTGGTTTTGCCTAACTTGCTAACGTTAAACTGGGGCCAGATACAATTAGACTGCTGTATGTATTGATCCGTACTGTATTGTACCCATTCTGCAATCTGTTAAATAAAGTTCTCATTCATTCATTCATTCTGTGCTGAGATGTTTTATCATGTGTTGCTGTAACGCTATCTAGCTAGCGTTAGCTAGATAAATTAATACCTGCAAGACTGTAGATCTACACCATCAACGAAGTCTTCCATGGGAACACAACCTCTCGAGTTGCATCGTTCATTTCACTAACGGCGGCTCGAAATGTAATCACTCCCCAAAGCCAAGGATGCAAAGCCACAACACATGACAGCAGGGTATGTTGTCTAGAGGGCTAGCCTACTTACACAACCTGACATTTGTTTGTTACGCATTTGTTCAGCGTTAGCACATTCTCGACGGTACGAGGTTCTACAATATAACATTAACCTAGCCGAGTAGCCGTGTCTTTTAAATTCAATGCTTCAGAAATAAAATAATGGAGTGTTGATATTTGATTAAAATAATAACAAGCCATTGAGGCTCTTTCAAAGTGTTCCGATATTTTACACGCAAAAAAGTGGAATCATCACATTCAAACGGAAAGGTAGCTCTTGGTGTGTTGCCAGAGTTTTACGGTATTCCGCATATAGGGCAGGATTGATGTGCACTGTCTGTGAGATTTTAACAGGGAGAGATAACGTCTTCCAAAAAACTATAATTATATAGTTTAAGACCACTCGATTGCTGACTGCAATGACAACATTTTGTAAGTATAAACAACAATTGCGTTTGTTTTATAACTTGATGACTGGTAGTAGCAAAACAGAAAGGGGTGGAAGTGTCAAACAAATGTGGCAACATTCACTACCCATTGGATTTAATAAAGCGGGAAATGGAAACTTTGTGAAATACGATATCGAAAACATTATTACAATTCGCTAAAACCGGAGGAACCTTAAACACGGTTACAAGTGGCAACCACCTTATAAATGTCATACACTTGCGTGTGTGTTGTTACTGTTAGCTCAACGAGAGTCCAGGACGACAAGGTAACGTTAACCGACAAGGTTCTGTCGTGTCCGGTGGCGTTCAAACACCATGGACTTCTTCAGTTGTTTACATGATACACCAGTCAGAGATACTGTCAGCTTAGATGGGATGTTGCAGCACTGTGAGTTAACGTTAACTTTACTGGCTAGCAACGTTATACACGACACTGTTTTTGTTAGCTAGTTTTACGGTTGCTTTACGTGCCGAAGTTAACCCTTTGTTACACATTGTTCCTCAGGGGGACGAACCGAGGACAACGGGTTAAATGTAAACATAGGAATTTGAATGTTGGAGGAGAGCCAGGAGGCCCCAACCGTAATGACAGACAAACATGAAGCCAAGACGCACCCAGAAGCTGATTAAACCCACGTTGCAAGGTGGGTGTTTACAATATTCAGACGTTATCAGTGCATTGTTCACGTTAGCCAATGTTAACCGGTGATGTAGCTACATGTAGCAGTACTGTCTATCTGTATGTCATATATGTTGTGATGAATTGAAAATGGGGGACCCTGATGCAACCACTTAACAATTGTGTGTATTGAGCTGCTGTACTGTATTGTACCCATTATCTGTATACAATTTTCAATTAATGAATTAATGAAAAACTTTATTTAACAGATTGCAGAATGGGTACAATACAGTACGGCTCAATACACACAATTGTTAAGGGGATGCAGACCAGAGAAAGACGTTTGTCTTGTTTACATCAGGGTCCCCCATTTTCAATTCATATAAACATTATGACATACACAACATACATGACATTTATGGCATAGGGACATACAGGTATTTAGTACTGATACATTTGTGACAAACGGTATTCAAATATACAGTACTGTTACCCATAGATCCTGACAGAGTACATATGATGGGGAGGGGACTGTACATTAGGAGGGGGTGGGTGGGTGGGAGAGAAATATACATACGGTGGGGAGGAGACTGTACATTTGGAGGGGGTGGGTCACGTGGGTGGGTGGGAGAGAAATATACATACAGCAGGGAGAGAATAATATACATGCGGTGGGGAGGAGACTGTCTATTAGGAGGGGGTGGGGGGTTTGGACATTTACGGTGGCCAGTTTCGAATTGCAGCCTCCCGTAGGTGCTCTTTAAGAGAGGTTTTGAATGTGGGTAGGGATTCACATTACTTTACAGCTTTGGGTAGGGCGTTCCACATTGATGTGGCATAATTGCGAAACGTGTTTAGTCCCTTGTTTGAGCCGAATCTGGGTTTAACATGATTTGTTGAGCTTCCTCTGGTGTCGTGGTATTCACTGACCTTTGGGAAGTATTTTGACATGTACATGGGTACCTTAGTCGTATAGTGTATCTTGTAGACCAGGCACATTGCAAGTTGCTGTACTCTGTCGTCTACTCTAAGCCATCCTAGGTTGTCAAAGTGGGCAGGGGTGAGGTGGGTTCTAGGGGTAAGGTCAAGTAGTAGTCTGACCAGTTTGTTTTGTGATGTTTGTAATCTTGTTTTAGCGCCTTTGAGGTGCTTTGGTACGATGAGGTGCAAGCATAGTAGTAGTACCCTTGAATGAGTGCTCCTGCCAGAGTCTTCAGGGTGTTCTTGTTTACCAGAGAGGAGATCCGGTACAAGAATCTAGTTCGTTGGTTGATTACTTTGACTTTTTTGATTACATTGGATGCCATTTTGTCACAGGAAAGATTTGCCTCTAGGATGGAACCCAGGTAGGTAATTTCATCTTTCCTTGTGACAATATTGTCACCCACTGTAACTGAGAAGCCGTCGGTCTTGCTGAGTTTGTTATTTCAACCGAAGAGAATGGACTCTGTTTTGCCCATGTGTAATGATAGTTTGTTATCAGCGAGCCATATGCCGATTTTGCCTAGTTCCGAGCTGAGGGTTTTTTCAACCTGCAACTTGTTCTTGTCAGAGACCAGCAGGGCTGAGTCGTCCGCAAACAGGAACAAGTTGCAATCAATCAATAGCCTTATTAGCCAGACTATCATTCAGACTATCCCCCCCAAGAAACAGACTATCCCCCAAACTGTCACCAGTCTTGCACAAATTAATTCGGTTAGAGGTTTAGCTAACGTTAATAATGTGTGGGAATCTGTCACCGTGTGATGCCATCTGTGGACGTTGAATATTGTTTGTTTTGTTATTAATGCAGCTCAATGAAATGGTAAATGCACAAACGGTAATGATTTAAATATAGGAGTACGTTAATGTTTAAGCAAAATACAGTTTTCAAGTTGGTCAATTGTTTTATCTGGGCCTTTTATAGTACTGTAGTGTACCAAAAGAAAGCAATACAACCACAAAATAGGCTAATGTACAAATAATGTTGGCGTGGCTGATTTAAAGGGGTACTTATGGCGTAGGGGTGGCTAATTTAAAAAAGGGGTACTTATGGTGTCGGGATGGCTGATTTTAAAGGGGGAACATCACCCAAATGAACAATTTCAATATGTTATTTCCATGGCCTAGGAAAGTTCAATCCATATTTCTGATCATTGGCTTTTCTCTCCCAAAGTCAGAAACCAGAGAGGTAAAACTCAAAAACGTGGGATGTCATCGGGTATAAAGTCTCGAGCTGTGACAATGAATAGGATACTTTTTTAGTTTTTATTTTCTATACCCAAGTGAGCTTTATTCTATTATAGTGTTGTTCTCTCAACTTTGTAACTGAAAATGTACACGTATACTCAAAGCATTCACTCTGTGTCATCTCTATAACATCTTTCCCAATTCATTGTTTATGGAGCAGCTTCAACTCTATACCTGATGACATCACAAACGAGTTTTAGCACTCTAGTTTTTGGATTTGTTCATTAACATATTTGTACCATCTTAGACCATAGGAATAACGTATATGCATTCTGAAAATAACAGTAGTTCCCCATTAAGCAGCCACACCTACCCAGACTTAAACCTAATTAGACCCCACGCCACAGAAGTACAGACCATAGTCTGCTATGGGACAAAATAGTAGAGTTCATGCAGATGAAATGCCCATAATTATTACATGTTTATGCCTTTTTCTCACCCTGTTATCTTTCTCTTTCAGAAAAAGTTGTTGTTATTGGGCACAAGTCGATGCCAAATCAGACCAAGCCAACATCACCTGCATCCCATCATACACAAAGCAAGCCTTTTGCCGGGAAAGTGTTTTATCTGGACCTTCCATCCAATCGAAAAGCAAATGCATTGGAGAATGACATTAAACAACTGGGCGGGGTGAGATGATGTATTGATGTCAGACAGACATCTTTGAATTATTTGTTATTCTTTCGATTGTCAGATTGACTGTGGGAGGTTGCGATAAGTATTCATCGCAAATCTTAATTTTGTGACTTCTTTGCACGATTCTCTACTCCTTCGGGAAGTTACTAACTAGTCACTCCCCATATTCCTCCACGAAATGTCAACAAAGCCCATTTGCCTACATGGCAATATCCTCAGCACCTTAACCCCTAGCCGTGTGACCTGGCTCTGCTACAGGGACTTCAGTTCACTCAAAAAACAGTAGCAACCTGCCTGGAGACATTTCATCTATTTCAATTTTCTCCAGAAAACTCACCACAAACAGCCCAAACTGCCTCCTTTAGAACAAGAAGTCTTTATTTGTCATGCACACGCATGTAAGATAGTCGACACACACAGGAATGCACGCATGCATTGGGTCACCGATGAAATGCCTCAGTCTCTGCGCTTGACCCATCCCGTCGTTGCCCCAGGCGGATTGGTACCATTTTCTGAATGAACCACTTCCAGACTCTGTATAGTCTTTGTAGCACAGTCTGGTTCATGTGGATACTTAACCCCCATCTCTCTCCCTGTCTCTCCTTGTCTCTCTCCCTGTCTCTCTATCTCTCTCTCTCTCTCTCTCAGACTGTGGAGAAGTTCTTCAGTAAGGAAATAAAGTATCTAGTGTCTAACAAGAGGGAGGCCAAGTATGTCCAGTGCCTCAGGCATGACTCGCCTGTGCCCAGCCCTGACTCCGGCCACGGCTCACCTCGCTCTCGCCCACCTGAGAGCCACAGGGACGGGCTCAAAGCCACGACTCAAACCGGAACTGTGAGTTCAATATTGTTTCTGTGCAGTCTGCCACAGTACTGACACAAATCAAGTCGCACACACTGCTGCTAACATACTGTATACCTTGTATTGTACTGTATAGATGGAATATACTTTGTGTATTATGTTTAGTCTATAGTTTATTTATACAGATGGTATAGTTTGTATAGATAAAATATACGTTTGTGTGTTGTGTTTAGTTTATAGTTTATTTATAGAGATAGTTTGTACTATGTTTACAAAACAGCTACAGTTGAAGACCCGGGAAAACGAGCATATCTTGTACTGTATGTACATTTAAAAAAAAAATGTATCCTGACATGGGTCTTTGTCTCAGATTTTAGTATTGGGGGGGGGGGGGGGGGGTCCTCAAGACATTGATACCCTGTTTTTTAGCCTCAGCCTGGTATCCGTTCGATATCCAATATCAAGGATTTTAATTTCCTGCTTTTGTTCTTTCGTTGCCAGCTGTAAAATGTTCTCATATCTGTCTCTTCTACCGTCTTGCAGGTGGTCACAAGTCGAGGGAAGTCCTTGGTGGAGAGAGTGGTGAAAGAGCAGGTTGGATACGACCTCCACACACTAATGACTAGATACTCCTCACCTAAATGCTACTTTCTTAAAATGGGACATTTCACTTGCCTTGGCTAAGTGGCTCCTGTTTGTCTTTTTAGGAGAGGATTCAAATGAACAAGATTCTGTCAAATGCTTTGGAGTGGGGTGTGAAAATCCTCTACGTAGACGGTACGTGCTCTTCTTCAGCCTATATCCGCTCGATTCTCTGCTGGTTACGTTTGGTTTGTCACCTGAGCCTGCTGCACATGACATGTACAAGTCAGTTGGTGTGTGATTTAGATGCGTTTCTTTATTCTCATTTGCAGATGTAATTGCATATGTTGAAAAGAAAAGGAATGTGACTACCACCCAGTGCAACGTAAACGCTGCTGCTGCTGCCAAAAAAAGTGTAAGTTGACTGGTCTCAAAAATCTGAATATATTCTGTATTTTAAAACATAAATATATATTTCTTAATAGAACCACAGCTTGACCATATCAAGTTATTAGGGCATACAGAGCCTCATAGGCACATTTTGATTACACTTCTTACTTGCTCATATTCTTATATTCAGAGTTAATTATATTGTTTACACTGTACACTGTCTCCAAGGGGATCAATAAAGGAATATCTTATCTTACATCATTTGACATAGATTTAGTTTGTACTGTTTTTTTTTATTTATTTTTTTCTATTTCTTAGGCCAAAGCTGAATCCACAGGAAGGCCAGCCTTTCAGAAGTATAAAGGTAAGAGGGTGATTTCCCCAGGATTGTCCAACCAGATACCAGTGTTTAGAACAGCGAACGTAAAAAACATATGAACTGGATGTAGGTGGAATCACTATTTTGTTATATCAATCGGTGATGGGAGTAGCAAAACGAGACATTTAATGTTCAAAATTCTTACTTTAAATTGAACAAGATCTTAACACTAACAGCTATTCTAGAAGTTATCCTCTGCCTGGAGTTTCTCACCACAGAATGTTGCCTGGTTGGTGTGTTTGCTTGTAAGTAAAATAAATTATTAATAAACTGTCTACTTTGTTTTGTCCAGGGGGAAGGATCATCAAACCATTCGTCAAGGTTGAGGACTCGAGCAGGTGAGCGATATTTCTAGTCAAAAGTTCACACGAGTGAGAACATTCTACAAACTACTCGCTTGAGTGGTTTACATCTGGGGATTCAGAAACCTTACACGTTTGGTTGTGGGAAATTTGGAATCGTAATTCACCAATATGAACATGGAAATCCAACTGCATTCAACTGTGAAATGTGAAAATCTGTAAGTTAATTCCTAAACGTAATGCTGTGTGAACCAAGGGAATGCCTTGGTGTAGGGCTTTCATTTGATTACATTCATTGTTGAATTGATGGGTTACACCTAGTTACAGGTTATTATCATACCATTTAGGGTACCTTATGAATACTGCACCTGTGTATACTGTATACTTTACTTGCTATACTAAGCCTGATGCTTACTATACTCATTGTATATATTCAGATTCTAAGTGTTATTGATATGTATTGTAACGTATAATATAACCGATGGGGCATACAGACCCTCATCTACCTTTTGATTACACTGCTTACTTACTCATGTGCTTATATTCAGTTAATTATATTGTTTTAAACTGCTTATATTTATCTTTACTATAATTGTATTGCTTATATTTATCATTCTACTATTACCCTGCCCATACCTGTACCCCCCTCCCCCATGCTGCTATGACACCTGTATTTCCCCCAGGGGATCAATAAAGGAATATCTTATCTCATCTTTTTTCATTTCCAGACACTACCGGCCGATCTTCCTGGCTATGCCAAACATGCCAGAGTTCAACCTGACGACGATGCCTCCCTGCAGTCCGTTCTTTGTAGACGACAAGGATGTTTCTGGGAAGAAACACAAGGAACACAAGTAACGTGGCATTTTCTATTCAGTGCCTCTAGCCGTCTTGTTGTAAATTGTTGTACAACTGCACATGCATATCCAATTTTCTAAAGGATTCTTATTTTACATTACCATTTTTGTCTAATCTCAAAATACCGTGTTAGAATCAACAATTTGACAACAATTGATGGTATTACTGAGTAGGTGGTTTGATGATGTTGTTCTGTCAGGATCAGAGGGCCGCAGGCCTCGGCGGCCAGCGAGGAGAGGGGGCAGGCCAGACACCGGAAGAACAAAGAGAAGAAACGAGGGGGCTTCTGCGAGTGCTGCACGCTCAAATACGACAACCTCAGAACGGTGAGTTTGGTGAAAAAACTAGCTAATTATTATTATACACTAATGGGCCTTGTTCATGTTTTGATGTTTTATCACATGTATGACATATTGATTAGGTCATACATGTAACACTCAAGCTTGTTACTATTTGATGAACAATGCCACTCAGATTCAGATTATTTTATTGTCACAGCTTTTTTAGATGTACATACATTCAGAAAAACGTCCGATGCTTGTTTTTCCCAGCTCCTCAACCTTAGTAGATTTGTAAATGATCTAAACAAACTATACAATACAAGGTATATGTTTTTTTACAAGGTAAATAAACGGCGAATAAATAAATATATTCTACAGTGTAAGTAGCAACAGTGTGTGCGTGTAATAAGTGTGCTTGTGTGGTGTGTAAGTCACTTAACGTTTTTCAGGCAGTACCTGTCAAGGTTGAAGCGTTTTGTGTGCTTTTCCTGTACTAAAACATATATATATATATATTGTATCTGTATTCATTTCCAATAATTTATTTGGGTGTGTTTTGTTCAGCATCTCCAGAGCGAGCGTCACCAGGCCTTCTCCAGGAGTGATGAGTACTTGGTGGTGGACAAATTGGTCTCGACGCTGCACTGTAACTTCCTCCACATCAAAAGTAAAAGGTAACCAGTCCAGCAGCTTCCGAGATCTTATCATCTTGAGAACAGTGTGTATAAGTATGCCATGGCAATACATTTACATTTATTGTCTATTTTTGTTATTGTCTTGTGAGCTTTTTTTAATTATTATTGTGAATTGTACACCATTTTGTTGTCTGAATTAATGATAAAAAGCTGATATTAAAGGTAGAAACTGTAATGCCGTCAAACGGCTACCTCTAGGCAAAAGAGCTCTGCTTGGTTTACACTTTGTTTACATTTTCTATTTAGGTCTGATGTGTGTTGGAGTTGAGTGGACATGGGGTACATTAAGTTACTATACAGCTATATATATTAAAAATAAATATATTATAGCTGTATAGTAACTTATTATGTTGTGAATTTCTCCAGACCACTCTTAGAAGAGCCTGGGGTGTGGCCAGCAATGCCAACCCCTCTCCTATCCACACTCGACTCTAACCCACACACCAGACTAAAACAAAAAAATTTAAACAGTGCAGAAACCATTTTGCCTAGAGGCCATTGTCTGACAGCATTGCAGATTCTAAAATAGAAAAATAACAGTCAGCATAATGCTCAAAACATAAGGCAACACAGTGGTAATACCAATAAATGTTAATGGGAGGCATTGGGAGCATTATCTACTATTGTGTATGGACAGTTTCTAGCTCCACAAAAAGTTCCCCACCCTCTAGCGGCGACAGGTTTCACCCTACGAGGCTGAAATTGGGCATGGAGGTTGTGTGTGTGTGTTCATGTCAAGGGGGTGTGGCAATGGGAATGGCCTATCGCAAAAAGGTTGCAGCTATTGCAAATTAGCAAATGTTATGTTTTTATGTCCAGCACCTAGTATTTATTGTTTGGATGTGCATGCTTTTGTGAACTTTTAGCATTACAGATTCTACCTTAAAGGACCATACCAGTTTAATTTTGGCCTCTCACCATTACCAGAGCACCCGTCTTTAACTAATTTCTTGTTCGTACTGTAGGTGTATACGGTGTGTGTTTTAGATTATATCCGCTGTAATGTAACTCAGCCTCCTGAAAACCACTGTGTATATATATATATATATATATATATATATATATATATATATTAAAAAAATATTATGTTCGCTACACTCCACATTCAGTTGGGTGCGCTTGGTATTAACTCCCGGTTGCTACTTTGAATATTTGAATAGCTACTAATAGTCTACTCGCCTCCTTTTTTCTGATTCGTCTTTGGTTCCATTAGGCGAAAGTGCACAATATCCTCCATTCTTCTTGCTCCTGGACCATATCAGATGGCAGAGGAAGGGCCTGAGGAAGATGCTGGTACCAAAGAGACTGAAGATGGACCGCGTGCTACAGGGTGTGTGGAACCTCCTACCGAACACTGTCTGAAGCACCGCTTTGCCCCTGCTGCCCCTGCTGCTGCCACCTCCATTGGCCACAGAGGGAACGGTGACAATATCCCAGACAGACCTCAGGTCAAACGCAAACCTTTTACCCGTAGTCGGCCCTGCAGGCCGGGATCCCTCCGTGCTCCCAGTCGTAGAGCTGAGCTGGTTCAGATGCCCAGACTCGTGGTAGAAACAGCACCCTCTAGAGGGGAGTCTTGCACCTCTGACCCAGCCATCATCCGGAGAGACTCTCCGGCTCACCAGGAGACCCGCAGACCTCCTCCAGACAGACACGGCTTAACCTGGCACAGTCACAGGGAGGATGTACAGCAGGGCTTCCCCTCGAAAAGCTTTAACGTCGCCTCGAGTCGGCGTGAGCTCCAGGGTTCTCCGTCCACGGAGTGTGTTCTGGGTCGAAATGCATTGCAAGAGGACATTCCAGGTGTCCCTGAAAGCGGGGAAGGCGACTTGGATACTCACAGGCACTCTCCAGTGAGGGCAATAGAGAGGAGGCTCAGAGTTTTCAAACGGAAGAGACGGAAAGTGGACTCATGTTTGACAAAGGTGGAACATGTTGAGTCAAGTGACGTTCACGACAGCTCAATGCTGAAACTTTGGAGAATTTTCCAGTCAAGCGATGACATGGATGTGGACTTTCGGGGTTTCAAGGACTAGGGAAGAGGCCAGAGGCTGGTGATATGGCCCGGAGACACGTTGGTGTACAATCTACCACTTTCCCATCCACCTTATGTTAACCTGAACAAGTCAATTGGTTTATGTTGTGTCTTCTGGGTGGTCCTTGGGTGGCTCATCTAGCTGTGATCGACCAAATGCATCTTATGTTTTTAACTCTTAACTCTTATATCCTTATTTAAGATAAAAGGCAGCTGCTGATAACCTGTGACGTTCTTATTTACAGCATACCAAAAGATACCAGTGGCTTCAGTGAGTTCAGAATTGCTTGTGTAACTAGCTTTAGGTTCATGCCAAGTGCCAGCTGTGAAGCGAAGACTGAAGGGACACAGAACAATGGCAGCTTCAGTGGTAACATTGTAAACATCTCTTCGCACCATATGTGTATGAACAGGTTTAAATGGACAGTCCACATTTTTCCAGAAGCCTATCTGAGATGGTTTGGTTTTTGAGATGTTGTAATAAATGTTAGCATTTGTTAGCAATGCTAACATGGGTTTTTTCAGAGACCCGCTTCTTGCCCTCAGTAAACCATCACTACCGTTGGTAACCAACACCAAAATGTTCAACACTGCTGCAACTGCTATGTGGATAGACTGAAAGCGCTCCTAGTTTGTGACAAATCAAATAGACCTCTTAAAAATGTGGACTATCCATTTTTTAAATGTGAAATATGGTTCCTTTGTGACACCATGTTAACATGGGATAACAAGTGCAATTTTCATGACCTGCCCTTTTATATGCATAATATGTCTGATGCATTTTCTGTGAAATTTAATTGTACAATTTGTAATTACAGTAGAATAAATTATGATTTACACTGTTTTATTTTGCCAGAGGGTATTGTTTCTCATTCAAATGTGTTTTGATTATGACTCCGACTGATTTAGAGATGGATTCTAACTGGATCATATCGATGTTATAGTGAGAGACTGAGCAAAAAGAGAGTGAGAGCGATCGCTGTAATAAGACTAAATTGGATTTTCTCCTCCATACTCTGTACTACACACACTTGGCAAAACTGAGGGGACAATGCATTAGCATGCTAGCTTCTCCATTTGTTTTCCTGCATTCAGGGCATTAGCACAGTGCCCTTGTTCTCTCTCTCACTGCTCTTAAATGGAAGCAGTAGGTCAAATGGGAGACGCCTTAGCTGTGTCACTGCTGCTGAAGGGCACACTATATAGTATGAATGATGATGGTTCACACTTCATGCTCCTCACTGATGGCAGGGAGAGAATGATGACTAACTTAACAAGGACACATGAGAATGTGAGAATAAATCACTGATATACAACTTCAAACCTGCAGCAAATATTACTATATTATACATAACATGTCTATATATAACATGTTTCAACTGTGCCTTCGTACATTATTGGACCAACATGTTTTGGCAACATTTTACATTTAGCCGATGCTTTTATCCAAAGCGACTTACAACAAGTCAGCAGGAAGGGTACGACTGGCAGCTAAGGGTCAGTGATATTGTTCATCAACAGTGTAGAACTCGAGTCTTTAGTGTATAGTAGTAAAGACATATTAGCATAGTAGGTAGTAATATAGACACAGTGGATTACTTAGTAGCAGAGTACATACTAGTAAAAGACATGGTTAGTATCTCCCCCCCCCCCCTTATTTCAGATATTGATTGAAGTTAATTTGTGGCATGGAGAGAGGTGTTGCGCCTGTCATTTTTATTAGGCCTAGCGATGGTAGCAGAGAGGCTTTTTGCTTACATTTTCAACCTGGCAAGTGGGATATCAGAATCAGAAAGGTATATATTGCCAAGTAGTTTACACATACAAGGAATTTGATTTGGTAGTTTGGTGCAATATTAATGGACAGACAATTACTATAAAATGGAAGGTAGATGGTAGAATATGATTAAATGGAAAATAGAATTAAATAGGCCAGGGCTTTACAGTTGTGCACGATGTGGTCGAGTGTATATATATATATATATATATATATATATATATATATACAGAATAAAAATAGCAATACAGTGGGATGGAATATTTAGCAGGGCTGTGCAATTGAGCAATAATGTGCATAAAAAGAATGAACGGTGAAGATGAGGCCAGTTTGCTGTACGAGGCGCAAATGGAGGGGTGCTGCCGATAAGATGAAACTGCTGAACCCAATAATTTCCCTCGTCCACGCCGTCCCATAAGAGCTCATTACAGGAAAGACCGACGGGAACCAATCTGTCATCATCTGAGATTTATGATCGGACAAGTGCTTAGCTAGGCTCCCTATTGTTCTGCATCAAGGAAAGTGCCTCGCAGCAAGAAGGTCCTGGGTTCAAACCCCAGCGGGGGGCCTTTCTGTGTGGCGTTTACATGTCCCCCCCCCCCTCCCTGCGTGGCTGCACACCTGCTCCTAAATAGTTAGGATGGGTCAAATGCAGAGGACACATTTCCCCAATGGGATTAATAACTAGTATAACTTAATTACCCTTATGATAGCAATGATGTTTTTATTAAACCTCCCCTCTTTGGGGATGATATTATGCTGTATTACATTATAATACATGGTGAGCTTATCTTTCATTTGATCTTGCTTACATCTCCCTCCTATAAAAAAAATAGCTATATATCAATGTTTATTGTTTATCTTTTTTGTGTGTAGATTGGATCCACAATTTTGCTTCTATAATGATAAAAAGCAGATGTAGTCATATTTCTCACAAAATGGCTTCTCAAGTATATTGTTTCAGTTTTATGCTGTATCACACTTCCCCCAGTCTGCATTGCATTGATTTTCCATACCTAAGCAGATGTTGTTTATACATATACATACATACATACATACATACATATATATACATACAGTATATATTGCAATTGAAGAAAGTCCCTCTGAATATAATTTATCTTTTCCATATCATCCGATCACTGTCCGATGATGCACATAGATATCACTGGAATTTCAAGAAGTAACTCCCTCTTAAAGGGGCAGTTCATCCAAAATAAAAACATATTGTTCCCCTTACCCGAAGTGCTATATATCCATCTAGATAATTTTGGTGTGATTTGCCTAGTTTTGGGGATATCTGCCATAGAGATATCTGCCATCACTCCAATACAACAGAGCTGAATCACACTTGACTTTTTCCTTACCTTCGCGTGGGGTATGTCTGTTGCATTTATTTATTTTACATTTTATTTTGGATTTCATGTTGTTTTTTGTTTTGTTCTTGATGTGTTGTTTCTTCTTGACTTGTTTAAAGAAGGCGTGTACGGCCCATGGGGACATTAATGTGTGTTGTCGGACCTTACAAATACATTTGATTTTATTTGACTTGTGGTGTTCCAAGTACCAAGAAAACACATTTGAACAACTCTAAATCAGCATCTCTTTACATAAATAATGACCTGGTTATTCAAGATAATCCACATGCCTTGTTGTGAGCAGTTTAATTTTTCGTTTTTACCAAAGTAAAAATAATTATTGTATTATGGGTGGTGTAGTTCGGTCGAAAATAGTTCCTAGATGAAACTACATATGCTCAATTTTAACAATGCATACATGTAAGCAAGGGGCTGAGACGTGAGCAGTGTTGCTCACATACTTGCCTGCGTAGTTGTGTGTACTTCTTTTATTACAAAGTATATCCACTAGGGGGCTCATCCCTGGCCAACACGCACTAACACGCTGTTGCTTAATAACAGCGGAACAGTGCAAAAATGCTTCCGCATTCGTCACCGCACGCCACTACGGTAATGCGCCTTTCATTTTCCTTCGCCCAGGTGCGTGCACTGTTTCCTTAACACTTTCACTGCCCAAGCTTAATTCCTTTTTACCTCCTTGAATGCCCAGCACCACTTCAATGTTAACGTTAATATCGCCTAATCTATGTTTTAAATTATGGCTATGTGTCTAATCTGCCCGTCGCTTATCAAAGACTCATTTTCCAGTCAACATTGTCGTAGCAGATTGTTTTTTTATCGCTTCATTTCCGTTTTCTAGCATTTTGAAAAGCACTAGTTTTCATGGAAAAATGAAGACATTCCATGATAATCGCCCTTTACTGGAATATTCTAGAACGTTGTCATTTTTCGGCCTATTTATGAATAGTTTTCAAATAACCGCTAGATTATCGATAGTATATGTGTACGCATGCACGCTCTGGCCGCGAGCTGAAAATCGATTCTCCTATTTCCTGACCGCTCGCACAGTCAATCAGCCATATCACATAATCACATAAAAGCTTATATCTCTGTGAAAACGAGTCTGATTATCCTAAAACTGGTAACATAGATTCCTTACCTGAGATCAGATGTTATCCAAATGGATTATTCCAATTCCTGATCGCCATTCGAAAAAAAAAAGAGTCAGGGATTTTTTTTCTCATTCATTTTCATTGAGTTCAATCCAAAAGGGTGAATTACCATCTGGGAGACGATAGGGGGCGCTTTTTTCACATCTGAGCGCCTGGAGTGGCTGAATTTCCAACGGTAGACTCGGTTGATGAAATATGATTTCAGATCGCTAATAAAAAAAAATAGAAAATACGAGAATTATCGTGAGTGGGCATTCAACCCGCGGGGGGTAAACCCGAGAAAACTCGGGTTGGGCAATCAAAGTGTTAAGAACTTCTGGATTTCCACAATGCAAAATAAACATGGTGAGGCTCTATCCAACTTATAGGTTACCTATAAGCTAGCCGCTACGCATCCGCTTCCATTAATTTGTGCTAAGCTAGGCTAGCTCGCAGTTGGATAGCTTTCTACTGAACACACAGAGGAAATTGGTATCTGTCTTCTTGTCTGACTCTGGAGAAGATAGTAAGCTTATTTCCCATGATGTTAGTGTGCTCCTTTAACCATTCCGTGTTGTAAATAATTGACAAGTAACTTCAAATATAAAAGAAAAACGATGATGTATGGCAAATTCTTATATACAGATGACTCCCCATTCAAAGAGATAGGGGTCTGGTCTTGTTAATCCCCATTTTCAAGATGGCGGGTGAACCGACTTCTCCTTAGACAGTCTTTGCAGCATCCCTAATGGGAATTCAGTAGAATTACAACCCTCTGCATGCACTGTGCATTCTCCCATCACATGCGCAGAGCACTCCAATAAAATACAATGTAATGAGTCAACTAATTTAATTATAGCTTAATTTATAACTAGATTATCTTCCTCCTGAGATTATGCGCCATACAGTAAAGGAGTAAAAGACCAAACACTATACAAAATATACAATATGCAAAACTAAAATGTACAAAATGCAAAATACAAAAATGAGGTAGAAGAGGTAGTGCAAATGTGTAAGAATAAATAGATAAAATACAAAAAATATATGATATGGAAAATGGTGTATATGTTTGTATCTGCATGTCATGGTAAATAACCCTCATATTTCCATTTTATTCCCGTTAATTCCAATATATTCTTGTCAATTCCCATATATTCTCATTAATTCCCATGAAAGGTTTCCACCTTTGAATATTCTCGAAATTTTGCAACCCTATACTTTGAGTAGCCTAACTGATGGTTAATAAACTGTTTACAAGTTTACAAGTTTCTTTAATAGTTGTCATACAGAAGTACAGAATACTTTTATACAAAATGCTTCTTACTGTTACGTTCCAGAGACTGTGCTAGACAAGATAGTATGAAATAACATAGTATAGCATGTAAATTAGAAGTAAAAAATGAGGTCACAGTGTTCAGTATAGACATATGTACAATGTTCGATGCAGAATAGACGTAACTGAGTTACCATATAAATATACAATATTCTATGCAGTGTACTAATACAATACTATATAGTGCAAAGCAGAGATGAGATGAGGTACAATTTAGGTACAATTTACAGTAAGGTGTACGAGTTGTAGTGCAAATCCTTTATCAATAAATATAAAGTGTGTTTAGGTGATCTAAAGTGTGGAGAGTGGGTGCAGTGTGTTTGTTTGTTTAAAGTGAGTGTGTGCGTGTGGATGTGTGTGCTGTGTGCATTTGATGGTTGTTGTGTAGTGTTTATTGTTCGTTGAGCAGCCTGATGGCCTGGGGATAGAAGCTTCTTCTGAGTCTTTCTGTGCTCGCCTTGAGACTCCGGTATCGCTTGCCTGACCGCAGCAGTTCAAAGAGGCAGTTGTTCGGGTGGCTGGAGTCCTTGATGATTCTCTTAGCCTTGCCCCTGCACCGCTTGTTGTAAATGTTCTGGAGGGTGGGGAGCCCCCCTCCAATTGTGCGTTCGGCTAAACGTGTCACTCTTTGTAGTCTGCTTCGGTCTTGTGCAGTGCTATTCCCAAACCAGGAGGTGATGTTGCCAGTCAGTATGCTCTCTATTGTACATGAGTAGAAGTTCTTAAGGATCTTCTGACTGACTTGGAACTTCCTTAGGCGCCTGAGGAAGTAGAGGCGTTGTCGTGCCTTCTTCACAACACTGTCAATGTGTGTGGTCCATGTCAAGTCCTCGGATATGTGAAATCCGAGGTACTTAAAGCTGTTCACTCTCTCAACCGGTGCCCCGTCGATGCTGAGGGGGCTGTAGTCCTTGACCCCCGACCTCCTGAAGTCCACAATCATCTCCTTTGTTTTGCTGACGTTCAGGGAGAGGCTGTTCTCCTGGCACCATCCCGCCAGGACCTTGACCTCTTCCAGGTAGGCCCTCTCGTCGTTTGCAGAGATCAGGCCCACCACTACTGTGTCGTCAGCAAATTTGATGATTGTGTTGTTGCTCCGCTGTGCCACACAGTCGTGTGTGTACAGGGAGTAGAGGAGGGGACTCAGAACACAGCCCTGGGGAGCCCCTATGTTGAGGGTGATGGATGAGGAGGTGCAGTTGCCTGCTCTCACCACCTGGGGTCTGCCCGTCAGGAAGTCCAAGACCCACTGGCAGAGGTCATAGTTCAAGCCCAGGTCCCTGAGCTTGGCTATGAGTTTGGAGGGGACTATGGTATTGAATGCCGAGCTGTAGTCGATGAATAGCATTCTCACATAGTTCCCCTGCCTCTTGTCCAGGTGTGATGCTGCTGTGTGCAGCACATGGGCTATGGCGTCCTCCGTGGACCTGTTGGGGCGGTATGCAAATTGCAGGGGGTCCAGGTTGATGGGGAGGGAGGAGCAGATGTAGCCCTTTACTAGCTTCTCAAAGCACTTCATGGCTATGGAGGTGAGAGCTACAGGGCGGTAGTCGTTGAGGCAAGCAGGCTTGGATTTTTTAGGTACAGGGATAATAGTGGACTTCTTCAGGCAGGTGGGGATGACAGCCTGTTCTAAGGACAGGTTAAATATGTCAGTGAATACCGGGGCCAGTTGGTCGGCACAGACTTTTAGGACGCGGCCGGGGATGCCGTCCGGTCCTGCTGCCTTCCTGATATTCACTTATTTAAAGGTCTGCCTCACCTCATGCTCTGTTACCCTGAACACTGAACACTGTTTATTAAGATACAGTTCTTCATTAGTCACTTTACAGTAACCATTCCTACTGTTGTTGTGAGGGCTGGCCCAGCACTGCATGCTTCTCAACGTCAATACGCACCTGAGATGAGTTTCCAATCAGCTCGTCGGGAGGCGTCTATTCGAAAGGCAACCGGTTTATGCTTCCGCGTTCCAGTTTTGCGCTCTGATTGGCCACTGCTGTTTCTGGTCGCACCAATCGTGTGACGGCAAGTTCTTTCACTGGTTAAAATTAAGCTTAGGTACTCTTTCGAAGTTGGTTAAGGTTAGAGTTTGTCTTAGAGCATGGCGATAGAACGCCAGCCCTGATTCCAAACTCTAACCTTAACCAACTTCGAAATAGTCGCCTAAGCTTAACCAACTAGGCGTTAGGTAGTTTGCTGCTGGTCGAGGCGGAAATGGGCGTGTCACGCGATTGGGCGCACATGTCACATGACCAGAAACGTCAGTGGCCAATCAGATTCGCAAAACGCATAAACCGGTTGCCTTTCGAATAGACGCCGTCGGCGTGACTCTTATACTAGGGTGACCATATTTTGATTTCCAAAAAAAAGGACATGCTGGCCCCAGCCTCAAGCTACTTAATGATACTTTGCACAATCGAAGCGGGCATGGCCACCTTCATTTCATTATGTCTTGTGTACTGTACTGTATGTGATGAATAAACCTCTTGAATCTTGAATCTCTACTCAAAGTTTACTCAAAGATGCCTTTATTGTTTTAACATATGCTTGGAAACATGCGCCCAGAAAAGTGGCAATATTTTTTTACCTGAACTTGAGGACTGCATACTTTTTTTGCAAAGCTTATCTTTATACTTTATGCTTATAGCACATGCATAAGCCTGGTCTCTTTTGAAAGATAACATTCTGAAGTTACTAATGCAAAAAAGAAAAATCACTTTTAGTGCTAATGAGTAACATAGGGCTGAACATGAGTTGAACTTGTGTACTCACGTTTTTGTGTAGTATAGTTGCTATATTCCAAAATAATATATATATTTTTTGTATAAGCTGGAAAACACCGCAAATCCATAGCCTGAAGGGACATGGGCCTGAAGGGACATTAACGTGTGTTGTCGGGCCTTACAAATACATTTGATTTTGATTTGATTAACAATAGGCACCAAGGCAACTGTCTTCACTAAACTGGATCTCCGGAGTGCCTACCATCTGGTCCGGATCCGTGAGGGCGACGAGTGGAAGACCGCCTTCAAGACTCCCAGAGGTCATTACGAGTACCTGGTAATGCCGTTCGGCCTCACCAACGCCCCGGCGGTATTCAAGGCGCTCTTGAACGACGTCCTTCGTGACATGCTCGATGAGTTTGTGGTGGTCTACCTCGATGACATCCTCATCTTCTCCAAGACTCGCGGAGCATGTCCCATCATGTCTGCCGTGTACTTGAATGCCTTCTCTGCAACCGGCTCTTCGTTAAGGCGGAGAAGTGCCGTTTCCACTCCGATTCGGCATGGTGGTGTAGTGGTTAACACTGTCGCCTCACAGCAAGAAGGTCCAGGGTTCAATTCCCGCTTTGGGGACCAGGATTCCATGATGCCAGGTACTCAGGTGGGGTATCTCCCAGGCCTTTCTGTGTGGAGTTTGCATGTTCTCCCCGTGCTCGCAAGGGTTTCCCCCCCGATAAGATAAACCCAATGCAAAAACATGCACAACAGATTGCTAACACTGTGGCATCCTTGACGAAGACGGACAGGAGCACTTGGATTGGTCCCCGGGGCGCGGCTCACGTTGACGCCCTATCTGCTCCCGGCTGCCCATGGGGGGAAGGACAACGGGATGGGAAAAGTGCAGAGAGACATTTCATCAGCGACTCAGTGCATGTGTGTGTGTGTTCCTGTGGGTCGCCCATCTCGTGTGTGTGTGTTAAAGAAACTGCATGACAAATAAAGACTTCTAGTCTAACAATTATTATTCCGTTGATTACCTTGGCTTCATCGTGGAGAGCAGCCAGACCCGAGCTGACCCCTGCAAGATCCAGGCCGTGGTAGAGTGGCCGGAGCCCTCTTCCCGGAAGGAGCTACAGAGCTTCCTCGGTTTTGCGAACTTTTACCAGAGGTTCATCTGGAACTACAGCCAAGTGGCGGAGCCACTTACCAAGTTGACCTCTCCCTCCCTGCCTTTCGACTGGTCTCCAGCGGCCTGCTCTGCGTTCCATTCCCTCAAAAACAGGTTCACCACCGCCCCGGTCTTACTCCACCCAGACCCCAAGAGGCAGTTCATTGTGGAGGTGGACGCCTCGGATACGGGACTAGGGGCTATCCTGTCTCAGCGGTCAGCGACGGACCAGAAGGTCCATCCATGCGCCTTCTACTCTCGCCGTTTCCTTCCTGCTGAGAGGAACTACGACATAGGGAATCGGGAGCTGTTGGCAGTGGTAGCTGCCTTGGAGGAATGGCGTCATTGGTTGGAGGGGGCCGAGGAACCGTTTACCATTTGGATTGATCATAAGAACTTAACGTACATCCGCGCATCCAAGCGCCTCAATGGCCGGCAAGGTGGGCCAGCTTCCTCAGTCGGTTTGACTTCTCGCTGACTTTTCGTCCTGGGTCCCGCAACACGAAGGCCGACTCTCTGTCCCGGCTACACACCAAGGAGGATCCAACTATGGAGGATCCGACTCCCATTCTCCCTGAGGCCAGGGTGGTGGAAGTAGTCACCTGGGGCATCAAGACCATTGTCAAGCGTGCCTTACGTTTCCATCCTGCGCCGAGCAACGTACCTTTTCGTCCCCGACTCTGTCCGGTCCCGGGTTCTCCAATGGGGCCACACCAGCCGGTTTGCCTGCCACCCTGGCGTCCACCGCACCTTCTCCTTCCTGGCTCGTTGGTTGTGGTGGCCCACCATGAGGAACGACGTCAGGGAGTTCGTGTTGGCCTGCACGGTCTGCGCCCGCAGCAAGGCCTCTCACCAAGCACCCGCCGGCCTGCTGCAGCCACTTCCTATTCCGAGCCGCCCATGGTCCCATGTGGCGTTGGACTTCATCTCTGGCCTTCCACCCTCCCAGAGAAACACAGTCATTCTAACAGTGGTGGATCGTTTCAGCAAGGGGGTCCATCTTGTGGCCCTTCCCAAGCTTCCATCTGCTTCCGAGACAGCGGACCTCCTGACGAGCCACATGTTCCGCCTCCATGGGTTTCCCCAGGACGTCGTCTCGGACCGGGGGCCCCAGTTCACTTCCCAGGTATGGCAGGCTTTTTGTAAGGGATTGGGGGCCACTGTTAGCCTTTCCTCTGGTTATCACCCACAGACTAACGGGCAGACGGAGAGAATGAACCAGAGCGTGGAGTCTGCTCTCCGGTGTGTTGCCGCCAAGAAGCCTGCATCCTGGAGCCGGTTCCTCCCCTGGGTCGAGTACGCCATCAACTCCCTGGTCAGCTCCGCCACCGGCCTCTCGCCGTTCGAGGTATCTCTGGGCTACCAACCCCCTCTCTTCACAGCACAGGAGTCGGAAGTGGCAGTTCCCTCCGTGCAGATTAATCTCGACCGGTGTCGTCGTGTCTGGGAGATCACCAGGACTGCGCTGCTCCGGTCGGGGAGCTATGCCTCCTGCCCCAGATCCGCCTCCTCCCGAGATGGTGGATGGGCACCCCCAGTGGAAGGTTTGCCGGCTCATGGACATCCGACGCCGAGGACGGGGGTTCCAGTATCTGGTGGACTGGGAGGTATACGGCCCGAGGAACGGAGCTGGGTTTCCCGCCAGCTCATCATGGACCCCGCCCTGATCACCGACTTTCACCATTCCCATCCGGAGAGGCCAAGGCCGGGCAGGTCGCCAGGTGGCTCCCGTGGAGGGGGGGGGGGGTACTGTGAGGGCTGGCCCAGCACTGCGTGCTTCTCAGCGTCAATTAACTTCACGCACCTGAGATGAGTTTCCAATCAGCTCGTCGGGAGGACTCTTATACGCGGTCTGCAGAGCACTCGTTGTCGGGTCGTTTTGTCACCACCACTCTACTGCTGTTCCCTCCTTTGGAGTTTGTTTGCTGTGTACTCTCTCTGCCTCCCCGTGGACTCGTGCCTCGTTTTCCTCTTCGACCTTGCTCCTGGTGAGTCTTATAGAAGACTATTTTTCTCTGAACATATATCCTCATTTTGTCCTGGACTACTGCCTTCGTCCGTTTTTCGTGTGTTTCCTTAAACACTGAAGAGTTGTTGAATTGTTTGTTACTGGACTCTGCCTTGTATTTTCTCCGTTTGGACTAATGACATTCTACGTTTCCTTTTTTCCCCTCAAGTGGGATAGCGTAATGCCGCAGAGCCCAACTTTGCTAAATGACATTCCCCTCAAGTGGAGTAGCATATGCTGCAGAGCCGCAGAGCCCAATTTGCTACTACTCAAGTTTCTGGACGCTGTTCTATCATTGTTGCACATTTCGGTTGTACAAAATAAATACGCCCTTTGTTTTTGGCTAACTCTGAATTACCTGTCTGTGTCGTGCTGTTGGGGTCGCATACAAACCATAACAGTTGTGCCTCCTAACGTAACATGTATTTAAGCATTACATCACGCGCAGGAGTGTTAGACCCCCCTAGGCATGCTCTAATTCTCATAACACACGACTACAAGTGGTGTAATGGCTTTTATACATTTGGCGCATTCATCCAACCTTATTGCTATACAATAAACACACATTAATTGAAGATTTATTGACAACCATCTGCAGAAAAGTGGTAAAAAAAAAAAAAAAAGAGAAGTTGCCTCCGTGTGTAGAAGCAGCTCAGAGGTGCGCTGTTTCAAAGCATGCCATCTAAGAATGAAGTGAGCGTGTGTTATTGGAATGATTGATTGAACATTTTATTAATGTCTGCCTTGTTTCGAACTGGTTATGCTTTGGCCCTCTTTCGAAGTCGGTTATGCTTAGAGTTTGAAATCAGGGCTGGTGGTCTATCGCCCTGCTCTAAAGAAACTCTAAGCATAACCGACTTCGAAAGAGGGCCAAAGCATAACCAGTTCGAAACAACAAGGCTTCAAAGCATGCCGTCTAACAGTGAAGTGAGCGTGTGTTATTGGAATGATTGATTGATTGAAAATTGTATTAATGTCCGCCTTGTTTCGAACTGGTTATGCTTTGGCCCTCTTTCGAAGTCGGTTATGCTTAGTTTGGAATCAGGGCTGGTGGTCTATCGCCCTGCTCTAAAGATAAACTCTAAGCATAACCGACTTCAAAAGAGGGCCAAAGCATAACCAGTTAGAAACAACAAGGCTTCAAAGCATGCAGTCTAACAGTGAAGTGAGTGTGTGTTATTGGATTGATTGATTGAAATTTTTATTAACAGTGAAATGAGAGTGTCCTTTTGACGAATGGCATCTAACAACACACTTCGCGCGATTTACATTTTGTTTAACAATGAGTCATGTGACCAACCAATTACATAATCCAACATTGTGTAAGCAACTAACACATTCCACGTGACAGAATCGTTTTTGAATGAGTCGTTATGACGCTATCAATACATCCCATTATTGTCTGCCATCTTGGTTTCATTCCTAAAACCACGAACGGCGGAGTGATTGTAATTCGGTCGTGGGCGCGTTCTGGGATCACGAGCGTGTGTTATGATAAATAACAACGTCTAACTTGACTGTTTCAGCCAATCAAAATTGAGAAATGTGCATGCCATTGTATAAACCGACATTATTATCTGATAATCAGACTAAATTACACTCCTTTAACTTCATTATTCATGAAGTATATTCAAGTGCTTACAGCTTGTCTGATTTCAGGTTTTTTTTCTTTTTTTTTCTATTATCTTTTTCCCCCTCCTTTTTCCGATTTTTCTCCCATCCCACTGTTAGTCGTTATGCCAATTCCCAACCCCCTTCCTGGTTGTTGCGCACCCCCCCCCTACTGTTGGTCCGGTAGGCCGGAGACTGTCACATGCTTTCCTCCGACACATGTGCAGCCAGCCGGCAGCCAGCCTGCATGGCAGCGCAGATTCTCATCGGGAGAGTGTAACGTGTGGAAGGTCACACTACCTTTCTCCAGATCCTACCCTCGCTGTGCAGGCGCCCCGACCGAACTGTAGGGGTCGCTGTCCACAACGCCCAGGACCCACCCACGGCTTCCCTCCCCCTAACTCAGCCAAACGAGTTAGTATAGCGATCAGCCCAAGCCAAGGCAATGCTGACTCTCCGGGAGTCGAGACCGCAGCCTCTTGCATTGGTGACGAGCACAATCTCCGCTACGCCACCTGACCGCCCTGATTTCAGGGGTTGTTATTCTGGCCAACAGACCTGATAGGGATATATATGCTGAATGGCCCGGTTGAAATTCCAACCAGAGAAATCACCAATCAGGGCAGCAGGTCCAGACCCTGAATCCCAAAATAATTCGCGTATAGACGGAGCCGCAGCTAGTCATTCAGGGTCAGAATCCAGGTGATTTTCCAGGACGAGTCCAGCTGCACTCATGTTACTCTTTCTAGAACCTCTCTGTGGTGCTGCATGCTATATGTGGTGCTGCATGCTAGCTGCACACGTCTTTTTCTGTTAGCAACCTTACCTTTGTAGCTTTCCAAAGAGCCACCTGGTGTGATCCTAGCCCTTTCAGAAGCTCTGTAATCCAGTTGGGAAGAGCAGTGTCCTTTTGGAGCCTTTATAAAACTAATATGAGTTTCATTATTACCCCCCTCTCTCTCTGATTCCCAAGACTTGGTAGAACACATTTCTGAAGCCAAATTGATTGTTCATTATTGTTCTGTGTTTAACAATATCTGAGATATTACATTTATACATTCATATATATGACATAACTGTAGCATATAGATTGATAGGCCAAGTTGTCCTGAAAATAAAGTTGTATATCACTTAATTTTGCAATACAGGGTTGAGGTTACACACATGTTGTGCATGAACCTTCAAGTTCCCTGATGCAAAATATAACATTATGGCAGCCCATCCCTATTTTGACCATTTTAAATGTGTGCGGGTCAGTGCGGGTCCCTCGTGATAGGGTTAAGGTGGGTATAGGCCTACCATGAAAAGAGATTTCAGATGTTTCAAATTCTAACAAAAGGCTGACAAACGTACAAAAGGATATCATCAGATGTGTCTGATATCATCTGGCAGTACCGTGTGATAAAACTCAGACAAGGGCAATGACCCCCAGAGCATTGTTGCATAGATAAATCCCCCAAATTAATTCATTGTCTGGTTGCTTGATTGGTTGTTTAGTTTATATCTCAATTAGTCAGCAGGCCACATATGTTTGAAGAATGCCATATCTGATAGAGTGATCCTGATCCATGATAATAAACCATGCAGTATGAACAAAGGATGCTCCTGCAGTCCTGCAGTGATTTTGTACAACTGAAGGCGGCAGACTCCATCGGTCCATCGGTCCGTTTGGAGCTATAGGCCAGGGCCCTCGGTTTCCGACATCCCATTTCGGCTCTCGCTGTTCACTCATATTTATGCATAAGGCGTTTCTGCAGTGAGCCACTGGATATTGATGTGTTATTATAAGGAGGTGTCTCCGCTCTCCTCCCTCCCTCCCTCGCTCTGTGTGTCTGTACCGTGGGGGCTCGGCGCGCTCCTCAGATGCGCGCTTGGTGTTCAGCGAGTCACACAAGAACCCCGATGGCCCCCAGCGCGAGGGACTGCGCTCACCAGACGAGCCGCGCGAGGGACTGCGCTCACCACCAGACGACCCGCGCGCGTCCGCACCCCTGCTGCCACCGTTCAAACCTCCCCTAGCGAGCGAAGACAGGACCCCGCGAGTCCGCTTTTGGAATACCGCATTGTTTTCATTTCCATCTCCACCACCCGGCAAGAAGAGATATGTGATGATGTGTCTGCGATGGTGGATTTCCCTTTTGTGCGTCTATGGATTGATGCATGTCGGTCACTCGAGCAATCCCGAACCCCGAAACGGTAATGTAATCTATTGAAGATATTGTATAATAGCAGGTAGCACCATTGTGATGCTGAAATAAAGGCGACCGGCTGTCGCGTTATCAGCGGTTTATTATATATCTGGTTCGGCTAAGCCATGAACAGATTTAAAAATATATATATTTATCCTATCAAATTACATTTTAAATAGGCAATCACATGAATCCATCATTTGAACTGAATTGTTTGTGTTTACAGAGTGTCTGTATCAGCGGTGTTCTCAGCGAGAAGGCAAGGGGGACATACATACATAGCCTATATCGCAGTCCTAATAAAATCCCTGTTTTTCCATCCTGTGCAGGAGACGCCTTGTCGAACGCGAGGGCTCTCCGTGATGCAAGCAGGTTCACCGGGAAGGAGGACACGGTCCCTCTCCGTCTGGTGTACAGCAGGCACAACCACAGCCAAATCACGCACGACGTGCTCAACACGAGAATTAAAGCCAGCACCACCACCTCCAGACAGGTATATTAGGCCTATACGTCGGAGGAGGATGGAGCCCCCACACGATTTAGCAACAGAGATGCCTTCAGTACTAACCCCCGTTGCCATAGCAGCCAGGAGACATCATCTCTGTTGTTTATGTTTTTTTGTTGATTCATCCCCCCCCCCCCCCCCCTGACGCCTAGTCTTTATACCCACTGATAAGCAGGGCCGTTGTATTTCCCGCCCATACTTACTTAATTCACAGCGATATCCAAACAAAATAGAAGCTTGGCGATATTTTGCCCGAGTTTATATCAGGAGAGGCCGGGCAGAGTGGAATAAAAATTCTCATACACAGTCAATTTAGCAGAGTAAATCTTACTCAAACTGAGTACATTTTACTCAGTTTGAGTAAAATGCACTCAGTTTGAGTAGAATTTACTCTGCAAAATGTACTGTGCTTGCATGCAGCCAGGTGGACATTGATTGATTGATTGATTGATTGAAAAGTTTATTAACAGATTGCAGAATGGGTACAGTACAGTACAGCTCAGTACATACAATTGTTAAGGGGATGCAGACCAGAGAAATACTTTCGTCTTGTTTACATCAGGGTCCCCCATTTTCAATTCATCATAACATATATGACATACATGACATACAGATAGACAGTACTGCTACATCTATACATTTATGACATATCAGATTTGCAAATACAGTACTGTTTGTAGGGGTGGACGGTATAAACGGTATACGGTATAAACGGTATGAATTTGCTCTACGGTATGGATTTTGCCTATACCGTGTAACCGGTAGTACAGCTCTAAAATAGCAATGACGTCATGTAACCACAGCGCGACTATTTCACTCGCATTTGCCCCTAAAAATAGATAGAATTAGTCATAGATAATAGATATGTGCGAACTGGAAAAAGTTATTTAGGAGGCTTCGCGCAGTGGGCGTGCCAGCCCCTCCCGCACGCATGTAAACACGGGTCTCCTAGTAGTCTAGTGGGACGGGACGTCTCCCTGAGCTAACGTTAGCTTAGCTACCGTTACAAAATGACCCAGTCAACTATTCACTTTTAGTTTAATACATGATGAGGCATTGTCTAACCGAACGGTATCTAGTCGGCCAGCTACCGATAGCTCCTGACATCAACAAACGCTCCATCAAGTCTAGTAGAGAGTAGACGTGTATGATAGCTCCGTTAGCCGTTAGCTCACGTTAACACAAGTTAGTTCACCGTTCAAAACGAAATGTCCCATTGAACTAAATAATTCACTGAGGCGTTGTATTAACGTTATATATCCGGCTAGCAGTAGCTACAGATAGCTCCTGATATCAATGTCTTATAACACTGATTCGATGCGTATTCGAGCTGAGGGCTTGTGAATGTGATTTAACGTTATACCAATACTAGGGCCCAGCTGCAGCGCCGGTGAATCCTGGCCGTAGCTCGAGGCTACTCGAGTATAGGTCCAGCTGCAGCTCCGGAGAATCCTGGCCGTAGCTAGAGGCTACTAATGTACACACAGACAGTGGAGCTTGTTGCGTGGTGGCGATGTCTCGCAGATAATACAAGTACAAGTCTAATTATATAATATATATATTTTATATAAAAAAAAAAAAAAAATTATATAAAATTAAAAAAAAAAAATTAATCAAAAACGATGATACCGTGATATATACCGTTACCGTCTATGCTTCAAATTATACCGTGATATAAATTTTAGACCATACCGTCCACCCCTAACTGTTTGTGATACAAAAGTGTCCAGAAAAAGAGTGTATATACATTTGGCATAGAAACTGTACATTGGAGGAGGTTGGGTGGGTGGGGTGGGGTTGGGTGGGTGAGGGCTGTACATTGGAGGTGGGGGGGGGGGGGGGGGGGTTGGGTAGGGGACACACACACATTTTACACTGTACATTGGAATACTGACAAAGCCTTACTTGGTCATTTACTGTACAACTAGGTTAGGACATTTGTAGGGGCCAGTTTCGAATTGCAGTCTCACATGTTTTTTGAGAGTGTTTTTGAAAGTGGGTAGTGATTCACATTCCTTTACAGCTTTAGGTAGGGCGTTCCACATTGATGTGGCATAATTGACAGGATGCCCTTATTATAAACAAGAGCCACGCTGCCATTTGGAACGTGATCAAAGATGACTGGGCCTATTTTTACATGTCGTTTCAGACATCGGTATAGGTCACATTGACTAATATGCTATTGTTTTGTTTGAAAACATTTGGCTAGCGCCAACGGACGATCAATTATTGGATGATCAATGCCCTTCCACCAGCAGCATCATCCCATTAGTCTTTTAACCCCTCCCTCCCTGACGCAGCTGTCTCACCTCACCTGCCCCAAATCCCGCCGCCCGTGGGAAATTTAAACATTCCGTGTCCTGATACCATCCTTCATGAATGGAATCGACCAAAAGGCTATAACGTATGACCTCATTAAAGTCGCCTTACACAAGAAGTGAAAACTCTCATAATTCACGAGGTCAGAGTCCATCCCCGGCCGTCTGGTTAAAAAGGATAACACGTTGGATGCTGGGACATTTAAACGGGTCTCCAAATTATTATATACACCGAATTAGAAATTGGTATCATGATCTACTCCTTCTCCAAACACTTTAGGTTCACTGTAGGTTAATTGTCTCAGGTTATAATTTCAGCAGGTGAGTCGGCCATCTTGTCATGTGTTTATAATCCCCGAGGTAGAGGCTTGTGTAGATCAGCCTGCTCACTGCTCCTCGTTAACGGTGTCACAGCGAGGGTACAGATGGTGGCAGACAGGGAGGGAGGAGTTAACCCTTTGTGTTTCACAAGGGACAGCTAGAGGCAGACAGTCACAGTAGTATTGTTACATCCATAGAAGTCTAATATTGAACTGTCTGTGATAACTTAAAGTCACCTACCATGCATGCTGTAGTGCTGTGGACTAGACAACACTATAGCCTATACTACTACTAATAACTATAGCCATCAAAGAGCCAGTATAGCCATTGAAGAGCCATTAGCCATCGAAAAACGGCAGTATCCATTGAGGAGCCAGTAGCCATCTAAGAACCAGTAGCCATTAGCCATTGAAAAGCCAGTAGCCATTAGCCATTGAAAAGCCAGTAGCCCAATTTTTGGAAAACCACGTAACATGACTTTTGTTCCTACTTAAAGGAACATGTCAACATTATGGGAAATAAAGCACTTAACATCTTCCCCAGAGTCAGACAAGAAGATAGATACTGATTTCCTCTCTGTGCGTTCAGTAGAAAGCTATAGAAGCCTGCATACTTATGTGTACTTAGGGCGGGTGTAGTTCGGTAGAAAATAGTTCCTATACATGAAACTACATATACTCGATTTTACCAATGCATAGGCGTAGACAAGCGGCTGCGACGTGAGTAGCGTTGTTCACATACTTGCCTGCATACTTGTGTGTACTTGGAGGATTGTAAAGTAAATCCAGATCAGAGCTGAATCATCCCTAGCCAACAACTATCTTCCTTGAGAGTGGCTACGTATCCGCTTCCATTAATTTGTGCTAAGCTATAGGCTAGCTTGCAGCCAGATCACTTTTCGACTGAACGCACAGAGAGGAAACTGTAGTGGTATCTATCCCATGATGTTGGTGTGCCCCTTTAACATAGACAGAATCTTGATTCAAATCACCTTTGTAGCAGTACAGTGTAAGCAGGACCTGGTTATGATTACAATTGTGTTAACAATGGGCTACTCGCCGACTCCAGAGCCAGTCAGCCTGAGCATGTAATTTCTCAGTTGACAGCCCACGTTTTATAACACCGTAGTATATAGGGTATACACTGTGTCAGCTAATGGTTACAAAAAAACACTTATCTAAGATGTATTAGTTACCTCAAGGTTCTTATGTACATACTGTATTGTGGGATGAGAGGGGGTGAAAGAGAGAGAGAGAGAGAACAGAGAAGGGAGAGAGAGAGAAAGAAGGGAGTGAGAGATAGGATAGCATCCTCATTTCATCTGATCAGGTTCTTATGATTCCCCAGGGAGTTGAAACTGACCTGCAATCAGCGGTAATGTCGCTCCAACCGGGTTTGATCTGTTTTCAGCTGTTTTTAGCCCACATACCTGAAAGGAATTTGTCAAATAATCCTGAGATGTGTGACACATAAAGCTATTTATAGACTTCTGTTACACGGCCTATTTTCAGTTTCCGATATAAACTACACCAGTTTAATGAGTAGTCAGTTTCAGATATAAATTACACCAGTTTAATGAGTAGTTTCAGATATTAACTGCACCAGCTTAATGAGCCAGTTTCAGATGTAAACTACACCAGCTTAATGAGCCAGTTTCAGATGTAAACTACACCAGCTTAATGAGCCAGTTTCAGATATGAATGAATGAATGAATGAATGAATGAATGAATGAATGAATGAATGAATGATGAATGAATGAATGAAAACTTTATTTAACAGATTGCAGAATGGGTACAATACAGTACAGCTCAATACACACAATTGTTGATTGATTGATTGATTGATTGATTGATTGAAAACTTTATTAACAGATTGCAGAATGGGTACAGTACAGTACAGCTCAATACATACAATTGTTAAGGGGATGCAGACCAGAGAAAGACTTTCGTCTTGTTTACATCAGGGTCCACCATTTTCAATTCATAGTGACATTTATGACATACACAACATACATGACATTTATGGCATAGGGACATACATGACATACAGGTATTTAGTACTGTTACATTTGTGACATATACGATATTCAAATATACAGTACTGTTACCCATAGATCCTGACAGAGTATATACATATGATGGGGAGGGGACTGTACATTAGGAGGGGGTGGGTGGGTGGG